>NW_020799091.1:19956877-19995326 GCF_003259725.1 Athene cunicularia | reverse complement strand
GTGAGCCCCGCGGAGGCTGCGGCCTCTCCCCGCTCCGCCGGGAGCCACGACCGAACCCCCCCGGCCCGGGAAAAGCCGGGGGCAGCGCAAGGAAAGGCGAAGCGCAGGCCCGAGCTCCTGGGGAGTGAAGGAAGTTTCTTTTTTCTCCCTAAAACTCCGCTCTCAAAACTTTCCCTAGAAGCTAACGGGCACTGGTTTTAGATCCTGCTACTAAGTCATTCCCCTGCAAGAAAGGTGACTGCAAAATTGCGTTTATTTCTCTCGTGCTTTCAAGCTTTTCATCTTCAAATTATTTGTGAAAGACAATAACATACCAGTCCTCCACCCCCCCACCTTTTCATCGCCCTCTTTTGTTCTCTTTTCAGCCACCCTGAGACAGCTGCAGGCTTTCAGGGAGGCATTAGTCTGGCCCAGCCGATTCTGGTCAAATTACAGCCCAGGTAATTGCATTTGGCCCCCTCGGCTTCGCTGCTGCTCCCAGCAGGCTATTTCCCAGCCACGTTCCTTCGCAGCTCAGCCCAGAGCCAGGCCACGGCCAGGGCAGGGCACAGAGGTGGTTCCCACACAGCTCCTGCCATACCTCACAGGATTTGTTACCTGTAGCAGCCAACCCTTGGAAAAGCTTATAGTTATCAAGATGAAAAGTGGGATTGCAGCGCGACAGGTTCTGCATGACCCGTATCAACCCAGCTGGACGGACGAGAAGAAACTTGCAGGGATTTGAATGATGGATTTTGAGATGCTCCATCTCCAAACCTGGTTAGCAGCGCCCCAGGGCTGTCGGCTCCAGCACACCGGGTTTGGGATGAGGAGCACACCCTGAGGAGGGATTTCACAGCCCAGAGCGCCCACTGCCCGAGACAGCCCCATGCTGGGGCGGGGGGAGGGAACAGCAAGGGAAGGAGATCATCTGGGGAAGGAGTTAAAACCACGAGCTCCTGTCAGTGACCTGTTGGGGTGTCTGGCAGCCCCAAGTGACAGCACAGCAGCTGTTATAAATACCTACCTTCACAGAGGTCTTCTACAGATGATTTTCTTTAAATCTGTGTTGGACCAACATTTTCATAATAAGAAAAACAGCTTCTTGGTTCTTTTATACGTGGCAAGCAAAATACTTTCCCAGCCCAATCCCTGGAGTCGATGGTTCCACTGATACTCAGTAAGGCGGATCTCTTTCAATGGCAATAACAGACGATGAGAAGATAGCCTACTTTTTACATATCTAGCCCATATGTATTCCCAGTTAGGAGCCTTGATCACAACAAAATACCAGAGCACCAGATTCCTTGGAGAGATTATCTGTAACAGGTACTTTATATATTCAAACTCAGAATTTGTTTCAACTTGTCTGGGTAAAACCAGAGATAATAGCACACCTCATTATGCTTCTGTAAAACTTAAAACTTGGCACTTTGCAAAGTGCTTTAGAATGCATTTAGCAATAGACTAATTAGTGGTTTTTTTTCTAGCTGTCTTTACAAGCTGAACAGGTAATATCTGTATGATATAAAGTTTAAAGCACACAAAAACCCCAAAACCAAAATGTGCAAAAAATATGTAAAGTCTTTTTTACTCTGCAACTTTTTCACTCACTTCTGTGTCTAGCAATCTCGTTAGCTCAACCTATTTCAATGCAAACTAAACCCACCACTAATGCCCTAGATCCTGTAGGACACCAATCTCACTGGGTCCCATCAAACTGAGCATCTTGTAGCTTTTAGATATAATAGAAACATCATATATGTGTTACAGTGGGCAATGATTTTTAAAGCCTAGAGGTATTCAATAATGATCACACAGTCTATAAATCTCTATTATCTGCTTCAACTTTCTTTTCTAAAAGTCTCTGAATTTTTACTACTACTACTACCAAGTATAGTTTTCTAAGGCCTTTGGCTCAGTAGAAATGTTCTTTGCCCTTTTAAATCCAAATGCATGATTGCAGGAAAGCAAATACCATATTTTACTTCGTCATTTGAAGAACTTGCATGCAGTTCTGGGATTCCTGAAAAAGCTTCACACTCCAAGTTGGGAAAATAAGAGTTAAAATTACTTTTGTTAGTTGTCTGAAACTGATAAAGTGCACTTCTCCGTATCATTTTTAACACTGAACTGCAAATTGCCCGTGCAGCAGTGCAGGGGATAAGTACATTCACGGCATGTTACAGCTTTTATAGGACCCAGCATCCGGCCATTGCACCGGCCAAGCCATACCCTCACACCCCTGTGCCCGGGCCTGGAGCTGTGACACCAGGATGTTGATCCCTGCAGGCAAAGCTGCTGCAGGGTAACTGCCACCGTATGCTTCAGTGACCGTGTAGGACTGGTATCTTCTTACCTTCTAAAGTTATTCAGTCACTGCATTGACGGATATTCTCCTTACTACAACAAAGGCATTCTTGCTGTTACTACAGTCCCTCTACAGATGGAAATTTTTCAAAAGTTTGTCAGAGCACAGTGCTTTGCTTTCCTTAGGTTTGCAGGCCTCATTTGCCAAAGCTCCTTGCAAATACAACTGCTTCCACTTCAAAAAATGACATCAGAAATAGGAGAGGCCTGAAAAGAGGGATTATACAAAAGCATGTCTTCCATCCTTAGCAGCTCCCAGTTCAACAAGGGGAAAGCCAAGGCCACCCCACCTTGAGTCTGAGGGATTGAGCCAAGTACTGCACACATTTGCCAGGGCTGGTTGTGCCAGCGCACACTGGACAGAGGAAGGAAAGCAGAGAAAGGGCAAATGAGAGGAAACTGTAACAATATTAAGAAACAACAGTGACTCTCCCTTCCCCTTGGGTGTCCATCTTACAAATTCTCCAAGGTAAAGCAGGAACACAGACCTGTCACCTGTATCTCTGGCTATTTTGGTTGGAACCTCTTTGGAGCTAGGAAGAGGAAGCCCTGTGATGCAACTCCCCAAGTTGCTCTGAGCTTCTGTGGGTGTGTAAGGGGCTCTTGCTGTTTGGGATGTTTTGCTTTCTCCATCGTATTTCCAGCCCATGCTCTGCAACTTGCCACATTCCCTTGATGGCGAGAGACACAGAACTGGCAGCAACTCCTATCCCCTTTTCCTTTTAACCCATTGGACATAAACTCCAGATGGTGGGTGGATGCTTTCTTCTCTTTCCCTTTCAGATATTCGGTTTCATTCTTGGTAGCCTAGTCACTTGGGTGCAAATGAGATTAGCTGCTTTTCATTGCTGAGTCCTGGATGTCAAACAGGCATTTATGTACCTTTCTCATTATATTTAGCTAGTGTATCTACTTTACATCATTACCTTCAAACAACTTTGCAACCTCATCAGAAACCTTGAAAATTAGGATTCAGGAATTATTTTGGCTCTGCTGTTGTGTCCACAACTTTGCAAATCAGGATTGTAAATTAAAAGTTATAACCTAAAGTCTTCTCTCTCCCTTCTCCCAGAGAAAAGCTAGAATTTATCATCACAGTACTATAATTTAGAACACTTGGCATGTAAAAAAAGCCAGGCCGTGCTTACCCCAAGAGCTGCATTTTATTACAGTTTGTACACTTACATATTGGAGCTTAACACTTCATCAGTAGAGATTCCTCTCCCTGGTAATACAAAATAATGGAATCAATTCCTATCTGAAGGCCAAGCTGAGTATGGAGGGGTTTCTTTATTTAAAAAAAAACAGTTTTGTACTTTGTTTTTTTAAAGAAACCTGTGAACAAGTCACCTTGGAGTCAGAAATCCCTGCATCTTGTACATTTATCCTGGCAAAGTCACTTCTTAGGTAAAACCCTATTTCCCACTGATAAAGCAATGCCTTGCTGCCCCCATGTGAAGTTAGTGGGAAGAGTAGCATTATTAAAACACCATTGCTACGGGGTTTGTATGAACTGTTGTAATCAAGAGCACAGTCCTTACTGACAAGTTATACTAACATAATTCCCCAGATGAGGATAGTTACCAAAATTTATGAGCTTAACTGAGTAAAGTTCCCTTCTCTTCCTGTCCTGGTTATTAGCTACCTTTTACACTAGTGTAGCTATACTTGTGGTAAATACTATTTAAACACCATCAGTATATTTAGAGGTCCAAACTGCTACTCTGATTGTGGTATTACTTGCATAAGCCAGACTGGTTTTTATTTCTGCTTAGGGAATGTATTTAATATCTACATTTTAAAATACACATGTATTCATAGCAGAAAGGCTTTCTTTTATTGGCTCTCATTTCCTGGAAAATAATTAGAACAAGGTGACCCAAGAAAAAAAAGAATCTAACAGAAAGAGTCAAAGGGCTGTAAAAATAACCTCAAATGAAATGATATGAAGTTCACACGCTCCTCAAGGGCTGGGCTGTGAATCTGCCGTGACTGCACCGGCACCAAGCACATCAGTACGCCAAGCTCAGCTGCTGCTATCAGCACTCTGTCTCAGCATACGCAGCAGTGACAGTGACAGCAGGCATCAGCGCTGGCACCACATTATCACAGCCAATGCAGACACCTCCAGTATCACACGTCTGACTCCAAAATGCACCACTGTCTCGATAAATGGGTTAAGGGATGCAGGCTGAAGGGAGGTGACTGGGTAACCGTATCTGTAAGCACTGGAGGATATCTCCCTCCAAATTCACAAGGGCAAGATTGCAACAAGTTGAGGAGGAGGCTGTTTCTCAGAAAACATCCCCCAGTTTCAACACCAAGCCCCGTTGGACCGGGGCTTTAGGGAGTTTGTTAACATTGTCCGACTACTCAGCCGTGATCAATACAACTGTCATGCTCTTCTCCCAGGAGTCTTATTACATTGATTTTTGGAGCTCCCATTTACTGCAGACACAACAGATTGCTGTTACAATATGTAACAGCCTGGACACAAAGCTGATGTGCACCTCTTCAAACTGAAAGGGGTGCCGCTTCCTAATTGAATTATTATTTCTGCCCTAACCAACCAGTCCAGCCACTAGCAAAAAGGAAAGAATTTCAGCTTTCTTCCCCCTCCTCAGACAAAAAGAAAGAATTACTTCTTGTGGACTAAATCCATCTTCCCACAGCCTGCCCTCCCAGTGTGGCTGGCCAATTTGACAAGGCATCATTATTATAAAGTTGTTTCAATTAAAGAAACACCAAAGTACAGGAATTTTCCACATTCACGCTCCAGTTTATGCCATGCAGAGAGTAAGGCTAGAGCATTTCATCAAATGCAAGAACCACCAAGGATAATTTCAAAAGAAAAATTTACTGTTGCTCACCTCTTAGTGCCATAGTGCAAGACAAGGATTTAGGCACCATACAGTGAAAGCAGCACCACTATGTAGCTGTAGCCCAGGTTGCTAGCTGTACAGCAAGATTAACGAGCTCCAGACAAGCTCTTGGTACAGTTCAACAGGACTCACTACAGCTTCACTGCAGTGTTGGATTTTACATAGGGTTTATTAGTGCAGATGAGCAAGCAGCAGCAACTTGGTGCAGAAAATTAACAATATTTATGAGAAGATTTTCTAGATCAGAACATTTCTTATACTGTTTCCAACAGTAATAAAGAACTTCCCCCCCCTCATTCTCAGGGCTAACTTTAAATGATACATCCACCAGTCTGTGTACAAACACTGTAATGGTGTTTGGTTTTTAACATTGCTATTTCTGTCATTGCTGGAAGGAATGCTATCACTGTCCATCAGCCTGAGACCGCAATCTTACCCAAGTATACTTTCTGCCCCAGTACTTCTCAGCAGCTCTGAAGCCTGGCAATCCCCATTACCACTCCAGTGAGGGTATCACCATGGCAGAGCAATAAGTAACAGCTGCACTGGCTGCTGCAGCCCTAGAAATAAAGCGTGGCAAGTAGTGACGAGGAAGGTGACCCTTCTCAAGTGTAAAGTGACAGATTACTCAGAAAAGCATTTCTAGCTAAATACTGTTACTAATAAAGTATAAAATTAAGCTACTAGGCATTTGCATTAGACCTGCATCTTCACTACTGCAATTCTTGCCCCGTGCATGGCAGTCTGGATGAACTACCACAGCCCCCCTGCAGTTCCAGCCACTTCTGCACATCTGATACAAGCAAGGAGGCTACTATTGGCACTGACAAAGCATTACCATGCCTGAAGCCAACATAAACAACATTAAAAGTCTTCCCTCTTTACTCTCAGAGCAGAGCTCAGTATCAACTTTACTTTGCTACCACAGAATCAAGTAGGAGCTTCACCCTTGTTGTCTGTACGGCAGTTCAGCTAACAGCCAAAGCAGGCCTTGCCCTCCCAGGGATAAGGCTTGCTTCTGGTTTGGTTGCTGGAGGTATGTAAATACCTGCCTGCCCATTGAAAGCTATTCTTGTACTTCAAACATTACACTGCTACCGTGGGGGTAAGAAATGGACGTGTGAGCTGCAGGGAGTTTCTTCAGCCAGCCCAGTTCCCTTAGCCAAAATAAAAGGTAAAGAGAAAAAGACTGTTCCTATTTGAAGCTGATATAGCACACACTGCTAACACTCATTTCCAAGGCATTAGGGCTAGCCTGTTCCTTTAGCTATTGCTTCTGTCAGTGCATTTTGTCCGACCTGATGCTAAATCAGAACCACTGTGGCTGCTTTCGGCATTGCAGCTCAGGATGAAAGGAGGCACCGCACTGGAGAGCTGTGTCAAGCAAAGGTGACATGCTGACAAGATACAGGTATGCTCACCACTGCTCGGAGACATGTCCCCACACTACTAAGGACTAGGGCAGTGCTGGCCAACTGCTCACTGACATTGCATTCACTTAGCACTTGGGCTTGGCCATTATAAGCCTTTTTTGTGAAAAGTGGACTTTTTTTTTCAGTAAGTCCTTTATCACATGTACCTTAACTTATTCCTGGATAGAACAGCAGAAGTGTTTACGCTCAAATTTCTTTATGCGTATGTTGATGAAGAAATAAAGGTAGTCCAAACAGCCAAGAAATGCTAACACCATTAACAGGATTAGAGGGTTTTTCAGTTTAGAGTAGCTTCTACTTAGGTAGTTAACCACAGAGTTAATAAACTAGCTCTAGCTACCCAACTGTATGTAATTTGTGTATATTTTTCCCCAAGGTTTTACCCAGCTGAAAGTCTGCTCAAGCTGCCTGTCACAATTTTTTCCCCATGAGAACTTACACCCTTCTTTTCTTAAGAGAACATGGAATTTTTCAGAATTTCAGGTTTCATATAGTGGTTTGATTTTGAATACTTGTCGAGTGTTTCTCTCCCTTTTTACTATGCTGTAGTGTCTGACCAAAACCTCATCATCTTAGCTTGTTTCTGTGGGATCATCACTTCTGAAGCATATCCCCTTACCACAACGTGCCACATTAAATACACAGAGCCAGCAAAGGATTTCTTGCCCAGGAGATACACACCAGGCTCTAATCAGAACTGTATTTTGGAAGCAAGTACATTTTCTAGAAAGCTGCTGTTCTGCTGCTGCCCAAGCACATGCCGTAAAGTGACACCTGCATTGAAGAGAAAAAAAAGGAAATTCAGCCTATGGAACATTAGTTGGACAAACAACTAAAAGATCTTCCACCTGTTCAGCTATTGACCCGTCTAGAACAGGCATATGTATTTCAAGTTTTCCATGCAAGTGTTCAACAGAATTGACCCAATATCCTGGTGAGGGCAGATCTATAGTCAAAAAGTAAAGTCAACCCAGAAGCTTTTCTAATCTGTAGAAGCTTCTAAACTTAATTTCAAGTTAATCAAACCTGTTCATAATACGCTAGAATTGCCTTGCTTCTAAAAGGTGAGAAAACAGAAAGCACACCATTCTTTGGAAAAGTTATCAAAGCTAAAGTAACGTGCAACCTACTCACCTCTTCACTGTGGCACTTCAACTGCAGCAATGAGCTATAAAGATTTAAGTTCTTGAGGCTGAGTAAAAAAGCATTAAGTAATAAACCTCATAATGACAGGAGTCAAATGGGTCAGAAGGATCATTCAGATATTGAAGTTTAACAAAATCCTACTACCTTGAAAAAGTGTAAGAAAATGTGAGTGACCTGGAACACAGGTGACATACTGCATGACAGCTACACATGCAAGGGCTTTGTAGTGACAGTATGTAACTGACAGCATGTAACTGACAGCCTCCTGCCACCTGGCAAAAACAGCATTCTCCAACAGAGCTACTGGAATCCTGGCAGGACTCCCCTTCATTTTATAATTTTTTTTTAGTTCCTTTGGTTATGGAGTTAATTTAATTTTTTTTTCCCCCTACAAGTAAAAAAAACGTCACCCATGCAGAAATAGATTGTAACAGTTTCACTTTCTACCTGCTAAATGCAACATTCAATCAAAACCTCTATGCTATAAAAGCAACTAAGGTTCAAAATGCAGTTTTGCTACCATCAAAATGCAGATGGAAGAGGGAACAGCTAGGTTTGGATTTCCTGTAGTAAGGAAGATGCATAAACTCTATCCAACTCCACCTTATCTCAACCTCCTCCCTTCCAATCTGCAGGAACTCGGTACGTAAGTGTATTGTAGTATCCAGCTAGTCAATTTATCAGGAATGGAGACAAATGTGAGCATAATGAAAGTTGAGATGCTGGACCAGAAAGAGGTTCATGAAGCAAACAACCCAAGGTGTAACACTACCCTACCTCCTGCTACATTCATTGTAGTAAGAACAGTGAAGAAAACCCAAGTTACTTCCAGTACAAGTAAGAGGTCACAAGTTTATACCACAGCTGTACACAGTACAAACTAACAGAGAACCACATCCAACATATGTGACTTCAACACTCCTCCAGTACATATTTTTCTTTCTTTACAGAATAAATATTCCAGACTTGATTTCATTTCATGATGTTTAAGTACAGGTCATCTTCTTAAGCTGCCTTGCAGAAAGCCAAGCCACACCTTGAATGTATTTATGTTTTGCACTCTAATTATATTACATGTCTCCAAATTGAGAAAAAAAAAAAAATCATTTGAAACAGCATATACAATGCTGATCCTTGAAAATCATGGCTAAATTCAACCACCCAAGTAATATTCTGGGAATATAATTATTTCAAATCCCATTTTTACTTTCGTTTGTATTCCAGCATGCGATTACTCTATTACATAATCACTTTTTCACTTAAGATAAATTAAGGACATAACTGTTGCCTTAATGTGAAAAGAAACAGAACACAGGTACCCAGGGGGCTCAGATAGCTTTGAGATTTACAAAGCCATGTCTAATGCTGTGTTATATTACAGCACAATCCAGGTTTGCATAGCGCACTGTGAAGAGATTCTAGACAAAGCCATGAAACAACATGTCTCTTCACCCTCCATTTTCAGTCCAGAGATCAAGGCCTTAACTTCAGTAAGAACAGTTTTGTGCTATATAAATTCTAGGAAAAACA
This sequence comes from Athene cunicularia, assembly GCF_003259725.1. NCBI lineage: Eukaryota > Metazoa > Chordata > Aves > Strigiformes > Strigidae > Athene > Athene cunicularia. Next base: position 19,985,986 of record NW_020799091.1, on the reverse strand, counting down.
ATTCTACATATTGTAGATGACACTTTTCTTTCTCCTATAAACACAGAACAGCAGGAAATTACTTTTCAAATAGGCAAATACATATTACAAGGATCACAGCATTATTGTTTTATTGTTTGCACAATGGTAAGTTGCACATATGGACAAACAGTAAACGTTTAGAATTAGTTTCACAAATTAATACATTACAAGAGAGTCCAGTGGTTTAACATATTAACTATTAAAAAAAAGCAATAACAGGGGGATACAAACATTACGGTTTTGACTGCAGCCCGATAAAAGTTTTAAAAAGTTGAAATCAAAATAAACTAAGTTTGAGACATAAAAAACCCCACATTATATCCCTTCCTAGACTGCTCACAAAGATGCAATAACATACAGTTACAAAAGTGAAGAATTCTGTGCTCAGTTCCCCTTAATTTTATCAGATCAAGTGACAAACTGAACATTTGTCAAAAAGCAATCACTGCTGAATGCAGACATCATTTCCAAAACATACAAAAATGGTAATAACACTTTAACAATAGAAAGCAAATGACCTGGTTCTAGAAAAATCTTATGCACTGCAACTGTTTAAGAAAAAAAGGTGCTTTTGTGAAAACAATTGTGAATATTCATCTGATGTATGTTATATACAGAACATCTACATAAAAAGCAACTCGGCTCCAAAGTTCCATGTTCACACTTCAATATTTATTTGCAAAGGTTCAATTAATATCTTATTTCTTCCTTAAGATGTTTTCCCAGCTACTTCTAGTGCACACAAAATTGGAAATGCAGCACAACAAACTATGATGTTGTAATAGACACGATTCATAAACTACTGTTGCAATACCTTTGACCTTCAAATTACATCATTTACCTCCTCCATTCTTTAGCAGCAAATTATTGTACTATACCTCATACTGAAAGAAGATATGCAACTGCTTTTAAGTCAATGCTAGTAGGGCCGATGAGAAACTAGTGAATCAATTCTGTTTTGTAATAGCTACTTAGGGTTTTCATTAGAATAGCATATCCTATCTCCTCCAGTTGCAGGGAAAAGCTCATCCAGCCAACAACTCTGCTTGCACACAGACTTTATGGCATGCTGAACTTTCAGCTGAAATCCTGCAATGCTCTCCTGTTCAGCTCAGGAGAAAAAACAAAACCAAACAGTTTGGAAACATTACCTATGAAATATCTGTGTCAAAATCTTAAATTCTTCTTTACAGTTAGCTGCTAAAATGGCTCAAGAAAAAGGTTAAAAGAAAAATCCAGCTACTAAACACTATTTACCAAACTTAATGAAATAGTAAACATTGTATTTCAGCTGCTCTTAAACAACAAAACACAGGAAGCAATGATGACATAGCCCAGGACCCACTATTTGAAACTCCTAGGAACATCAAGATATGGGAGCACAGGGCAACATGGAAACAGAACACACAAAGAAAAAGAGACCTGTCTATGTGGCAAAGTTTGCACATCTGTATTATACATATATATATACACATACCTACACACTGAAGTGTGCACTGTACTGTATATATTTACATCCATATACACAAAAACACCCTGAAGTAGATTTAAAGGCCATATCCAGGAACAGAAGATATGAACTCTAGTATTTGTACTAGAATATATTTTATCTGTACAAAAAAACAAATATGCATATATTCATATGGTATAAAGCTTATTAACAAAAAATATTCTGCTACTAACATTAGGTTAAATAGATGGTTTTACAAGATTCTTTAATAATAATGCAGTATAGAACATTTCTAAAACTAGGGCCAAAAATAAGAATACATAAAGGGGTTTCTATTCACAAGAAAATAGCTGTTCAATATGATTTAATTTTGTATTTCAGACTAGGGAAAAGTAGCAAAATTTTTATAAATCTCCTGGGATGCATTTTAATTAATGCATCAATCTAGAAAAATAGACTTTTCAGATGAACAAAGTTAATTCACTTCCCTTTACCTAAAAGAAGTGCCTATCTTTTCCCTCGCTTGTTTCCAGCTGGAGGTTTCTTCAGCTGAAGAAGTTGCCCTCCTGTCCCAAAGCCTGCAGATGCAGGATTAGACACCCCGAATGTCAGGCCAGCTGATGCTGTGATGCCGGGATTGCTGAAGTTAAACCCAGATGTAGTTGAGCTGCCAAAACCTTATGAAGGAAGGAAAAATATTTTAAAACATGTTATATCAGGATTACAAGTTTGTTCTCCTTGGAGTTATGAACACCAGTCACTTTATTACCAATATTTGTAATACTTTATACTAACATGGATCTATAACAGTATGTCACATTGCTAACACACTTGAACTTGCTATGACAACTTGAGTATTACAGCACTAACACAGTCTACCTCAGTGATTGTGAACAATTATATCCTAAATCACAAGCCTATTATACCACTACAGATACAACAGTGGCACCCAAAAGTCCCACTGAAACTGTGCAACAGAAGAACCATAACTCCTCAGGTTCTCAGCCTCAATTCATAATGCATACATAGGGTGGGAGGAGAGACCATGGCCTGCTCACTTCACCCACAGCATGTAAATGGCAAAGCTGGAGATGAAGCTCACAGCATGTCCCCTACTTGACTAGGCTACCTTTGCCTGTCTTTATAAGGTTGTGTGGCACAGGCCATACCTTAAATTAGAAGCAGAAAAGGCTCAACATCCTTGCCAAGTTCTTGGCATTGAAAAACACCCTTTATGACTTAAACCAAAAAGCAGCACTGAAAACAGAGCTTTGGAAAAACTGAATGACTAGGTGAGCAAATTGTGCTATTTTAATTCCTCCACCCTCTTCTATCAAGGTAAACAAATTGAACTTTTGGTTCAGCTATAAAACAAGATCAGTTGAAGAAAATATGCCTATAGTTTTCAGCAACAGAAACACCAAATCATTTTACTTTTTGTGCATAACTGATATAAATTCACAATCAACTTGAATAATAATTGAAGCTATTGGAGAATACTAGAAATTTCTCAAATATTAGTTAATAAGAATCAAAACTTCATAACTCCACTTTTTGTTCTCTCACAAAACCAAATAAGGTAACCAATCATACAAAATAACAAGTATCACGTGAGCAAGTTAAGATTTTAACAAATAGTTTCCTACAAGTTGCACAGGGAAACCTGTAAACAAGTATTAAGAAAAAATGGAACTAGTTTACAAGCAAAAAAGATATATTTTCAATACACATTACTTGACAATCCTTTGGTCACATCAGTATCAACTCAATGCGTACATATTTTTAAAGCACAGAAATAAAATACAATTTTTGTCTCATCAGAATCCCAAAGTGGCTCTCAAGCCTGATGACATCTGTTCTCTCACTTGTTACTGATGCTTTGCATCAAGAACTACTTCAAAACATAATATGAAACTCTTCCCCCTGCAATGTCTGGACCTGGGTTACACACCACATCATCTTGTCAAGAAAATCCTCCATTATCTACATGCCATTAACTACAGTCCTTCAACACGCAGATGCCTGTGCAGAAGTCACTGTCAATGCAGTAAGTGTGCAGATTTAGAGTGCGAACAATGATATTGTTCATTTGGGTCTTGTCTAAATTTTGTAGACTAATTTGTGTCTCATCCTAGGATGTAAGGGGTGAAACAGATACAACTACTCCTCCATTTCTCTGCTAACTCTGAATCCCAGGTAAGATTTTTGCAAAAATAAACTACTTCATCAGGGAGTCTCATGAATGAAAAAAAATTGTTAATAACCAAAACTGTTCTGGGTAAGTTACATTTTTACTTCAAGTATGTACCCGGGATAACAGGTAAGCGTTGCCTCCTATAGAAAAACATCACAAATGCCATTCATAACAGAGCTGTATGTGATCTGTAGTGTCAGGAGTTCAGTAGGCAAGGGTAAAGTGTTGATGAATTACCTCCACCTAGCTGCTTCTAGATGCAGGGATTATTTTGAAGCATGCAGGGAAGGCAGCCTGAGCTTTGAGTAATGTTAGGGTAAGAAAGAGATGCATAGACTATGTAACATAAGACTGAGAACACGCTTGTTAATTTAGATATAACTTGGAAAGTAATAGCTGCTATGTTAGAAGTGCCATTTAGGGCAGCCACAAAAGCATGGAAAGGCAGAAGGGAAATGAATCTAAATGGCTTTGCCCTGTCACAGCAGCATAACAGGCAATAGTATGAAGGTTCTTTTAAGAAAAAGTGAACCAAACTCTCAAGCAGAATACTCAAATATCTTCAGGAAAATAACCTTGAACAAGGTATACATTCAGTATGATTCCTGTTGCAAGGAAAGAATCAGTCATGAATAGCCTCAGTTCTAGAGGGCAGTCACAAAGTCTTGAACCATGGCTACAGTGTGATCAACAATTTTTTGTTGAAATTAGCATTACTTATGTGTAAACAATTATTTTCAGAAAGTAAATGAGAACTTGCCCTTCAAGGGCAGACTCAGAAGGACAGGGTAACTGAATACTTACTAGACATTAATTTGAGAAAAATATTTAAGCACTCACATCTAAACAGAAATGGTAAAACCAGTATTTCCATCACCCATATTCAATCCATTTTCCTAGCTTTTTCAAAAGGATTCAGAAACAAGACACAACTGTCATACAGTAATGTAAACCAGAATACCATTTCAGGATCCTGTAAATGTTATCTAAGAAACAGGACACATTAAAATTAAAAAATAAATAACCTGTCTAGCCTTGGGCATCAAACCCATTTATACACTCACAATAAAATTAAAGATCATATGCAATCCAGAAGCTATATTACATAGGATTTTGGATGTAAAAGTTTATGTGCTTCTGGGCTACCAAATTTTTATGGAAGTTTCTATTCCATAATCCCAGTCTAGATCAGGATTTCATGAGCGCTTTATTTATAAGCGCAAAATGACAGGAATTACATTTAATCTTTTATATTCCTGGTTACCACCTTCTGTAACAGACTCTTGAAGTAACTGAAAACAATCTTTATTTTATTGGGTCCAACTCCCTCATTGCTAAAGAGACTGGTGGCACTGTCACCACACAAAGCCTAGTTTGAGGAATACAGCAAAGTGACATCTAAATTGTCTCTGCACACCACCAATACAGCTAAGGCAGACTTGCTATTTACTTTAGTTTGACACCAAGTGGTGGACAACTGATCCATACAACTAATTCTTTAACTATATTTTTTAACATGTTAAAACCTAAATTATGTACTTTAATATTGAAGCATTTTAAGCTGCTATATTACTTTTATATAAATATTAATATGTAATTTCATATAGGCTCAGAAACAATAAACTAGAAGATAAAAACATAAGCAGTGTAAGTTTTCCACTTGTTTTGATATTAAAAACTAACCAAAACAAGTCTGATACTTAGCCACTGTATACTGCAAAATCAGAGATGTTCTATCAAGAATTTACTGGAGTATTACACATTCATGAGCATGACACAGCCAACTTAGTGAGCTATTTCCACCTTAATACAAAGCTTAAGGTACTTCACAGGTCTATTTGACAGCTTAATCTATCACTAACCAAGGAAAAAACAAAAACCATGGCAACTAACAAGTAATTGGTCCAAGCTAATGTACTGGGCACTTACTAATACCAGAGACTTGCTATGTTTGTATTAATAGAAGGTAAAAAACCGTTTTGTTTTTAAAGAAACATGCTACCAAGAGCCAATCCCAGAACACATGATAATCTTTTGGTCTGTCATTGAAGACAGACTGTAAAACAGATTATAGTAAGCTATTTGCCACAAAAACAAACCTCCTATTTAAAAAGTAAATAGAGATGTAAGCTATAGAAGTGACTAAGATTTCAGATATTTGAGTTATGGAGCAACTGCATCCACATTTTCATATTATCTGCACCAACAAAATTAAACCAAAAAGGTGAAATGAGTACTGAGTAGTTCAATTGCCATAGAAATGTTTTCAAAGTAGTTAACACAGTTACGGGTATATAGAGAGTGAGGTAAAACACCTATAACTTACTATTCAAATAGAAAGAATAAGCAGTTAAGCAGTTTTAATGAAACCTTCTGGGCTTCAACAAAATAACTAACTTTACCTGTAAATACAGGAAGTCAAATTACTGGTATATTTGTCATAAATGCATACACTAATTGTAATAGCTCAGTAAGTGTATAGTCTATGCATCCAAGTAGTAACTGCATTTCTGTGCCTCAGACTGCATCTGATCCATCTGATGCATCTGATTTTCTGCTTCCTCTCCTAATTAGACAGACACCAAATGGAAAACTTTAAAGCTCACTCAACCTAAAGACTTCTCTGAAAATGTGCATTAGCAAGTAAACAGTTACTTTAATGGTTATATACACATGCAACTTGAAGCACATTAGTTTCAGTAGCTTTCTTAGACTGAGTGCAGCAGTTTGATTATAACACTTTTGCTTTAAGATAAACTTGAATTCAAGAGAAACAAACCAACCTGCACTTAGACTTCCCGAAGGTTTACTTGTAGTTCCAAACCCAAATGATGATGCTCCTGTGGCACTACTTCCAAAGGCAGAGCTACTTCCAAATCCTAGTAGAATAATAGTAGACATACAACAAAACAATTACAGTCACAGCAATTAAAGACACATGGGTTTGGGGTGAGTATTCTAAAACCAAACATAATTCAAAGAGTTGTTTGTAATATTCCTAAGATTGCCTCAACAGTAGTTTAATCCCAACACAGCACTGCATTAAGAAAAAAAAAAGCAAACAGAAAAACATCGGAGAAAAACACTACCTTCAAAATACAAAACTGAGTAAAGGAATAGCTATAAAAACAAGTGAAGTAAACTATCAGTTTAAGAAATTGGTGTTGAATTGCTGTTAAGTTGGCAAGAAAATGGTAACTATATGGGCCAAAAGTAAGAAAATGTAAACACAAGCTATATGATTTCTAATACAGAAAAGCCTCAAAATTTATCCACAACTCTAAAAGAAAAATTCTCTACGCTTGAAACAAACATTTCCTTGAGTTTATACTTGCCTTATTTTAGAGTCATCACCTCCCCCAGGTTACTGGGGATCGGTTTTATTTAAGAAACCACAAAATAGGTTAGATACTGAATAGAAACAGAATTTCACAATATCTAATGGGGAAAATCATCATATAAAGGGCAGCCATAAACATATAGCAGTAATAAAACTAATTGTTAATTCTATAATTGACATATATAATTTCTTAAAATAATTATTTCAAGATTTCAAATTGTGTTATTAATATGAGATAATTTCAAAGGAAAAGTTAATACTTGCAGTTTGAAATACAGGCCAGACGAAAGGATGAGTAAGAGAAATATACTCTCTGATTTCAGCTGTCTGAAGAGGTTTTCAAAACAAGAACAATATTTGTATTGGAGGAAATTATGCCCCCATCTTAAGTGTCAGGGAAAATACTTGCATTTTACTGCAAACTGAGCCTTTACCATTCCTTCACAGAAGTGATTTTTAGATTTTAAAACTAGTAAGAACTAAACACTATCTGAAGCAGTCTTCTCCAGTCTTCTGCAATTTTTAAATCAAGTTTAAAGGTTCTACAGTGGCAAGTATCATTTGAATGTAAGACAGTTTATTGAAATTATACACTCTTTTGTCTTACCTAGTTCAAAATGAATTACCAATGGTCAGGCAAGGTGTCTGCAAATATTTAATGAAGTATAAGATCTATATGCTACATATCTTACATACTAAATGCAAAAGCCTCTGTATTTATCACTAACAAAATTCACAGAATATTCATCATGGAAAAAGAGCAAATTTCCCCAATTAAAATTATGTTTCAAGAGTATACTTAAAAAATTGTCCTGTTAAAAAAGCCAGCACAAGATAAAAAACCCTTAAGTACTCATTCTGCTGTTTCCAAGAGCACCTGCAGGGTATTTTGCATGTATTCCTTTATTCTTCTACACTTGCTTCTATCAGACAGTCTTCTTGATTTGTCAAAAGACAAATTTTGCAAATTAATACAGAATAGATGAAATGCAAGCAAATGCTTTCCTCTAAGCAGAAAACTATCCCCCCCCAAAAAAACCCAAGTTATGCATGTAAGACAAAACTAGAAGCAGCTGTTCAAAGAAAATGTTCTTTACATTAGCAAGATTGGTGAACATATATAAACAATCTTTAGTCTACAAACTCTTTGGTTGAAAAGGAAGAATTTTATGTTGGTTTGGGTTTTTTTGTTTGTTTGTTTGTTTTGTTGTTTTTGTTTGTTTTTTGTTTTTTTTAAGGCATTTAAAACATTGGGAGAACATCCTAGTCATTCAGAAGTATTTTTTTTTTTAGCCCACTACTGTTGGTTATTTTTCCTGTTTAGGTGGACAGACTTTCTTTTCTTTGAAAAAGCTTAAAATTTGATAAGGACAGATAGTGGTAGATTTAAAGATAATTTCAAGATGATCATTTAAGGTAAAATGGATGACATTCAAGTTGCATCATCTTTCCAATACCAAGTGATTTTTAATTATTTTAAATACATTACAACCCTGATTCATATGTTTGGCTCAAAGATACAGACTGAGGCTGCAGGGGAGGATGCAATGAGAAAAACCACATATTATGTTTGTGCTCAGCAGATGTAACACTCTGTCTGCAGATCTACAAAAGCTTCGGAGGACACTAGTGTCTTTTGACTTGCACTGTAGAACACCCTCACCTACACAGACAGGAAATTTACATGCAGATTAGATTCTACTAGTCACTTCAATTCTACTTGTAGTTCTACTACTGAGAATTCATTACATTTAAATGAAGAGGTCTACATGAATTTTAAAGTTTTTTTATTACCACCTACTCTTTCAGTCATGTGTCCTCTTGGAATATATTCCCCACCAGCACTATTAACATTTTGATAAATATTTTCCCCTCACCTTCAAATGGTGCTTTTTCAACTTGAGAAGGGATTGTTTTTCTACCTCAGCACTGAGGAACAAGTGACAGCTAAAGCAAGTATGTTTTAGCAAGCAGGATCCCAGAACTGTAGTAATTTTTTAGCATTTATCCTTATCTTAATCCAAGCAGACATGGGTCCCTATATTTAACAGTGGTATATACAGGTGAAAAACTTCTATGGATTAGCTACAGCATGATCCAATGTTTCAGGTGCCTAACTTTCACATATGTAAAATTAAGTCAAGTTGTAGTTACAATGGGATGTACTTGATGTACAGAACTTCTATATGATTCTATATGATTACCCCATCCTATTCATCTTCAGTTTTGACTACAGTGGCTTATTAGCCTTAGTATCAGCCTTTGCAACTCCTTCTGCAAGGCATGAAGAAGTCTGGAAAGCACAGGCTGCCAAATCTTAAGGTCTTTCCCTGAAACAGATCATCTTCTTAGTGGAGTTAAAGGTTTGCAAGAGATTCAGATGTGCGGTATTATAATTCAATGAAAGATTAGAAAAGTTAAAGTGTACCTCCAAGGCTTGAAGAACCTAAGCCACTTGATTGCAAGCCAGTGCCAATACCTGAGCCGAATGGCGTTCCAAAACTAACTCCCAGAGATGGCTGTGGCCCTGGTATAAAAAAAATGAGAACAAACTTGCCTTACTCTTTCATAGCAAAGAGGTCCTTTATTTATTCAAGTATTTGATAATTTGAACATCATTGCTTTCAACAAATCCCTTTAAGATGCAAAATTTTACCTTGAAATTCCTTACTTAACTGTCTGCCTCTATGTCTACCTGGTAGAAATCTAAGAAAACACTGATTGTAGTAAGGTGAAACTAGTCAAAGCAAGTAACATGATAATAACATCATTTATTGTTTTTTAAAATTAACGAGTCTCACCTTAAACTTTAAAACATTAATCAAAACCTTGAGAGAACTCATAGGTAACAACATTTTGCCACCTGTATTAATGGAATCAGAATAAGGGAAAACCTTCAAATTAAAAACATAAGAACTGACACTAATGTTACTAAAGCTGTATTACCAAAAGTTAATTTAATAGGAATCTTCAAAACTACAAGTATTCCATCCAAATTTAAACAGAACACTAAGATAAAAAACAAGACAATGACTTTATTTTATTAAATTTATTGTTCATTTTTAAGCAAGTCAATTACACAGTAACATGACAATTCTTTTCCACACAAGTGATAACTGAGTTCTGTTAAGCTCTGCTACATAACACCATTCAAATAAGGTAAACTAGTCAAACCACCTGTTTAAATAAACATTTACAAAAGGCACAGTTCTGTGTACCTTAATGAATTAGATACATTCAAAATTTCAGAGTCAAATTTCAGAGTCAGCATTTGCCCCCCCATAATTTGAAAAAAGTTGACAGTACTTTCCCTGCATATTCACACTAAGACGCAGGACTGTCAAAAAGCATTTTCAGTCTGTCAAGATGAAATTTACAGCCTCAGTTTCTTTTTTTCCCCCCCTTAACCTTGGGGAATAAAGATTCAACTTGCTAGCCCATTACTAACACATTTTAAAAAAATTAACTCTGATAAATAATTAAAATATTTTGACAGTTTTCACAGTACTATCTTATATTCCTGTCTTTTTCAGTTTTCAGTGCACTAGTTAAAAAGTTTAACCATTGAAGATAAAATACAGCGCCAAACTCTTAATCCAGACATTTGCATCTTTCCTCAAGACAGCCTTCTCTATCTTTGAACACACTTTATGCTGTATCTGTGAAAGTGATGACTTACTCAAATATTATAAAGCTCAAGTGACTTCACTCTTCTTCCTAAACCACTATCACATTTGGGCTTATTTTCATTCAAAATTTCTTCCTTCATACTACAAAGTTTCCTGTTACTAATATTTATCTAGAGTTTTAAAATTTAAGTATTTCAAGCTTTTAAAATCATTTCAGTATTTGAAGATTTAAATGGAAAATTATTTTGAATCAAGTGAAAGGCACTGTATATCAAAAATAGCATTTTTGCCAGGAACACAAAATTCTCATGTGATCCAAGCTGAATGACATCTGTATACTCAAAGTAGTGTTAAACTAAGTTTTAAGGGCAAATAAAATTGTTAGCTTTCAGTCTCTGCTTAGCAGGGAATAGTTGGGAAATCCAAGCTATTTTTTCAACTAACAGAAAGTATATCAGATGTTGTAATTACAAATTTTCACATAAATTTCAAGCTAAACTTGTTTACATCCAGTTTAAATACTGATACATCTACCGAGCAGCTCTTTAAAAATAAGAAAATTGTTATCAATAAAAAGAAACAAAACCCCTACGCTAGTCAGTCATCTAATAAACTAGAACCCCAAAACACGTATCCAGTTCCTTCTCAAGTGCACAGGTTTCTATCTCCGTAGGAGGCACTGTTAGTGGAAGACCTTAAAACAAAACACTACAGTCCTCCAGGCCAAGCTTTTTACCAAATGCGACATGCTTTTTAGAGCCAGTAAAAGACATTATTCTAAAACACCTCAGATTATATAACAGGACCTTATGCCTTAGGCTAACAAGCTTTTCATTGAGCAACAGCATATGGTATTTGTTGATTTTGTACCATAATGTTCTGAAGGCATGACCACTACTTACAGTTTTTAATCAGTAAACATAATTTTCAATAGCAAAAAAACTAGTAATAAAGATTCTTTGATGCCAAAAGTACTAGCAAAAAACTAAATGGCACTTCTGGCTATTATAGGTATGAGACAAATTCATTATAACAAGTATTTTAACATTTTGAAACTTGATATATTTGCTCTGTAGAGCATTTCAGTTTAATGGAGGACCCACTACAAAAAGTCCAGACAGGTCAGACAGATTTCCTAAAGTGACATTCTGCAATTTTTAAAATCACAGCTGGTGCTAAAAGTGAACAAATTTAGTGTCACAACTTTGATCATATTCTGACAAACTAATACACTGACTACTTTTAACCCATGTTAATATCGAATTACACAATAAAAATTTTAAGTGCTATGAAGATATCAGTATCCTTTTCCATTAGCACTTCAATCTCATACCAAGTCAAGTCAAAACATAAGTGTGCTAATAGCTCAATAATGCTTTGACTAACTCTGCACTTCACCAGTTAAGGAGAGAGTAACTAAGTTGTTGGAGGGGTACTTTATTTATTTTTAGAGGAGGAGGAAAGGTGAATTTGAAGAAAAGCATTTCTTTAAGACAACTTAGTCTTACCAGAAAAACACATTTCAGTCTCATACGTTTCCAGCTCTTATTTCACTAGGTTTTAATTTCCTTTAAAATCTTTCACTTTAGTCCCATCAATAACAATAGGTAGAGTAGCCGCTGACATTTTAAACTTCCATGCTGTTCAAGACTGCTCAGGGAAGGTGCGAGTGAAGCAGCGGTTAAAACTCTAGCTGGCACAAAAGCATGACCAGCCACACTGCTACCAATACAGCTGTGCTCAGAACAAAAGTGCTAAACTAGGGAGAAAGGTTGTGTGCAGACAAGACTTAAGCATAATAACTCTAGCTTCAAAAAAACTGCACAGAAATTGTGCGTCAGTGTGCACGCCACAGTCCTGGTGTCCTCATTATTCATCCCAGGAGACCAGTGGAGCACATCTTTGCTCCCTTTCTTCCATATGCCCAGAATCCACTGGCTTTATTTCAACAGAAGCCAGACATGTCTTGGCATACTGAGAAAACATAAATAGGGTGTGTATCTACACCCAGGAACTGGGGAAACATTCCCTGATCCCACAGCTTATATGTAGCTACTAAACTTTTGACTTCTGAACACAAATTTAAAATAAGTTATTATTAATCTTTTTCAGAGAAAAAACAGTAACTAACTCTAAATTATTCTTATAAAACAGACTTAACTATGTAAACATCAAATATTTTTTTTAAAAAAGACAAACTAGCCTGATCCCTCAATACTAGAGTACCATATCTTAGATTTAGATTTATCCAAAAACTTTAAAGCCCAGATTAATTTTCTTGTTTTATTCTTATCTTCAAACAGCAACAGCAGGTCAGGTATTGAGAATACCCTCTCTCCCCTTTACATAAAACTGATTTCAGTCTTTTCTCTCATAACCTTCTATCAACCCTCACCTATCCCAGTCTTCAGAATCTAAATCTTGCAAAGCAGTATGCATGATTTTAACTTCTAGCAGATCGTTGTATTATGACTTTTGATAAACTGAGTTAAAACATGCAAACATTTGCAGTTTTACTGCAGTAAATGGTCATCTGGAAACTCAAACAAGGGAAAGGAAATGGAGAGGAGGCAGCCTTTAACTATTTAGATTCCTGCAAAACTGAAAGAATATTCTCTTTATTCACTAAGACAAAGTGGCAGCTTTAATCTGAAGAAAAGAAGTTTCAGCTAAGTTGCTGGGAAAAAGTCAAACGTTGAAATGAGTAGTTTAAGAAAGCTGTGTAATTTTCCTTTCTAACTAGCTTTTAAGACTTCACCTCTGAAACAATTTGGGCCTGATTAATCCTGCTTTTGAGCTAGAGGAACAGAAAACATGACTTCAGAGTTCCATACTATTTAAGAGTTTTAAGTACTCTTGAAGTGCCACTCGAAACATCAATCTACTATTTCTCCAGGTCAAGTGAGTTGCACAGAGGGTAACAGTATTCCAAATAAGTAGTAAATAAATTGTTGTCTACTTTTGTTGGCATGTTTGACATAAGTTAAGGGCTTTGTTCTATCTGCATCACTTGTAGCTGGCACATTTTTGGCTTTTGAAGTACTATGCTAAAACAACCAACCAAGGAAAAAAAAAAATACCTACACACACTCCCATTTGCTCCTTACACTACAAAATGTTACAAAATACCTCACGGTACAGTCACCTTACCTCAGGTGTGTTAGTACAGGTCAATTCTGCCATTTCCATTTCCTCTTACCTCCCTTCACTCCTAAGATAATATGCATGAAGTCATGCCATAAGTGGCATTAATTTACTGAAGTTATTAGGAATTCTCTTGAATCTGGACTAGGAAGAGGAAGTTTAAATCCCTCGGTCCAAGTAATGAAAACACAGGTCTAACTACATGTGACATGCCAACTATATGGCTTTCATATTTTGGATCCATATTTAAAATATGGAGCATATTTTAAAAAAACATGAGACAAAGAAGATGAAGGGAGAGGGAACTACTTTGGCAACAGTAGGCTGCGCAAGCCATGCTTCTGCCTATATAAAACCCCCTGAAGCATGACATCACATTATCTCATGTTTTCTGTCTTTTGCAGACATCACTTCAAAAAAAAATCCATGGATTAACACAGCAGCGACAAGTCAACTGTGGTCTATGATGGAAATTTAGAAGAGAAACATTTTGTCGCATGCAAAATATTTTGGCATTATTTGCCTTTTAAACCCCTCTCTTTGCTGTTTGTACAGGCCAGGACTGGAAGCACATTGTGTTTTCCTTTTACAGAGAAGGCAAGGACAGTATAATAATTTGTCGAACTCTGGGTGGTTGCTGCATAGGTTTCTAATGAAAAATCATTGAAATTATGACTGCTGTTATAAGACAAGAGAAGGAAAATGTGCTCTAGCAAAACTTTCAGTACACCTATGATATATAACATTTTAGAAAATAAATGGTAGAATGAAGTTACCTATGCTTTTCATTATTTGCTGACAGATACATTATCCATGTTCAAGTAAAATTAAACAGAGTTCATCTTATTTCTGTTAAATGATTAAATATTAATTCAACTCTCTACATTCAGGAATCCCTCTGAGAAGTGTTGGCTAGTATAACAATGTCAACTAAGGTGCCTTAAGTTATTTCCTTTGCCATATGTATCCATTCCTCAATAGCAGTGGGTCATGGATTTCCTGGTTTGGTCTCCTCTTACACACATGCACACACAGAACCACTGATAAACCTACTTTCTCAAGTATTTATTTGCAACAGTAGAATGGACAGCAAAAACTGCTCCAACATCACCCTGACAAAGGAGTTGGCTTTAAAATAAGCCAGGCATCTGTCTTCCTATTCTACAGATGTTTGTTCCGCTATTCTTCCTGTTCTACAGCATTTTTCATTTTACAGTTCCAAAGTGCTATATAAAAATTAATTATTAATTTTACATAAGAAAAAGGTAATATGCATTTAGATATTCTCTCCTTACTGATTTGAAATAATTTACTATAACCACACAATTCTGGAAAGAGGCTATACTATGTGTATTCAGAGATGTTAAGAGTGAAGACTCACATTCCAAGGGGTAAGTTAGAACAATACAGTAAATATCACTAATACAAGTAAATTCACAAGATTAAGTATCTGTTGTATAATTATTGCTAAGTCTACCCTGCATTTTTCTATTGGCTATGTATCTGTAACTTTGCTCATCACAACGTTTAGATTTTCAGTCTAACACAAAGGAAGACTTCATAGAAAATTTTACACAAATTTACTATTGTAACACTAATAATCTATAACTTGAATGCACTCAGACCTGTAGCAGGCTGTTGCTGCTGAGTAAGTGTTGCAGCCATCGCAACGGCTGCTGCATTTGGTATGTTGCTGAAAGGGGTTGGTCCAGTGGTAACACGTGGCGCGCTCTGCCACTTCTTAGCTTCTGTTCGTCTTGCCTCAAACACATCCGTGGCATCTCCCAGAAAGGTTTTCCTGTAGCCAAGGTATTGGTCTTTGAGCATCTGAAGGGGTGGGGGGAAGCCATTTTAGTTCAGTGTATTTGACATAAAACCTTAACTTAATAAGGAAAGAGACACTGAGTTATAATTAACATTTCCTTAAGAAAAAGAAAAAAGCCCCCCAAAATATGGAACGATCTAGTCAGGTTATGAGCTGGAGAACATTGTTTTGCATCAGCTACAGCTAGAACAGGTTCCTTAAATTCTGCAAAGCTGTCAAGCATAACAGACTAACATATTGAATGGTATCAAAATCTTTCAAAGTTGCTATAAATGAGCACAATTCAATCTGTATCACCTTACTAGCTGACCTAAGAGGCAAAATACAGCCACATAACTAGTTTATAGCATAACACACTTATTCAGCGTCTGCTTTTACTCCCCTAGCACCTTCACCTGTTTCTTTCCTTCCTTTCACTCTTGCATTTCTTTTTTCACACAAAGCTGAAGACAACACCATAGCTTTAGAATTCACTCTTGTTTCTGATGCATTTAATCAACAATGTAATGCAGTGCAAATGCAATAGATCATTCTGCTTTAGACTAGCAAGTAGCCCAAATCTGCTGTTATGTCTCTTCCCTCCTCAAAACCCCACCTTCTGTGGCTTGACCTGTTTGCCATGAAACATTTCTATCTGTCAGAGATGAGAACACTATGGATATCTTAGGTAAGTTCAAAACAATAAATGGCTTCAATTACAGAACGGACAGAATGATTTCCAACAGAGGATCTTTAAATAGAATACATCTATTAAAGACAAAGAACAGAGGGTTTAGTTGAATTTTATGGAAGGCATTCTATGTCTGTCCTGTGTTCCTGGCTAAGGATATCCTTGTTTCCAAGAGGAGCTTGCAGTCCAAAAATTGTGACTCAGGATTTGAACAGCTGTAATCCTAAATTTAGCAACAGCAGGAAACACACAGAAAGAGTGACCTCATTATTACATCAGGAGTGCTGTCTTTGAAGGAAAAAAAAAAATAAATTGTAGAACTCTGATGAGGTTTAATACAATGCCACACTGACTGCCATAGGAGCTGACAAATGCCATTAGACATTGTAGTGCAGTTCTTAAGGCTAATCTATGCAGAATGATTTAATGACATTCTCTACCTGAACTGCGCCCAAGCACATTTTACTCTTCACTGACCTTGAATGCAGAATGTATCTGTATGTTCATATCATATATGATATAAATATCTTTAATAACTAGACCTGTACAAAGATGTTGCAGGTCATATTTTTCTACAACTTCAGACCTTTGCATCTGCAAACCAGAAAGCCTACTTCACACAGAGGAATGAAACAAACATCAAATAAGGCAGAGACAGCAGTTTCGAAACTGCTCTCCTCTTAGCATCTCCTAGCCGCTAAACTAAAACAGATGGTCAGAATGACAGGACCCACTTAAGCAGTATATTCATTTTTCTGCTTTTGACACTTTAGTTATAATTGTGTCTTTCAAAATATCAGCCTTCATGTCCACCCACTAGATTAAAAAAAAAAAAACACCCTAGAAGAAAGATCCTCAAACCAACTCCTTAGTTTCAGGCATTAGAATACTTTTTAAGATGAAGTAAAAGTCTTTCCTATTCAGTCATGCTGATATGGTACTGAAGATATTATTGCTTACACTTGCATACTAATCAAGCTCTTCATATTGAGGAACAACAAAAAATGTGTCATCACAAAAACCACTACATGAGTTCAGGCTACACTCAGATCTCAGAAGCAAAGAGCCCAGAACACATTTAGGATCCTTTATGTAATTTTGCCAAAATTATGGAAGAGATTATATATTCTGGTACAAAATTATCTGGTACAAAAAGCAAGTTCACTAAGAGCATCACAAGTAACTAAAGGTGGGTAGCTGTAAACCAGTGAATATCCATGCTGACAGAAGCAAAGCAATGCGAGGTATCTAGTTACAGAATCACAGAATCATCTAGGTTGGAAAAGACCTTGAAGATCACCCAGTCCAACCATTAACCTAACACTGACAGTTGCCAACTACACCAGATCCCTCAGCGCTATGTCGACCCGACTCTTAAACACCTCCAGGGCTGAGGACTCCACCACCTCCCTGGGCAGCCCATTCCAACACTTAACAAAACATTCTGTAAAGAAATGCTTCCTAATATCTAGTCTAAACCTTCCCTGGTGCAATTTGAGGCCATTACCTCTTGTCCTACCACACAGTTCATATGAAATCCTCAGTATTTCTAAACTTTACTGAGGAAAAGTAAAGTTTCAAATGTTTAACAAACACAATATTGTGCAGAAGCAGCTCTGAGAAGGAAACAAGCAGAAAATTTACTAGAGCTATTCCCATTAAGGAAGTCACTTAGAAACAATCCCAAACACTTGTACTCTTCCCCAAGCTGTGGGTTTGGGGGTTTTGGGTTTTTTTTTGGTGTGTTTTGTTTTTTTTAATATAACCAACAGCTCTGATTATCTCAAGAAAAATTATGGATTGTAGAACACTGAAATTTTGTCACTATGTTCAGAACCTTAAATGGGAAATTAAAGCCAGAGTCCATGATGGAAAAAACAAGCCTAACTAGGACCTTTGATACATGAGCATTTTTTCACAGTATTTTTTTTTTTTCCCCACATACATATGACTTCCCATAAAAACCAGTTTGAAAAAAATTAAGCAAGTCAGAAGACTATTTTCATAGTTCTTTGAAATGTTGAAAAATTTATATATTAATACCTTCATTTTTTTCTGTTACTGATTTGAGTATGAGCAGGTTTAGATCATCTTTGCTTGAGATCAAGAGGTCATTGGGCCAAAAGCAAAACACATAAGCATGAACTCAAAGACAGACTCAAAAGTTCATCAACAATTAAAAAGGAAAAGGAGTTAAATAAAAACATTAACCTAAATGATTGTGGTCAGTTGCTGTCATGACTAAGTAAATAATTCAAATTAGACTTCAGCTAAACAAAAGTACTTCTCTGGGACAGTTTAAAATTTTTTTAAAGCAGTTCATTTGAGAGAAGAAAAAAGAATACCTGAAGATACAGTATATTTTCAAAAAGTGACTCTTTGTAGTTCTTTCACTAAATACACAGGAACACATCAAAACAACATACCTTTACGTTTTCATGTATTGATTGAAGTTGTGCAGCTAATGCTACAAATGTTTGATAGATTTTCTGCATAGCCATAGACAAATCTGTAGGAAGCATATAAAATATAAATAAAATAAATAGGTAACTGTCAATCCTACTACCAGGAGAAAAGATTTAGTGTTTATACTGCAGTAAAACCGAAAACCCATACAGCACAAATCATGAAAACAATTGCATGAGAACAAGTTATGTGTATAAGAAACACAGAATTTGAGAGCAATTGGGTGACAAGGGAGCCTAGAACTACCTTTTGAAATGGCTCCAAACTTTATTTTGAAAAGTACTCTTCTCAGATTTATTTTTATATACAAGATAATTCATTTCCTATGATTCTATCATTTAGCAAAGTTAAAACGTATCATTTAGTTACACAAGAACATTTTACCTCATTGATTTTTACATAAACGTAGTTAAAATCAGATTTTCTTGTATACATTTTCCACTCTCTGACTTAAAAGCACAGTTAAGTGTTCAGTTGATTTTGCCAGAGTGCAGAATAGAAGCTTTACTGACATTTTAAAGACATGATTAACAAGCATCACAGGAACTCTCATTCTAGTTCTATCTACAAGCATATCAAACAGAAAAACACAACAGGGAGCTTCTTGCCTAAAGTCTTAGGTTTAGGATATTCTACTTCCATACAGATACAGAAGTGTTTTCAGGGCACTGACCCACCTAATGCAAAACTTCAGGATTAAAGGGGAAATATCAAAGGTTTTGGCAAAATGAAGCATCTGCTGACAAAAAAATGCTTTTCTGAAAGCACTGAAACAATGGACCAAAATTGAGGACAGAAAAGTAGTGAAGTGGTCTTTCACTGTGAAAACATCAGCTTCTGCATTTCCTCTGAAGAATGCATATAACCTACGGAAATGCAAACAGCAGCTATTAAGTTCTTGAAGATGCATAAGTCTAGCAATGATTCTTCAACTGAAAAGGTCTGTCTCTCCACAGGGAAATTTCTCCATTATAATTTGCATTTCTTCCTAAAAAAGAAAAAAGCTGGGGAATAAGTCTCATGCCAACTTGCAGGGCTGTGGAGGCAATGGTATCTAGGAACACTGGCCACAAGTTTCCAAGAGTCTGGAGGCAATTTACTGATACTGAAGACTAGACATTTCAAAATTTTGCAAGACATTCTGGGTCATGGTTTCCTGTATGGTGAAGGCTACATATGCAGTAGAGTGCTGACAAGATCATTTGCTGACAGTCTGAACACAACAGATTGAGCCTTGCTTACACATGCAAGGAACCTTTAGATTATAGCAGAAACAGCTGAAAAATCTGAGGAAAACCTGTGAAGGCAACCCGCTCATATTCTGAACAGACAAGATCACACAGAAAGATAGAGGACTCTCAGGATTCAGATCTTCCATACTGGAAGCTAGGTCTACACAGTTCTCTTAATTTTGACTTTATGAAATCCAAAGTCTAGGCACCATCCTGTGACAGTAAGATGTTCAAGTACCACTTGTCACAAAAAGACACGCACTTGCAATCACTGCTTATTGCAGGACCTGTACCTAAACATGACCCAAAAGATAAAATTGTTTATGATCACAGGAATGGTAACCAACCAGAAGACTAATGTCCAGAGGTCTGTGTTCTCTGACCAGAGAGATTCTCCCAGGATTGAATTATGTGGCAGCAAACATGAATTAAGTCTTCTCAGTTGGCCAGGGCTGGATGCAATACCAGTAGGCTTCAAACTAAGGAATAGTTCCCATTTTGATCTGGAGCTGGCAGAGCAAAGACCTGTATTTGTCTGGTCAGACAGCCCAGTGCAAGACAAAAGGTACCAGACATCAGCCTTCTAACAACCAGATGCTGAAGGGAGGGAGATGGACACAGCAGATGTCCAAGATAAACCAGGCTTACAAATTGCACCTCAAGAATTAGATCCATCTTAAAAAACCTCAAGAATCTTTGTGAATTTAACCTGTAATTCCAAATCTTGACATTGAACTGCAGAATCTGAATACTTATTTCTGTACATTAAATAAGAAAAGTCAACAATAATAAACAAGGACATTACTTAAATTTTTCTTATAGGTATAAGATCTCTTAATTTTTATGTATGAAACATTAAAATAAAAGCATTTACCTTGTGGAGTTATGTGTGAATTATTTGCTTGAGTAGCAAGATGATTTTCCAGTTCTTCTATTTGTTGCCTGTATTGCTGCAGCTGTACTTCAAACTGCTCAACCAAGATTCTGAAGTAACTAGAAGAGTAAAACAATGAAATTGCATAATTAAAGCTCAATAGTTTGCCAATTTTTTTTAATCCTATATTAGCTGTGAATTTCCATTTAATTGCAACAGTTACGTTCTGACATTCCTGACAGCCCCCTGCTCGCAGAACGAGTAGACTGTATTTCTCCTGTCTATGAAATACAGGTAAAAAGTGTACAAATAAAACAGTGACTCTATGAAGCATTCAGTACAAATGTTGCAAAAAGTAGAAAAAAAAATCATATTATGAAGTTCATAGAATCATAAAATGGTTTGGGTTGGAAGGAACCTTTAAAGGTCATCTAGTCCACATCCCCTGCAATGAGCGGGGACATCTTCAACTAGACCAGGCTGACCAGAGCCCCATCCAACCCCTTCTTTAATGTTTTCAAGGATAAGGCATCTACCTCTCTGGGCAACTTGTTCCAGGGTTTCACCACCCTCACCATATAAAATGTCTTCCTTTTATTTAGTTTCAATGTACCCTCTTCCAGTTTAAAATCATTATCCCTTGTCCTAATTCTACAGGCCCTACTAAGAAGTCTGTTCCCATCTTTCTCATATGCCCCTTTTAAGTATTGAAAGGTTGCAATAAGGTCTCCCCAGAGTCTACTCTTCTCCAAGTTATATTATTGCCTATATTTTATTAGTAACAAAAACTCACTCTGCTGGGGCTGTATTTTCATGCTGGAGACCAGGAGGAGTTTTCTGTGTTCGTAATGCTATTTCTGCATTCTTTAGCTCCTAAATAAATAGGGAAAATTAATAAAACAAGGTTCTGTATGAAGCGATCAAAAAGAAAAATAGCTCTAACTCTACTGTTCATTCATCTATAATATTTTCTTCATATATTTAAGTTAACACTAGGATGGAATCTGACCAGAAGTTACTCAAAAAATAGACTGCAAGTTGGAGAACTGCAAATACCAACAGAAGTTTGGGGAAGGAATAAACAGCAGCACATATTGAATGGACATCGAACATTCAAATTGATAAAATATTGCGCTGAAGTGTCAGAGATAAGATTTATTTTCTACTGTACTTCAGAAATCCTCTTATGATTACTGATGACTAGGAAGGAAAGAATAAGCAGTCAAGTGCAAAGAAATAACACACCTAAAAAGAAACAGAACATAAAGGATTATTTTGCCTTTGATTAACGAGTCTAAAAAAAGTCCTTCTATGGAAATGATCTTTTAACACATAATCATAGCATACACTTCTGTTTAATTCTTTCTAATAACTCTACCATTAAGAATTTAATGCCTGGTTCTGCAATTATTCTCAACTGCATCATTTACAGAAATATGAGCATATCAGTAATAAGTTTTTGTTTTCACAGAAAACTGTGGCAAGGTACAACTATAAAGTATTTTATTTTGGTATCACAAGATACAGAAAAAAAACATGAACACTTTTACTTTAGAGTAAGATACACTTATTCATACAGCAAGCAGCTCTGACATGCCAGATGAAATAAAAGCAGTACAGAATTTATCTTGAAAAGCACTTGCATCACAACTTGAGCTCAAACTGGTTGCATAGTTAAGATACAGACTGGTGGACACTTGTGACTCAAGTTCACTAAATGAATACTAGTGCTCCTTTAGATATTTTGGTCCCTGAAGTGTTATAGGGGTAGGTTTTGGAGTTTGTGGTTTGTTGGGGTTTTTTTTGGTTTTTGGTTTGTTTGGGTTTTTTTAAAGTCATCAGAAGAAAACAAACTTGAATTTTCCCCTGGTCCAGAGTCAAGCATGTTGTTACAAATATGTCTTCACTAGCAGCTGAACAATTAACTAACTGAAGTTAGAACATGTTTCCTTTTGTTGCCTTTGCTATGCAGGAGTGCTTTCCTGAATAATTTTATTGCTGTTAGGCTTATCTGAAGATACTGACATCACAGACTTCAGCCTCTCCCAGTAACTTTAAGCAGATGAGAAGGGATTCAATTTTTCACTTTGTTTACAACTGGTTTAGTTTGGACATGTGTGTTAACTTGACTCATAAAGGCTAGTTATCTTATGTGAAATAAACATACATCTACATAACAAAATTTATATTCAATTATACCTGCGCAGTTTCCACTTTCAGCTTGTCAATATTAAAAGTGTTTCTCTGTAATCCACTGGCAACTACAGACAGAAGTTGTTTCAAAGCTTTAATGTCTTCTTGTACTTTAAGCATTGCTTTAGAAGACATTCTACTAATTTCTTCCTGAACTTGTTTTTGCTCTTTCACAAATTTCCTGGGGAAGAGAAAAACAGGGCAGGGAGGAAAGAAACATAAAATATTGAATCTAAGGTACCCAACTGTCTACCTCTTGGTCACATTATTTAAATAACTATTATTTTTTCCCAAATCAAGTACTGAACAGTAAAATTACTGTATAGCACAGTATTATCTCCTAGCATACTAATACTGTAAGAAACCCACCCAAACCTCTAAACTTCAATAGCAAGTGTTTAAACGTATTATGCTGAATCCTAATAAACTAAGACTATCCATTATTTTTTATATATCTATATAATAATACACAGTCTTTCTATAGAAGTGATTACTACTTTAAACTCGGTGACATACAGCCTCTCTGACTAGCCTACAACCCACCTCCTCCTCACCTGAGATAAGGCTCTTTTGCTGTTCTTTCTATTCCCTATGAAACCCACAGTGCACATGCATAGGGACATAAGGTTCAATGTGCAACAGGCTTAATACTCCCAGGGACTGATTCTAAGAACACATTTGTTGGGCATGCCTATTTGTGTAAAAGCATGGGAAAACATGCTGAAAAAAAACAACCCAAGACTTCAGCTACTAGAACTATCACTCTGTTCCCAAGGTTACCCTGCCAAAAGGCCTTGTGCTAGTAAATTAAACTGCATGCAGTCAGTAATAGGGTGTTTTTGTCGCAGAGTATCAACAACATACAATATTCCAGCTAATCAACTACCATAAATAAAACCACTACTTACTGTAGATTTTCTACATCCTGACAGATTACTGGAGGTAGATTTTCATCCTTCAGTGCTTTGCTATCTCTACAAGAGACAATGCATGTTTAGATGGTGCTTTAATAAATACAGTGAAAATGTTCAAGTGACTGATTACAGTTTTGCACCCATTGCCTGTATGCCACAACTACAAATGATTTGGATTAACACCCACAGATACTATGCCAGGGTCCAAGCCCGTGGTGTAAGCATTGTACACATTTGCGGAAACCGTTTTTGAGACCACATGATCAGTCTATAACAGATACCAGATAAGCTGTAGGTATTGCATTCGATGGGAAACTTACAATGTTTATTGTAATTATGAACCCACGTTACTAAATTGGCCATATTGCAAAAGGTGGTTATTTACATTTATGCCTTTTTCAAGATTTAAGTAGTAGAAAAGCCAACATATTTAGTTTAGCTATTAAGACATGAAATAGAAAGAAAACCTGACACTTACTCTGGTCTTGTTCCCGTTTTATCACCTAGAAAATAAAAACTGTAGGTAAGAAATAAAGCTTTGAAGAACAAACAAGACAACTTTAATGAGATTTTAGGGAAGAATTTATGACTATAATCTGTTTGATTTTTCTTGATAAGAGGAACAAACTAGGCTAGCCATAAAAGAAAGGTTTTAATTTACTTCCCCTTCACAGATAAGTATCTTTTCAAGAACAATGGTTCAACAGTTGAGGTGCTAATTTCTTGGCACAGAGTAAAGCAAAACATCTTGTGTCACTATACAAGTCACTACAAATGCAAAAACAACTGCAGTTGCATAAGAAATCTGTTCCTGCTTATACAACCGCAACTCATTTAGACCTGCACCCACAAAACATTCAGATTAAATTCAGCAATAGCAGTCTGCTCTCAAATACAAAGTCTTCACTGAATACCCATTGAACTTCATAAGAAATTCTGTGGTTGGAAGGTGTTACTGCTCACCTACACACTCCAAACTACACAACTGTGGATCAATGCCAAATGCCTCTGAGTAACAGAACAGAGCAAAAACCAGCATCACGCATAACACAGGTAAAGGCAGCAACTGCATCCCATACCACATACCATAGCAATCTGCTGGATGCCATTTACATGCTCACTTCCCTCTCAGTGGCAAAAAGTAGCTATACATCTAACACTAGTGCCAGAAACATTTTAAGCTGCACAAGCCAGTGCTCCTGCCCAAAGTTAGTACTTTTAGAAGCAACACCTACTTAAATTGTCTGTAGACTGTCACCCAATACAGTAGAGAGCTTGGAGTCTCACAACCATTCCCTAATGCCTTTTGCTAAAGGGGAAAAAAAAAAAAATCTACACCAAATCGGGGGCAAAAAATATATATACATATAAACCCCAGAATTTAGAACTCCTTTCTCTACTGATAACCTAAAAACTGGGCAGAAAAAGTATATGGCGCTTTCTCTATCCAGCCACTTTTTTTTTCCTGTACATCAGAACAATACTTATGGAGTAAAAGATACAGATTTGGAATCAAATTTTGCTACTTTCTCAGCAAGTGCTCCAGTTTTCACATTTTTTACATTCTTTTTGGTAATACGTGAGGAAAATATGTATAAAGAACAGCTTCTTTTCCTGCAGCCATATTTTAAAGAAATACTAGACACTCAGTCTTCAGTCTCCAGAAGGAAAAGCTTTTATAACCAATTCCAGGAGAGAGAACACAAGTGTTAGTCTTTATCTGTCCCGGGATTCCTAGGGCACTTCTCTTTGGTAGCCACATCTCCTCCTTACTTTTCTTCATGAAGAAATAAACCTCAAAACCAGAAACCCATCACCCTTAGACCCTAACACATTTCATAATACAGCAGTACAAACAGTTGTACTGACAGAACTCAGCAGCAACACACAGGTAGGGATATTTGTCAGGGCTACTTAAGTCAGCACTATCCATAATGGGAAACATTCCTAAATTAAATAAAAAAACAGAACACAAAACCCAGTCATAAAACAGTCTCCTTTGACATTTCCCACTATTTGGCTAAGGGATCTCTGCTTATCCTGACAGTGATAAGCCCAACCCACCCAGTGGGTTATGCAACATGTGGGGGGGAATCCAGGTACTCACTCAAGTTCCCACCCTAAGTGCTGGGCAAAACGTTGCTGAGGGATGTCAGGCTGAAGTAGATTTTGAGTCTGTGGTTCTTTGGTCATCATTTTAAGATATTTTGATATTATGGAAGTGTTGTGATATCCTAATACTATGGTAATGGAAACCCTGTAAGAACCTAGGAATCTGAGGTTTTTCACCACTCCCAATTTCAGTAATAAACGCCAAAAACAATCATCATGCAGAGCACTCCACTTTGGACACCATCTCTTCTACACATATGAAGAGCTATGTCTCCACAACTTAAGCTACTCTGTAAAGATGGTTTCATAGAGTTCCCACATTTTCTTCTCTTTTAGCTACTGGTATACCCCATTTAAAATCTGACTCCTGAATCAAGAAATTGAAGTATTGATTCCCTAGAGAAAATACACACTTTATAGTCAGCTTTAGTTAAGCTTATTCAAGAATTATAAAAGACAAATTAATAAGTGCCCATATGTCAATGCTCAACATCCCTTAAGTACTTCAAAGCTACCACAGAAGTAAAGTTTTTTTTAACTAGTTTTAACAACCCAATAGAATCTATCATATAAAACTATGCACCACCAGAAATACAGCTTTGAAGAACAGCTAAAACAATGAAATTTTTATTGTGTAGGCTTCCAAAAAAGAGACCAAGTTTAAGATCTGTTACAGTTGGAAAAAGATCGTTTCAAACGCGTAGTTTCAGCTGCCCCCTCTAGTGGCTATTTGAATATAGCTGCTCGGAAATCTACCACGGCTTTTCAGCAAACGGCCCCGTGAGTCTTCGCTCCTGAATAGCTACAGGATTTAGATGCTTGTTCTGGAGTATGATATTCGCTTATACTTACTTGATGTAAATTTACATTGCATTTGCAACCAAAACCTTTGTCTTGTATATACGCACAATATCTAAGAATAAAATTAACAGAAATAGCTTGTGAGAACGGGAAAAAAAAAAGTTAAAAGTTGTCAGCTTTAATTCTACAGTCCTAACACAATGAAATAGTGTCTTTGCTTTACTGCTCTGATAATTTCCTCAAAAAACAACTTGTGTTTTAAAACAAACTTACTCTTTTTGTCTGAAGAACTACTAAAATCAATGCCACCAAGACCTTCACTGGCAGTAGTTGAAGGAGCTACAGTTGTTCCCAGAGTCAAACCCAAAGCATTCTGCCCAAGCCCTACAAGAAACCCAAACAGAATTTCTGCACTTAAAACTTATTTTAAACTAAAAGCACATATAATCTTGATTGCCATTTCATATTTTTCAATATGCAAAATAAACAGAAGATAACAGATTGCATGAAGTTTCATACAACTGCACGCAAGTGCTTTATGTCATTTCTTCACATTAATAGGTAGCTAATTAGATAGCTAACTTATCACGAGTATCTTAAGTATCCTTCTGTTTTATTTAGAGTTTAAAGAGCAATGTTACCAAGACTACAACACAGCACAACAAATTTTTCCTCCAGAGCTAGAGACAGGAGGCCCTGAAATGACAATACTACGAGTTCAAGATTTTATTCACAGACCAAAAGTCAACAAAATAAGGTTTCATCTTCTCCACAATTAAAGATGATACTTTTATATCATTGCCCTCTCTCATTTATGATCAACTTTCTTGAGTCAGTTATGGCAAAGATTTCCTTGACTTTTCATTTGAAAAAAAGTGTGAAGTACAAGTAAATTTAAGAATGAGAAAGAAGCCAATGATACCAGATTTAATTTCTATTGTTCAAGGATAGCAACAACACTTTCACAGTGTTACAATTCTATATAAAACTAAATATTATATTATGAATTTATACAATCACACATTAAATTTCGATGTTTTGAGACAGAAGAAGGAAAAAACTGAAGTAACTTTCACCTGTTGCTGCTGTGCTTGTATTCTGGAAGAGTGAACCTCCTAAACCTGCTAAGGCTCCTCCTAAGGAAAGGCCTGTGGAGGCACTTGTAGTTGGAGCAGTTGTGCCACCCAAATTTAATGTAAAGCCAGTAGTTCCTGCAGGGAAAGCAAACCCGTCTCATGCAGACACTGCATTCAAATACATCCATAGACAATATGAAATAACCAAAATGACAGAACAGGATCTTCGTCATAATTGGATAATAAAAACAATGATTAAGTTTATTTTCTGCAGGTTTTCCAAAACCACACAGACTTGATTTATATGTTTTGTTGTCAGTATCATAATCCTGATTAGTCTGTATCTACCTGGAACTATACAAAATTGCTGAGAGTCCCCCAGAACACCAGAGAATCTAGGACCTGGTACAGAATTTATTTTACAGCATAATGGATCTAACGAGTGCTACTGACTTCTTATATTAAAATACTGAAATGTTAATGGTTAATGTTAAACAAAATATTCTACACAGACAGATGATACAAGAACATTGCCTTGGTAGTTTGAGCATTCTTCTGGAATTAAATGGTTTTGGTAGAATAGGGAAGAATTGAGCAGAAAGACCACAGGAATAAAGGGGCAGAGGGCACAGATAGCTGAACTCAAATGCAGACTCCTAAGGTTAAGAAAAATTAATTATCATAATGCACATACTTAATCATCATAATGCACAGTACACTTTAGCCAAGTTCAATATGATGGCAGGTATGTGCCCATATGAGATCTACACTGGAAAAAAAAAAAATAAAAATCTTTTTTCCACTATTGGTTAACAATTTTAGGCCATCTACAAAAGGCACATTTTCCAAACTTTTCAGCTGTGGAAGTAGGAAGCTTTTAACTTTCAGGGGGATTAACAAAAATAATGATTTTACATAACAAATCAGCTCTTGTTACACTTCTAATGGCTTTATGTGCTGCCTAAAATACATGGTATACTGCCCATATATCTATTTGTATTAAGGTACCCAAATTTAGAACATGCCAAATCCAATTAATCTTCTTATTAAAGTACCATAAAATTATGTAAATACTAGAGAAATACAATAGAACTGTTTTATCATGAAGTTTTATTGTTAAAAAAAACAAACAACCCTGCCTCCTGTGCCCCCCCCCCCCCCCCCCCCC
>NW_020799091.1:19950062-19956827 GCF_003259725.1 Athene cunicularia | reverse complement strand
CCCCCAAAAAAAAAAACAACCACCACCAAACATCTTCCTACCTGCTGCAGGAGTTGATGTAAGAGCAGATGATAATGATAAGCCACTCGCTGAGGTAGAAGTAACAGGTAAAGCAAATGGCGTGGCTGAACCTGCAGGTTTGTTGAACCCTAAACTAAAGCCTGTGGTAGCTGCTGATGTGGTGGCAGGCGTGCCTAAAAGAAACGCAAAACCATTTATCACACTCAGAACATTCTGTTGGAAAACAAAAGGTCAATTCAGCTTCTCTTCTGAACTATTCCTGTTTAACCATCATGACCACCACAGCATGAAAGATAACTTGCATCAAGTAAAATATCCCCATATCACCTTCAGAAAAATTTCAAAGGTTTATATTAATTGCACAGGCATTTTTGCTCCAGAATTCCTAGTGATCTCATAGGCTTTAATCATGGACTGGCAATTATATCTAGTAGTAATCTAAAAAAACTGTAAAAAAAAAAAAAAAGAGCTTTCACCAAGAGCATCTAATAGATGAACCAGATAATGGTAATGGAACTATAAACAATACTGCCCAAAATACAGACTTTAAATTCTCAATTGGATGTTTATACCAAAATGAATGCACATATCCTTTTAATTTATAAAGAAAAATATTTTATTCCCTCAAACTTTGCTTTTGAACACTTTTAAAGTAAAGCAAATAAAGCTTCCACTTCCTGCTGTTTTCACAGCAAGAATACACTTTACTTTCTAGAATTCGTATTCCAGAGTAAAGGAGAGGTGTGAATATACATACACAAACCACAACAGCATACATAAGAAACACATACTGGGTATTCTTAGTAACTGCTGTGTATGTTTTGGATGATAGCACTGTATTCAGCTGTTGAATTCATGTTCATCTGCGTGGTACTGACTGCCACATATGACTATGCATCATGCAGTCTGTTCTGGGCTAGCTGCTGCTCCTCCTGGATAAAGCAGCAAATTTAAATGCAAAATTTTTTCCTATTTATTCACAGTATGACTTCCTAAGTTTTTGGACTGCAGTCTGCCTTGTAGGACCGCCCCCAACATTTGTGATACTTAAGCTCAGTTTCTCCTCAGACCTCAGTTGCTGGTGTTTAAAAAAAAAAAAAGAACACTTTAACCCCCCAGCTACACACATATTCCTGTATTTCCAGTGATAACTGAAAAATAGTCACTAAAGATACATCAGAAAAACAAACGTAAAATATTTCCAAGGTCTGTTCCCACTTCAACCCTCTTCATTCTTCTGAAAGAGATAATTACCAAACAGACTTGTTCAAAGTTCACTAGAGCAAGAATTTCTGTATGAATTCTTTGAAAACATATTCCATCTCCCCTCTGCTGAAGGACAAAACCCATTAGGGAGACATTAATACAAAGTCTCACTTTCCCCTGTGACCACCGTCACTGTTGTACACCAATGGAATAACCCTTTAATAAGTAACAGTGCCCAGAACTGCAGGGCTCCAGTTTAGTTTGCAGCCTTAACATCTGGGCTGCAAAACAGACTTAAGTTAGTAATGGGGAAAAGCTCACACATGACCACTAATTTCCTACATTACAAGGAAGATCTGTATTTTTTTTCCTGTATAACATTAAAATCCAAATTAAGTTCTTACCTAGTGTCAGTCCTGTAGCAATAGTTGTTGCCGTTCCTGCTTTAAGAATGAAAACAAAGATAATAAGAACAGCAATTGAAGACCACAGAGCAGTTATGATAGTAAAAAACATGAAACAAAACACTGAAACAATGCCTCATTGCGACAATATGTAGATTATATGAGTTTGTTCTGTAGTATGTTGGAAGCAAAACATTAACACAGAAAAAGGTATTTGCAAGCACCAACAGCACAAATTAAAGTGGAACTCCAAAAAAACACATAATTTTTCTTTATAAGAATCTGCTAACAGCGAGCTGATGTTAATACAGCAGTCTACCAAATTGTTTGATATTTCAAACAAATGAAGGTAAACAAAAATATGAAAACTAGTAACTCTTATCAAATTTTTTTTGGCCATATATGGCAGTATATAACATTAGCATGTAAACCAACAGATTTACAGTATAATGATTATACAGTACAGCGTCTTTGTAAAATCCTGTGTCTTGGTTTAGTGTTTCTGCCCCACTATTAGTTTGAAGAGATTGTTTTACACCATGCTGTCATTTCATATTTTAAGAACCATCTGATTAGAAGATTAAAAGACTCACTGATGCAGAAGAAAATTAATCCAATGTAGCCAAACACAGTAATATAAGCTCTCAGTCTACTGTTGAATTTACTTCTTGTAGATTGGCTCTTAGAACTTCCCCTACCTACTCATACAAGTGTAGAAGAAAAAAAATTGTCTAGCAATATTGAAGCCAAAGTAAAATTCATTATGTCTGCATGACAGCTGAAAAAAACCAAACCCTCCAGACAGAAATATTTTATTCTTTTGCACTTCAGTACTTCTATAAGAATCTCCTTGTTCATAGGCTGAATTAGACCTAAATATTAATAAATTTACTCATGCATATAGCTATCAGTAAAAAAAAAAAAAAAAGAAAACCAGAAACGCTTACTACTGAAGGATTACAAATACCACATTACAAATACTAACAATGTTTTAAAATATTTTTCAGACCAAAATGCACCTCAATCTTAAACCATAATATTGAGCATCCTGAATGAAGAGTTAAGATTTATAGAAAGCATTAGGATTCAAACTATGGAACAATTTACACATAGGCCCATGCACAGTTTTCTGCTAACTGAATTTGTGTTTCTGTAGCATTGGTACTGCTAATTCTCAATGAATGACCTTTTAAACTGTTCAATGAAGCCTTTTTCCAAAACTATGTAAGTAATATTCTGACCTACAGAACTACTGTAAAAAACATAAGCTCATTATGACAACCTAGTTTATGTTATGTGTACATATATTTTTTCACTGTTGATTCAAATTCCTGCTGTACAAGAATTTATTCTACCTGTACTGGTGCCTCCTAGTGTAAAGCCAGTGGTTGATTTTGATCCAAAAAGTCCAGTTCCAAAGCCTACTGAAGGAGCCGATGTAGTTGCTGTAGCAGAAGAGCCCAGAGTTCCAAAATTAAGTCCTCCCGTTGAGCTATTACAAAATAAGACTATTAGCAATAATAAATTTAAAAAATAAAAAAATACACCCCACCCCCCTTATTTCAGTTTCTTTCCCATGCCATCATTCATATTCCCAAGCCACACAAATGCAGCTGAAAAAGAGAGTCCAAGCTCACAAACAAAAAAGCTCCATCTTTCCATCTACAGCTCAAACTCCCACTACTTCCACTCCTTGCTGAACTGATACATCTTGCTAGACCAGTGGGAAACCTGAACTTTTCTCCATCAGATCATCTCATTAATTCTGCCTAATTATTCCCCCTGAACTAACAAAATGGGAGAACAAATGCTAGAGGCAGCACAAAGATGACAACAAACCTTCAAGAACATCCAAAGCAGGTTACAAATCCAGTTAGATAACAGAAGCCTCAACCAATGTTACTTTATTTCATTCTGAAGTGATAAAGAAACACACAACTATTCACATCAACAGCACA
Organism: Athene cunicularia; assembly: GCF_003259725.1. Classification (NCBI taxonomy): domain Eukaryota; kingdom Metazoa; phylum Chordata; class Aves; order Strigiformes; family Strigidae; genus Athene; species Athene cunicularia. The sequence goes on along the minus strand of NW_020799091.1, from coordinate 19,953,238 downwards.
ACTTTGCCCTATCCTACCACGAAAACAACTGATGCATTAATTCATTTTCTAAGCAAAATGCAGTCTTTCCCCACAGGTACAAACCATAGAGGATCCATGCCTACCATACTTTCTCTTCTGACTCTACGCTTGCCAAGAGTTACAGGAATAAATTTCAGACCAATTTTCACAGATGAAGGGGAAGAGAGAGGAAGGAGAGAATCAGAGATCAGTCATCACAAATAAAATGAAGCCTTCTTTATTTTGGAAACTACACATTTTACAAGTTTGATGGCAAATAGAGAAATTTACATATAGCAGAGAAGACATTGTTATTGTCTAGAACACTGGAGAATAGAATAACCATGATTATTGCTAAACAATGAAATTACAAGTACTAACAGCCAGATGAGTCTATGATTTTAAAAATTTTGTTCTTAAACTGACAAAAGAGCAGGTGAATAGCTTATTTGTAGTAACTTCCTGCTCCCATCTATGAGCCTTTTTAGCAGCTGAGTAAGTTTTCTCTAACTTAAACAACATTTTGCATAACTGCAACAGTGGCACTGAAATGAAATGTAATTTAGACTTCAGGGTAACAGCTGAGAAAGAAATATGTTTCAGGTGTTCTGCATTCTCTCATTGTTCCCTTATCTCCTCTCTTTCTGTATGAAGGCAGCTCCTAGGCATAACAAACACAAAAGTGAATCCTTAAAAAAAAAGGCTATCATAGGCTTTTACATGGTTTCCAAAATATCTTCAAAACTGATCATGGCAAACCCAGCAACAGCTGACTGCAAGTTCAAAATCTTGTTTTAAATTTTTAAAGAATATATTTAAATAAGTAATTCAGGAAGCAGAGTGGCCAAGAAGTTTAGAAATACACAGACCCACTAATTATCCCACTCCACACAAGCCAAAAACATTTCAGCCTTCTTTACTCCCAAAACATACCAAGCTACAGAACCATGACCTAACTGCTTGTAAATGTAAACATTCAACATGATGCTTCTCTCACTAGTCAAGAGTTTATGTTTTTACAGTACAAAGATGATTCTACTGTGAAAATTTTTGTTTCAGCATTTCAGTAGAATAAAGCTAAGGTACAAAATATGCAATTCAGCACCACAGGATAAAAAACCCCAAATATAATGAAGTGGCATTTTGTTTGTTTGTTTTTTAAGACAGAAATCAAGGTGTAGAAATAAAGCAACAGCCTCCTCACTAGCAGGAGAAAAAATGTGCCAGGACTGCCTACTGCCCACAGATGGAAGGAAGAGGAGCTCAGGTCACTGAAGCCAGGTCTTAAATCTAGTTTTAGAACCAGAACAAAGCATTGGACTTGGCTAAAACATACTATAGAGAAGACTGATTAACAAAAAGAAAGAGCATAAGTACCTAAACAGCTATTAGTACAATGCAGGAATTGGGTAGGCTGGCATATCACATAGACTTTGGGCCACCAGGATATAATCTTTGACTGTTCTCACTGATGGATAATACTTAAGGCTTTGACTATACAATAAAGTCCCTTTTTCCTGGCAATACTGTCTTAGACCCAGCTCTGAAGAGCAACAGCTTCTTATAGTCTCAAACATGCTCTCAAGCAAACCATCTTACACGGATGCTCAAGATTCTTTCACCAACCATCTGGCAGTAAAAAGGCCTCTTCCTCTGTGATACTCCTTGACCAATAGCCCTGAAAACTCATCGTGCTTGTAAGAATACATACAGGAATAAAAATGTAGAGTGCTATACTGCTATTAATTAGCACTTGTTAAACTTTTAATTATTATTTTGAAGACATTAAAAAGCTATCTACAACAGAAAAAAAAAGCCAAACAAAAAAAATTTAAGTTCAATAGGCAGTTTTTAACAAGTACAGATCAAGAAGACAGAAGTCTCCCTTGTTTCAGGCAGTACATTTATAGAAGAAAGCTTTTGAATAAACAGATATTGTTTTAATTTGGTCATTTTAATCACAGGAAACTTGCACTAAATAGTTATGAAGCAAAAGAAACTTAAGTTACCAACTCCATATAAACTTCACTGTAGGGGTAAAAAACCCCCAAAAATACAAAACCAAAGAAGCACAAATTGACATAAGAATGTCATTAATCGGTCACGACCACAAAATCAAGAGTATTAGAAGAGACTCAGAAATCTTGTTCGCTCTCACATAGGCTTCCAAAAAGCAATACCGCCATTTAATCCAGAGCTACTCTCTCAGATCCAAATGTTCTGTTCCCTTCCCACTGCTAATTCCTGACAATTCTGACAGGTATTTTCAAATATATCTGCTTCAAGTGAAGTTCCCTTGAGTAGCTCACTCTGCCCATTTAGTTTACATTACAGCGAGCAATTTTGTCTGATCAGACTTGGGAAACTCCTATACAAAGCTCTGCTTACAAGAGTCCTAACCTTCAACAGAAGCATAACAGCAATCAGGTCAGAAAACCCCCCCACACATCTGTTAGTAGTTGTCTAAAGAAAAATAGAAAAGAAAAAAAAAAACAGCAAAGACCTACCTATTATTTCTGAGAAACCTAAATGCTAACACCTGCTGTATGTCACATGCACATCAAAGTACAAACTTCTCCTTTTACTCCAAGACACTATACATCAAATAGCAAGGTTGTCTGTGTCAGAAAAAAGTTGCAACCCAATTTAAAAAGAAAAAATAGTATTTAAACATTAAACATTTGCACTTTGACATCAATGAGTTCCATGGCACACACTCAAGCTCTAGCTGACTGCTGCAACCTAGATACGCATGTGATTCACATTATGCGTTCAGAACGTTAGAGATAACCGCGAAGGAAAACACCCTGCTACAACAAGCCAAAATAAAGCAAAATTAGAAGAGCACCTCCCTTTGTTATTAGTTGAATAAAGTGAACCCTACATATATGTTTACGAAGCGGGCCGTGAGGCAGATGAGTAACGAAGGGCACCCCCAGCCCCGGCGCGCCGGGGCAGACATGGTGAAACCGGTTCATCCCCGCCCCAAGGGCTTTTTCGGCCAAGAGTGCCCGAGCTCCGTGCCCATTCGGGGGCAGCAAGAGAAATACCGAGACACGCAGCCCGGGGTCTGCGCTTCCTCCGTGACACCCCAGCACTCACACACACAAACGCGCCTGCCGCCCTGGCCCAGGCCAGGCCCGCGGAGCGACGGCGGCCTCGGTGGCGGGCCGGGC
>NW_020799091.1:19946881-19950012 GCF_003259725.1 Athene cunicularia | reverse complement strand
GGGATGGCCCGCGCTGGAGGGGCCCAGGCACCCCGGAGACTCCGTGTGAAAGATGGGAGCACCCGCAGCAGAAGACCGGGGGAGGCCGCAGCCCCCACGGGCACACAAGGCCCGGTGGCTTTTCCCATACTGCCCGCGCCAGGTGCCACTGCCGCCGGCAGCCGGACGAGGCCGAAGCGGGCTGTGGGCCTGGGCACAGCCCTCACAAAGGTGGCGAAGATAAAGGAGATCCCGTCTCGACAAGACACCCGTAGTCGAGTGCTGACCCGGCAACCCTTCTGGAGGCTTTGGGGTGCCCTCCCGGGTGGTCCTGAAACCTGCATCACTGCCGCCCCGAAGGGAGCTCCCCACCGCTGTTGACAGGTGGACAGGACAGGCTGTGATACCTCAGAGGTTACCTCCAGGCAGCGGGAAACCAGCTCAAAATCCAACTCAAGGCCCATGAAAACTCCAAAACTCACTTAATTTCAGGCTGAACTTGGGCTCACAGCCAGCACAACGGGACGTGGTTCTCGTCTGCCTTGCCAAGGACCCATCAATTTTTAAAACTGTTGTACAAACTACAGCACCTGAATGTCACAAACTCAATTACTAATAACTGCCCATGTGTTCCACACAAATTACTGCTTATGTTTTCCCTGCCAGGCTGCACTTCACACATGTATGCCACACAGTACTGCATGAAGCTTCGTAAATGGTTCCATCCCTGCCCCATCTGCTTGCTGGGTCATGATGTCTCTCCTATAAAGCCAGGGAACTGTAGGAAGCCACTGCTGAAACACAGGGGAGTTTCTCAGAGTGTCCTACACACCATGTTTGCTCAGGAAAAGGCATTACCAGACTTTTCTTTTACATTCACTTGACAGTCCAGATGAGTCATAGTACTGTGAAAGGTTTTATACAATTATCACCACAGTTTCTCAAAGCATCCCAAACAATGCAAAACCCTGTGTTCTGCTGCTGAGTGCTGTGACTGATGAAGACTACGGATGGCAGACAGATACTATTTACTGAAAAGATCTTTGAGATGATTTATGGGTGACTGGATCACTGTCCCTTAAACAAGGCAGAGCTTCAGGAATACAGTTAAATGTAATTTGTGATGTTTAGTCTGTGTTTACTTACATATTGCATGCACATGCCTATCTTTGAGCATCTTAAAAAAATGAAAGCCCCCAAACTGTGAAATGTAAAATAACACATATAGAGTGATTTCTATAGTGTCATTTTTCTGATCTGACAGGCCATGAAGTGACAAGATCTAATGGCATGACAGGAAAAGGGGACTTGTCAAGGAAGGAGTGATGCCTTCATAGTATGATTTTAACGACTCATGACAGTCTATGAATGTCACCACTCAACAACTTTTTAAGTTCAAGATCATGAAGTCTGTATGCTAATAAGAGAGGTTAATTTTGTATAAAAATTGTCCTACTTAACTGTTTCTAATGTAGATGATAATCATGAAAAGAGCAAGACTTACGTAGCCCATTCTGCAACCTTTAAGTTTTATCACATCTCTTAACTAGTTTACAGCACATGTAAGATTTTTGTGCACCAGCACTCACAACTACAACATGGATGCGTCACTGCACTGTGCAGCTTGTTTCTTTGTTCCTGAACAGCCTAAAACTCTACCAACCTACCCTACCAACACACTTCTACCAGTTCTTACTTCAGTAAGGCCTTTGACGCTGTCTCCCATAAGATTGCCACGGAGAAGCTGTTGGTGTACAGACTGGATGAGCAGTGAGGTGGATTGAAACCTGTCTGAACAGCTGGGCCTACAGGGAGGAGGTCAGTGGCACAAAGTCTATTTGGAGGCCAGTGACTAGCGGTGCACCCTGGGGGTCAGTGCTGAGTACAGTCCTCTTGAACATCTTCACTAATGACCTGGATGGTGGGGCAGAGTGTATCCTCAGCACACTTGCTGATGACACCAAACTGGGAGGTGTGGTCGATATACCAGGGGGTCATGCTGCCATCCAGAGGGACCTTGACAGACAGGAGAAACAGGCTGCCAGGAACCTCATGAAGTTCAACAAGGAGAAGTGCAAAGTCCTGCACGTGGGGAGGAACAACTCTAGGCACCAACATATGCTGGGGGCTACCCAGCAAGAAAGCAGCTTTGCAGAAAATGACCTGGGGGTCTTGATGGACACCAAGTTGAACATCAGTCAGCAGTGGGCCCTTGCTGCAAAGAAGGGGAATGGCATCCTGGGCTGCATTAGGCAAAGTACTGCCTGCAGGTTGAGGGAGGTGATCCTTCCACTCTATTCTGCACTGGTGAGGCCACACCTTTGCATACTTGACTGAAGTGCCTCTCCTGTGAGGGAAGGCTGGGAGAGCTTAACTGTTCAGCCTAGAGAAGGCTCAGGGGATCTTATCAATATATATAAATACCTGAAAGGAGGGTCCAAAGAGGATGGAGTCAGGCTCTTGTCAGTGGTGCCCAGTGACAGGACCAGAGGCAGTGGGCACAAACTGAAACATGGGAGGTTCCCTCTGTCAGCAAACACTTGTTCCCTGTGCTGGCACTGGCACTAGCACTGGTTGCTGCTAGAGGCTGTGCAGTCTCCCTCCTTGGATAGGCAAAAGCTGTCTGGACGCAGTCCTGCGCAACCTGCTTTAGGTGGCCCTGCTTGAGCAGGGGGTTGGACTTGATGACCTCCAGAGGTCTCTTACAACCTCAAACAATCACTCTGTGATTCTATGGTATTACAGAAAAAAGGACCATCTTCCAGGAACTTCCTCATTCATTCTAAAAGACTAAAACTCTCTATGGCATGAACAGAGGCCTGGGTAACCCGGGAATGGCTCCTGTTTTCCACAAACCTACAGTCACCCCACCTTGGGGCCCAGGACTGCTCTCTCCCCAGAGCCTGCTGCCAGGCGAGGTCTCACGGCCAGCGCTGAGCTCCATAGCTCCCGGCACAGCAACCGCAGCCCCTTCCTCCCCCCGGACCTCACTGAGAACACCTGGGGCACGAGGGGACACAGCGTGGCCCGGTCCCTCCCCTGCCGACCGGTGCCCACCGCCGCGGCTCGACGCTTCCCACCGCCCCTCGGCCATTCCCGCCCCGGACACGGCGCCGCCTCACTGCTCGCCGCGCGGCGGAGGAGTAGAGGTC
>NW_020799091.1:19903193-19946831 GCF_003259725.1 Athene cunicularia | reverse complement strand
GGCCTCTGCCGGCTGGGGTGGTGCTGCGGGAGGGCAGACGGGTGGCTAGGGGCGCGGGGCCGTTGTCGGTAGTTGTGGGACGGGACGGGCCTTTTTGGCCCGGCGACTCCCTGCCCCGCTGCTGTCAGCTGTGGGCGCGGGCGTTGTTGTTTTTCTTCTTCCATTTTGTAGCTGCGGCCTTCCCGCGGGGGCTCTGGGGCGGTCCGTTTTGTTCGGCGTGTCCCTGGGCTCGGCTGGCAATGGGGGTGCCTGGCTCAGGGGCTTCCCCCGGGTCCTGCCGCCGTAAGGCGCTGGGCACTGCTCTGCTCGGAGGCTTCTCGGCTGGGCCCCTCCGAGGTGAGGAGAGGGAAGCTGGGTGTGTGCGGTCCCGGTGAGGCTCCGCTAGGATGAACCGTCTCGTTAATGAGGGGAAGAGGCAAAAAATTCTCCTGGTCTAACGGGTTGTTCAGTGGGGCGGGGAACGGAAGAAGCCAGCTGGGAGAGGAGTGCTGTTGACTTTTTTACTTGGGATGTGGTTCCATGCAGTTTTTTTCTAGATCTAAAGGCGAATTGGCTGTGAAAGCACCACTTCTTTTTTTCTTCCTTTTAAAGATTCTGGCGTGTGTTGTTAAGAATGCAAGCTATCAGTGTATGTACAATGTGTGAGACTGTTCAAAAAATTAGCTAAGCTGCAGTTGATGTTTTAGACTCTGCTGAGTTGTCTGGTTTTAGTTTGTCTTTATTACAAAGATGTAAAAAAGATGTAAATCTGTCTTCTTTTGTTAAATAATTTTAAAGTCACAGTATTTCTATTATAAAATTTCTGCCGGTATTTTTCTCATCTTGCTTATCGGCCCTGCCTGCAAAGGCTACTGAAAAGCCAGCCCCTCTTTGTTGGGTCCTGGAAATTTTCAAGTGATTAGTTCCCTAACCTGGTGGTCTGACTTTGAAATAGACTTAGATATGTGTGGAGAAAAGGAGTGGTCATATTTCAACTCCAAATAGTAGGTTTATAACAAATAATTGTATAAAGGAACGGGGTGGGGGTTGAGCATTAGCATATATAAATCTCATAAAATGTCTATAGCTAGGTTTATTTTTCATATGTATTTGTATGTGTGTATACAAAACAGGAGGAAGGTCTCTGATAAAGCTACTGTTAGTGACACTTTAGTTTACTGGATGGAATAACCTTGCACCGAGATAAGGGGTTTTTATCAGCCTATTATAAACCTGAAACTCCTTGTTTGGGAGCTTAATGTTGTATTGTTACAGTCAATAGCTAATTTCAGAATAAAAATACACTGAAACAAAAGTCTCTTGGTGATCTGAGTAGCTGTTTTAAATTTCAGCCTTCAATTGAGACTAGAAAGGCTACAAGTCACTGACTTTACATCTGCAAGTGAGTGGTTTTGCATGTTTTTGGGGTCCTGCTGGAGCGAAATTACTTTATATAACAATATAACTGAAGAGAGAAACCAGCTCTGAACACAGATTATAAAATAACAAGGCTTACTTCTTGAAGCAATTAATTGTATAATTCACAGCAAAAAAAATCCATTCTAAAAATAGCAAATTCATGGCTAGAAATAATACTACTGTTTTGGTTATAATTCTGACGTTAGCTTTTTGGAAAATGTTGATTTCTTGAATGTTCAGGTAGTTTAAAATCCATACATGGTAGATAGTAATAATTATGAGAGTTACAGGAAGCACTGTGGGACTTGGAAGTTCAGTGCATGTGTAAGTTCAAATTGGATCTCATTCCAGCTGTTCTGAGACTTACCTCCTTTTTCTAATCTGACAGCACTTCAGTTTTTTCATTGTGTTTTATAATATATCACAATAATAGTGAAATAAGCTTGCAGTAACAGTGCAGTCTTGCACAAATTAACTGCTGTGCAGGGAAGCTCTTGTCCCTTAACTTAAAATCACTTATGTCTGAGAAGATATACTTAAAGAGTAACAAATTATGAAAAACAATTCAAAATGTCGTAAGTGGTAGTGATGAAATTACAAATAAGAATATTGTGGTTTTGCAATAAAGCTTTAGAACAAAAATGTACTTAATACTTTAAAGCAGAACATAGTAGAAAAGACAGGATTTTTTCAGTGAAGTATGTTTGTATATTCAAAGTCAACTCTGTTTTAGGGAAAATACTTCTGGGTTTCCTACCTAGGGGTTTTCTTATTGGTTGGCTTGACTGCTAGATCCTAAGCTTATGTTTGCAAGCCTGAGACTTAAATTGGAAAGGGAAAAATTTTAATTTCAGTGAATGTCATATAGAGTTGTAATAAAAGAATGATATATTGTGATTGGTTTTGTCTTGGTTTAACTGTTCTAGTTTAATCCTTCAGGGTTTTTTTAATGCAAGACTTCAGCGTTATAGTTTCAGCCTTATTTTCTGTTCCAACTTGTCTACTGTATTGAAACACTTCAAGTTTTTTGCCTTTAATCTGTAACTCCTAGTCCAAAAAAATTGTTTGGTGACTCTCTCACTGTAAATACTCTATATTATTGAGGTAGCTGTTTAGATTCTTACTGATTTAAAAACTCACTAATATGTTAGTCCTAGCTACTGTCAGAATATCACTTCTGACTACTTAAATGATTTAGATGTGCTAAAACTCAATAGCAGTTTTCAGTCTCTTAAATCTTGTGAACATGTTCGCACTAAAACTGACTGACTTGTTCTCAGAACTAAGGATTTGCCAGACTACTGTTAAAAATTTTTTTAAAAAAGAGTACTCATTAGAGCTGGCTTGAATCAAGTTTAAATGAACATGTCATCTATGGAGGCTGTACCTAAATTACATTTCAGTTGTCTTCAAGAAAAGTAAGTATGTCTAGAAAATATACAGATAATACATATCTGCCTTCAGAGTTCTTGAAAATTTTACCTATATAAGAGAAAGCTGGAGCGCTGATGCCTGTTGTTATCTAACATAGAAATATAGCTTTGAGAATAGCTGTCTTGTAACGTGGAGGAGCATGGAACTTTGCAGGCCATGATTTTGTGGGTTGTGTTACTGGAAAAAAAACAGGAGAAGCTTCTGTGCACTTCTCAGTTTGCTGGGGAGGTGCAGTGCTGGGTACCGAATCAGTTACTGCTACAGAATGCCAAAATGAATTCAGTGTTTTGACTGTGCTGTATTGATTTATGCTAGTCTCTATCTGAGCAGTGATACCTTGCTGGTTACAGAATAATGTATTTTGAGATACTGATGCATGTAGCTTCTGATTTTTATTACTTTCTAAACTGAAATCTAGAATATCGTAGTAGTACTCTCTTTTAGGAGATATTTGTTTTCCTCTATTCTGCTTTGTGTGTATTAAGTTGCTTTTCTAACTTTCAAAACCAAAATTAGGCCTTGCTAGATTATAAGAAATACTTGAAAAGACCATTTTTTAGTGTTTTGTATGTGCTTTTAGTACATAAACTTGTACATATGAATTAAAAATGCTTAGTATTAGCATAGTGGATGTGGGGTCTCCTAGTCACATCATCTAGGTGCTGGTGTTGCTGGTATAGCAGTTTTGGGAGTTCTGCCTTTAATGGTGGTAGCATCAAGCCTCAAGCTTAAGAGCTTTAACTTGGCATAATAAGGCAGTACTGCTAAGAAATAGAGAGATGCATGGACATAAGCCATTCCTGTTGTTGTAAACAAAGAATCATGTGATGTTTGCATAAAGCAAACTGGAGCCCCTGAAGTTATGATCAACAGATTAAAAGCAGACCATCTAGATATCGCTTTATTTTGAAATCCTTTTCATAGGATTGAGATAACAATGTTGATGGAGTACTAGGAGGAGGAATTTGCCCTTGAAATACCTGCTTCAAATGCCAGCTCAGTCCTTGAATTTCTAGGAGATGGTTATCATTTTTAGTATAATGCTTGCATTTCATTAGAATTTGTTTTAACTATGAGGCAAGGTTATGATTTAGATTTTTTTTTAAAGTTGGAGATGATACAAGAAATGGTAGATATGTAGAACTGAAGTTGAGAGGACAATCTTTATGGCTTTGAGTCTGTAGACAGCCAATGAAGCATGATGCTGAGATCAGCTGTTAATTCAGTGCTGGCATCTCAATAACAGGAAATAGCTGGGGTGTGTTTGCTCTACTTTGGGGAAGCAGTCTAAAAGCTTAGTAAGTAATGGTTCTTAATTATTTTTTATATAACTTGATGTCCTGATCTCTTACTAGTAAATCACTGTAGTAATGAATATGGAGTAAGTATTCTGATGAGCCTAGCACAGTGCCTTCATTATGCACATTTGTATTGAAACAAGATATTTTAATTAGTCTTCTCAAAGCTTATGTGACCACTATTGTGTTCTTAATAGTTTGGCCCAAATAGCCTTGTGTGTGCTGTGTTATGCTTTCTACCACTTCCAAAATTGTTGCACAAACTGACAGAGCTGTTGCAAAGTTAAATTTTTCTTTGCATGGAAAGCAAAATCCTAAGTTTTGCTCCCCCTCCTTTTTTTCTTACAGGTAGAGCAAGTGAAACTACTAGATAGGTTCAGCACGAGCAATAAGTCACTGACGGGAACTCTATACCTTACAGCAACTCATCTATTATTCATAGATTCAAGCCAGAGAGAGACGTGGGTAAGGATAATGAATCCTTGTGGCTCAAAAATGTTGGTTCTCCAGATACATTTGTTCCTCATCTAAGGTTGAATTTGTTTACTAGAATGTAAATTTAAGTTATAAGCTACTCCACGTGCTCTCCTTGTTCATGGTATCATAGTAAGTTAATTAATGATTTGCAGGTTGTACTCTTGCATGACACTGCAGTTGAAATCAGGTAATGTTGAAAGTATTTGCTTCTCTTCAAGCTGCTGTAATTTCTTTTATAGCCTTCACTTGTATTCCTGAGTGAATGTGTGGTGGTTTTCTTTAAATAACTGGCTTGAACTGCAATTCAGAGGTAGGAGTGGAAGACTGCTAGATAGTTTAAGCATCAGGTTTAACATTTCCTCATTAATTTACCTTGTATTTAGATCCTGCGTAGGTTAAATGAGACAGCAAAATCCAAAGATCTAGGTTTTGGTGAAATATTGAAGATCTCATGCCCTTTTTCTAGAGTTCTAAGCAGCTTTTTCTTCCCAAGTGTTCATCTCTGGAATAAAGGGATTCAGAAGGAGCTGGTGCTTCTTGGCCACCAGTACCAATATTGTATAATTGAAGTTCACTAATACAGTAGTTGCTATCATTCTGCTCAGTGTCCAGGTGCCATGCGTGGGCATCAAGTTCTGGCTTCCACTGTAGCTCAGATAACTGACTTAGTACCTTAAGTCTGTCATCTTTTGGGATGAAACCTCGTTTTCCTGAGTGTAGTTAATTTTTCTCTGTAGATCTGTCTTTCTGGATTATGCTTAATCCTGTGTCCTGTTTATATGACTAGATGCCTCACAGTGCTTTCAAGAAAAGTTATTGTTCTGTGATTTGTTCTACAATGTGCAATTTTGTCCAAACCAAACTGTTGGCCTTTCGTCAAAATGGATTACTGGTGAGAACGTGATTCAGAAGCATTACTTGTGTCTCCCTGTGCACTATGTTAAAAGGTTTTTTTTGGGGGGAAATTGAACCTATACCCCTGACCATTGCATTTCTGTGATGATAATGCAAGTACCAAGTATAATTATGGTATCATCCCCAAGATAATAGTCTCTTTGTGAAAGCATATTGAGCAGCATAATTTTCAGATGCTTGTCTAATTCTGATCAATATTTAAGAGGAGATGATTACTTCAGTGATTTAAGTGAATTTCCTTCAAGAACATCTTGTTCAGTTGAGGTAATGTATCTGTGGCTTTCTTCTCATGGTTGAACAGCAATTACTTTCCCGTGTATTTTCCCAAATTTTGTGTAGATTTCCCACACAGATAAATCTGCGGAGAGCTTTTCTATATCCATTACTGTGGCAGCCTTCTGTTAAAGTGGTTGAAAGACATTTAGCTGAGAGACTGTCATGTCTACATAATGCAGTGGGTAATACAGGAGATGTTTTTCTTCTCTCCTATTCATTCTGTAGATGTTAAATACTGGAATTCTGTAATCTTCAGCATCTTCTGTATCTATTATGTTTTGAATTGCTTTTCTTGATTTGCGTTATTTTGCTTAAATTCTCATGTTCCTCTAGAACCTTAAAAAAAGAAGATACCTTGTTTGGACCCTGCCTAATTAGATGTAAGCTTGTCAGTTAGCAAAGCTGTAAAAGAGGACTGAACAGCTACAGTGGAGTTTATTTCTTGCTTTTGTGTTTTGAAGGATATTTACTGTTCCTTACAAACATTAGGTAACGCCTCAAAGTATGAGGGAAAAGTTAAAATTTGACAAATTATGATATCCTGACCAAAATGCCATTCTTGGTTTTCTTTTAAATTTGTTTTTATTACTGATTGACAAAATTAGTCCAAAATCCATATCCAGGATTGCTTAATTTGTCTTTTATCTGCTCCTGTAAATACCATGTTGTTCTCATTTTTCATCAATGTGCTTACGTTGTGAGGTTTTGTATGCTACAGATACTACATCATCACATTGCTGCGGTGGAAAAACTTCCCTTGACTACTTCTGGCTGTCCCCTTGTCATCCAGTGCAAGAACTTCAGGACAGTTCACTTTGTTGTTCCCAGAGAGAGAGATTGTCATGACATCTATAACTCTTTGCTTCAGTTGTCAAGAACAGGTAATACCTCTAAGTGTAAAAGAGTTGGCAGTATATGCCTGGATAATAAATTGCGGGGGGACTAATCCATGACTCTTATAATTATTTTTTTCTTTTGACATGCATTAAGTATAAGTCATTTAAATGGATTTGGTATGTAAAAAAAAAATTTAATGACTAAGTATTAATCTGCATACAAATTCAGAAGATGTTACCTCGCTTTTGTAGATCCCTGACGTTCACTAACAGAATGAGATTCCTTTGTTTTCTGCATTTCTAGTGTTATCCTTGAAATTGTGAATATAAAAGCATATAGTCTCTCTTTATTGGTGTATTTCATAGATAAAATGCTGCTAAGCAAATACTAAGTTGTTACTGATTTCGTGCAGTTTCAAAAATCCTAAGTTTTGGTGTTAAAATAACACTACCAGTTCAGCTTTACCAGTTCAGCTTTACAAGAGACTTTTGTCACCTAATACGGTCTTTTGCATGTTCTGCTTTGTGTTTAGAACAATGTAAAATGTCATCACCTGTGGTAAGTGAATAGTGTATTAAGAAAAACAAAATATTTTGAAAGCTTTTTTTCTTTAAAGGAAATGTTAAAACTTACTGCTTTTGAAGGTCAGTAGATGTAAATTTCTGTTTTTACCTCCAAAAATAGTTTGTTGTTTTATCTCCTGTGAAGTCTACTAGCAGTTCTGCCTTTTGCCTTGTTAATTTTGTCAGTCTTCATTACGTGAGCTCTGCTTTACCCTCATGGCTTTAGAAATGTCCCTGCTAAAATAGGTCAAGCACACTTGAGAGCTCTCATAGCCTACCTTATAACTAAGTAGGTATAATTGTGTCAGTTAACTGTATGATAGTTACTGAACAGATACTTGACACTCTTGAAATATTTAGTCTTGCTTTTTTGAATCTTGAAGCCTGAAACTTTCTTTACAGTTTGGGCAATTTTGAGACTTGTCAACTGTACTACCTTTTTTGGGGGCATTTCTGGGGACAACTCATTACATAGTCTTATTCTTTACCTTTTAGCAAAATATGAAGAACTGTATGCCTTCTCCTATAATCCAAAACAGAATGAATCTGAGCAAGTCAAAGGTTGGCAACTTATTGATCTAACAGAAGAATATAAGAGGATGGGAGTGCCAAATAGTAACTGGCAGTTGTCTGATGCAAATCGTGATTATAAGGTAAGTGGTGTAATAGAAACACATTTTGCTCTGCATCATATTCTGATTTATTCTCTGGCTATAATTCTATGGAAAACAGTCTAATACTATGAAATCACTTGGATTGTGGCATAAGGAAAAACTTGCAGGTGGAGAGAATTAACTCCTTGATCAGTGTGCAATCTTACAACTTTAACTGAAGTTTTTTCCAAGGTCTCATTGAGAGAGTATGTGTGCATGGATGCATGTGTTCTTTGGGATTGTTTCTAGAGTATATGTACCTGTCTGAAGGCCAGCCCTAGCAATTCTGGGGGCTTTGTTATCTTCCCTAACTAAGAAGGATTATATTTCAGCATTTGCAATGTTGACTAAGGGAGAAAACGGGTGCGGTGGTGTAGCAGATTCCCAGATTAGATTTAATTTTAATTTGTAGTCTGCAAATACAAAGAAAGAGGAAAATAATTTCAGTGTTTTATGAAACACATTCTTAGCACTTCTAAAGAGTAGCATTCTTGAGGTGAATGCTGGTATGTATAACAGTGCTTTTCTGGCAGTCCTTGGTTGTATAACTTGGATACCAATTGTGCTTACCTGTCCATGGCTTGTTTCCTCTTCTGAGCTATTTATGTGTACATATAGAGGCATGTTAGTGTTTATCCTTTGTCTCTTATTTCACCAAACATATCTCAAATCAGATGCAATGAAACTAATATAGGCTTTGTGCCTTATACATTAAAATTCCTTTTGTGTATCTGTGTCTTTCAGATTTGTGAGACCTATCCTAAAGAACTTTATGTTCCCAGAACTGCAAGCAAGCCCATAATTGTTGGTAGCTCCAAGTTCAGAAGCAAAGGAAGATTCCCAGTGTTGTCATATTATCATAAAAATAAAGAGGTATAGTGTGTCTTCCTCTTAATGCAAATACACTGGAAAGTATTTCTCAACACTTGGCAGTAGTTCAGGGTAGCTAAGGAGGTAAGTACAGGGACTTTCATAAGAATGGTATAACTTGCTATAACCTTAAATACAGCTGACACTAGTGGTGTCTGACAGGATGCTAAGCCACTCTAAAAGAAGTCCTTAAGTAATCTGTTGATAATCATTTCAATCTCTTAGTTTTCAGAAACTGGCCTTAAGGTTAATTGAAAAGAGCTTTCTGTCAAGTGAACTGTCTTCCTTGATACATCAAGCATAAAATCTGTTAGGTCAAAGGGGGGGTTTAAAAAACAAAACCCAAACCAACAAAACCCCGAAGGAATAGAACTGGTTCTTCAAGGAGGAATTTGCAAGGTAGAGAAGAACTAAAGGATGAGAAATAAGACTTTTCAGGGTTTGGTAGAGTGGTGTGAAGCAGCATCTGTATGTCTTGGCTACAGGATATCTTTGAAGGGAGAGACGGTTTCACCTTGCCGAGTCGAAGAATTTATGAAGGATGAGTGTTAAGCCACTAGATGTATTTGAACATAATTACTGTTTGGAAGATGCACCTGATACCTTCGAAATACAATATATAATTGAAAATTACATTAGATGATAACATGTTGTACTTGCAGTAGTAAAACCAACCATAATTAATTTCTTACCAAAGGAGTAACTTGCTTTCCTGAAGTGTATTTTTTCCAGCCTTTTTTTTTTTAATTTTTATACTAGGGAAAAGTCCAATATGTAAACTTGCCAATGCAGATGAGTCTGAAAAAATGTTAGGATAAACATTTAAACTTAAGTTGCAGCTACTGTGTTTGAAGATCTGCAAGTGATGTGCTTAAAAAGTTGGAACACCTAATCATTTTTCGGTTTAGTGCTGTTATCTGCCAAATGAAGCAGTTTGTCTCAGTGCCTTTTTAGAATTATGCAAAGCTTTTCAACTACAGGTATTAAACTGATACTAGCTTGTTCTTTGTTTTCTTTGGTAGGCTGCAATTTGCAGATGTAGTCAACCTCTCTCAGGTTTCAGTGCCAGGTGCCTGGAAGATGAACATATGTTGCAAGCCATCAGTAAAGCAAATCCTTCAAATCGCTACATGTATGTCATGGACACCAGGCCAAAGGTATGTTCTTCAGGTTCTATAGACTAGCCTGTCTTCCTGAACATTAGAGTTCAGGGATACTGTGTGGTTCTGAAAAATTCGGAGTTAAATATGATTCTGTTATGGGCAAAAATATTCTTTATAGGTAAGGTTAGGCCACTCTATTCAGGCTAATAACTTCCTTTCTTAAAGAAGTTGAACCCCTCTCAGGACTTAGCTAGAATTCACTGGATATGCTAGTGAACTTTGGGGAAGGTACATTTAAAAATATACTTAAAACATAGTTAAGTAGTGAATAGTTGAGTGGGACTTGAGTCACTATGACTTTTTAGAATTCATGAGAAGGTGAGCTGTTGGAGTTTCTTTTAGAATTGGAGGGAGTACTGTGTTCTGTGGAAACTGCTATTGCTGTTTGTCTTAGCCAGGAAGGAGTAGGGGGAATTTTGTTGTATCATTGAGGTCATACTTCATCACTGTGTAATTCAGTTGAATTATGCTGAGTTTTTGACCTGTGTTGGAATGTGGGGGGCAACTTTCACTTTTTAGACCATCTGCATTTATGTTGGTGTTTGTTTACTCAAATCTTTGAATGCAGAAGCTGGAAACACTAAAGAATTTTGCCAGACTGTGGGTGTCTTTAGGATTGCTTTATTAATAAAACTCAGAGTTGGGCCATCACCGAAGTGAGTGGCAGTGGCTAACAAAAAGTACCTCCTATATATGTGATTCTACATAACATTATGTAATACAAAAGTCTTTGGTGTTTTCCCACGGGCTCTCAGCTCTTAATTCTTCATCAGTTTCAAAAGTCCATTATATTCCACAGCTTCAGCTGATTCTCATTGTTTTGTTCCAATTCTTTTGAAGCCACTGCACACTGGTGCAGTCTTTGGTCATCATAGTTACTTATCTTCTTAAACAATCTCTGTCATAATTCACCTTTAGACTTCTGAGAAACTCAGGATGTTCTATTTAACATATACTTAGTCTATGTCTAACACTTAGTTACCTAGTCTTTCTAAATTGCTTACTCCAAGTTAATCACTTACTACTTTTGTTATGTCTAAAACTTAGTACCTAAGATTAATTTTTGTTAATTCAGCTTGACTGGATTTTAAACCAGCCACGGTAAGGGCTGGACAGGTGATAAGTGAGTGATATTGGCATTGGACTGTCAGTATGGTTTTTTTGAACACCTGTATTTTATTTAAACATATAAGACGATATCTATTAATTATTCCTACTATTATTTTCTACGTATAATATCCTATAAGAAGTCTTCTGAAAGCTTGTTCCTTTTACAGAAAAGGATGTAAAGTGAAAAATTTACACTGCAGGATCTGTACTTATTTTCAGCAGGGCTCAGCAGTAGGTTGGTCTGACAGACTGGAACTGAGCCAACTGTGGGTTTTTATAGTTGTAATTTTTATAGCTGCAACAATTTATTAGCTGCTTACCCCCAAAATGGGCATTTTTAGGATGCCTGGAAAGTGCATGTATGGTTAAGTCTGGGTCTTACTCTTTCCTTTTAAGGTTAATGACTTGTAGTGTCTTTTCTCAGAAATATTTGGAAATAAGTAGAGGCTTGCTGATGGGAATGTGGAGGAGAGTAGTAAATTATTAAATAATTAAATGCATTACTTGGATGTGTCAAATATACAACATGTTGCTTCTATGTACCATGCTTTTCTTATGCTTGAATGCTTTCAGGCTGGTTTACCACAAACTGTTAAGATCTGTTTATAGTATGTGGTGTTCTGTGGGGTTTTTTTTGTTTTTTTTTTTTTCCCTGTGTATTCCATTGAAATTGCATGACTTTTATTTCTCAATTTAAGATTTCTATTTGAAGTACTCAGTTTTCAGTATTCTTATTTTGCTTTTTTAAGCTTAATGCAATGGCAAACAGAGCTGCTGGGAAGGGTTATGAGAATGAAGACAACTACTCTAACATTAGATTCCAGTTTGTTGGCATTGAAAATATTCATGTAATGAGATCCAGTTTACAAAAACTTCTAGAAGGTATGTTCTATCTGTCCTATAATACTGTATGTGAAAATAAGGTATTTTTCTGAAGTCTTTAATAGTAGCTTGTACAAACTGTATTGTTATTTCTGTATTTTATTCTAGCTCTACATTTAGTACCAGCTTTCTGTGCTCTGTAGTAATGAGTTACTTTAAACTTCTACCTTTAAACTGAAAACCCAATGAATGGAGTTATTTTGCAGAAAATTAACTTAGTGGCACTTGTGTCTTGGGTGAACTTGATTAGCGTGTCAGTGGCTTATGAGAAAGACTTTTGTGTTTTCCAAGTATACATGCATATATACACACATGTATAACATGCCCAAAACAGTGTGCGTCTGTACATACATTTTCATATATAGAATACTGATTCTTCAAGGAGCATTTAGTTTCAGAGAGTTCACAGTTAGCATATGATCTGTGCAAAACTCAAGCTCTTTGGTCTGGTAAGCCACTTCTGTGCTTGTAGGTACATCTTAAAGTGTTTGTAGAGGGTGGGGCAGGGGGAAAAACGAACCACTTCACCATACCACTGCCAGCTACATGGTGGTGAAAATTGGAGAGGCAGATGTCTGTTAAACAACTATGTTAATAGTTTGTTCAGGTAAACAACTGAAAACAAATTTAAGACACTTTGTGGGGTATTAATACTGAGATTAGAGTACAGTGCCAGAAGTCAGGCTTTCACACCTGACAAACAATACATATATAAGTAAGTGCTTGCCTGGTAAAATTATGCAAACGTTTCCAGTCATGGAGAAGGCTTACACTTGCATGGAAGCCTATTTTGATGAAGATATTCTGGCTACACTGGTCAAGAAATATTACAGACTAGTGGTGTAGTCTTACTTCAGGCACTCTGTATGGAATACTACTGAGTTTTAATAATATGTATTATTGTGGTTATTCCTGCACATACTTTATTGAATTGAAAGCTGAGGAGCATGAGCCTGAACTTCAGTTCTTAAGTTTGGGATAATCCCTCTCTCTTTTGCTAATATCTTCTTCAGTTCCAGAAAACTAGCAAATAAATCTTGACTCTTTTTTGAGGCCTGCTCCTGTGTAATAATGTCTGATGCAGAAGTGTGTGCATCACACAGTTAAACTTCACAGACTTCGTATTCCTTCCAATTGACTCAACATCCTACTAATAGTACTCAGAAAATATCTTTCTATAGTTTTCATTAAGGATGCAGTATGTTTTAGGTTTTTCCTTGTATGTAGGATTGGTTTATTTGAAGTTGATTGAAACAAAATCATAAGTAATTGTAGCTGTTCTCCAGGTTAGATTTTTGGGGTAAATGAGCATAGTTGCTTTACCTCTGTTTAGTCTCTATAATTCACTAGAGTTTTGCTGAATGCCAGTCTAGAAGTAGAAGCATCTTTAGGAGTAGGAAGGACCCCTAAAATTTAGGGGGGTATGGAATAATTTAATTTTCAGACCCCTATAAAAATGTACCATCAGTGGGGTGATCAGGCAGGAAATGCTATGAAAACGGTTCATAGCTTAAAATGAGGAAAATGCCATTCAACTTTCGTCTACCTGCTTCCCCTAGACATGCTGAACTGAATGGTCTCAAATCAGGACTGTGATACCGATGACCCCATTCTTTCAAGAGCCATTGTAACAGACTGTCCTCAGTTTTATTTATAACAAACAACTGTGATTCATTCTTCAGTATGTGTTCTGCTCCTATCTTCCTGATTTTTCCTTCAGAGTCTTAATGATTCCATTTGCAAGCAGAATGTAAGACAAAATTCTTCCCAATACCCTTTTTTAACGAGACTACACCATGGAGCATCCTAGGGGTATTTACAGTCTATTCTTCATCTTGGCTTTAGTTGCTTTTTAAATATGTTGCATGCAGTGAAACAAAACTTTCTAAAATAGTTTTATCCAGTGTGGACATGACTGCTCCCCTGATAGGCAGATTGCATATCTGTACAATACTAATGGAGGACTCTTCACGTAGGTGAAATCTGTGTGGCTGTGGTATTAAAGTCCCATTCCTACCTATTCAAATATGCTATTACATGTCAGAAAAGACTGACTCTGATAAGCAGAAAGGTTTTGCGTATGTCAAGAAACGGCATTTCTGCAGGAAATATTTAAGAGGCTCAATAATAGCTGCTGTGGTCCACTGCCCCCAACCTACAGTTCTTCAGTCACCTCTAGTCAAAAGGTTCTAGTTGCTTCTTGAACTGCTGCTGGAGGCATTGGCAGTAGTGTGTATAAGGATAATCAAGCAATGGAACATTGAGATTTTGGGACTCATGGGCACAAGGCATGTGTTTCTATGGTGGGATCCAGGTAGTTAAAACTCTGCTAAATGATAGTTATTGTGAAGTAGCTAAACATCCTAGTGGTACTGTAAATCATCTTTGATCCTCTTAGGGACCATAAGGGACTGGAAATAGTGGTTGTTTTTTTCTGGCATATAAGTGTTAAAACAGTGTCAATGCTGTTTCTTTATTTCATCACTAAGTAGTGTAAAAATGTGTTGATTCACAGAAATGGAAAGTAATTCTTTGGGCTTAACATATGTGTTCTTGTGTCTGCCTTGGTTTATAAAAATATAGAAATCTAGTTAGAAGGGGGAAATACTAGTGATGAAATATTTCTACCAAAAAAAAATTCTGATCAAAAGCAGATTTTGACAGCAGTATCTAGGTGAAAATAAACTGAGGGCTGGAAGCCTGTTTATTTTCTAGCTGAAAGCTTGTGCTTTAAACCATAAGCTACAGAATGTAGGGGTGAGCAGCCATGAATAGTGCCTCTAGACATTGCCTTGTCTGTCCAATCCCTTCCCTGCAGATGTTTGAATTTTTAGTTTCTTTTCTTTACCATAGTGGCAGACCTGTTCATGTGCTGTTGTGGTTGAACAGGTGTATGGAACCACTGGTGTAGAGAGAGTGTGAGTTAGCTGAAAGGATCCAGTTGTTCTCAACTGATTTCCTCCATGTGCTAGACCTTTCAGTAGAAGCAGCTAAAGCTGTGCTAGTTCTCCCTGGTCATTGAAAGAAATAGCATTGTTAGGCAAGAGTTCTGCTTCTGAAAGGTCTAGCACATGGAGGAAATCAGTTGAGAACAGGTCTAGCACAGGAGGAAATCCTCCACATGGAGGAAATTTACAGACTAACCTTTAAAATCAGGTGTTGTTTCCAGGAGTTTCTTGTATTGTTACCTCATTGTGCTACAGTTTGCTAGCTCTTTTTCTATATGACAAGGATCCATAGGCTTTAGGCTTTTGAAAAGGTGCTGTGAAACTTTGGAAACCTTTCTTAGTTGCTGTTGAATGCTATGACAGTCATGACTCCTCCTGAGCAGTGGGGAGTATACTAAAACTTGTATGGCTGAAAGCTGAGAAACATGTAGTCCAGATATGGCAAAAGTCTGCGAAGCAATAGTTTGAGTTTATAGCCTTTGTTACATCAAAGGGTGTGACTGAACATGAAACTGTGTCGCAGAATGACTTAGTGAAATTGGTTCTCTACTTCCCTATTGACTCACTTCCTCCCATAGTCAGAAATAAAGATTATTTTCCAGCTGCTGTATGAATATCCCCACTTAAACCTTTTGGCTACATGGCTACAATGTCTTAATTTGGTGCCCACTAGTTTAGAATCATGGAATCATTTAGTTTAGAAAAGACCTTTAAGATCATTAAGTCTACCTGTTAAGCTTGGTAGAAAGGAGGCTTCTGCTGTGGTAGGGACATGTATTTTTGTAGATCCCAACTTCAGGTATCTTCTCTTAAAATCACATATAGCTGAAACTATATTAGCCAGCAAATACTTATTTTCCTATTGCCAGAAGCTTGGCATGTGTGGACAATAATATAGCTGTCTGAAAATCATACAGGAACCAGGTTATCTGTCCCATTTGTGAGTTGATAGGTGTCTGTGTGAATAACTTTCAGTCTGCCTCTACACCTCTTGCTGCTACACTGCAAGAAATCTTTCTTTTGAGTTATTGCCCTCTTAGATGGCATTGCTCAAGGATCGAAGTATGCTAGGGAAGAATGGTAGAGATCAGTCAGAATTGTAGTATGTCAAGTCTGGAGGTAGACAGTTTTGATGGTTTTCAGTTCATCACCACGTCCTTATACTGTACTCACTTTATTCTCTTAAGCCAGTGGAGAAGGTGATGAAACTCTTGGCAGTCTGACTACTCTGAACTATGTATAGTCTCTGGATGCAGCTACTTCCTACTAGTAGTTGTAATTTTAAGTATTTCTGATAAGCTTTTAACATTTGCGTTGCTGTCCTTAGAAAGGTTCCCTATTGGGGATAACAGCCAGCATATTTACTTTAAATTTATTTTGTCAAAGACACAAAGATTTCCCTCTTGTCACTCATGATTACTGTAGTTCTAGAGTTGAGGTTTGGATGGAGAACAGTTTGTAGTACCCCTTTCTTAACCATTTGACTAATGGTTTCCTGAAAGATTCTTAATCAACTTACAACATAGGGCATTAGAAACAACATACTGTTATTCTCCTTACTCCATTGTAGGGTATATAGATAGCTGCAGCTGTTTAAGGCTTTTTCACTATTGGTTTCTTTCAGTCAGTGGCACAAAGGGTTTGTCTGTCAATGACTTCTTGTCTGGTTTGGAGAATTCTGGATGGCTACGTCACATCAAAGCTGTGTTGGATGCTGCTGTCTTCTTAGTCAAGGTAACTTGCATGCTGCTTCTTTATTTGGGAAGTTGACTTGCTACTAGGCAAAATGATAATATTACATCATGTGTAAAATTCTATAACTGACATTTTGAAGGTAGATGCTTAGTATATACAAATACATCTGATATGCTGGTTTAAGTATTACATGTTTCTTTATGACTAGGCATGTTAAACATGCTAGCTAATGTTTTGGGATTTTTTTTAAATGCTGTTTGGTCACCTTATTGGGAGATGAAGGGACTCTTAAGCTCCCTTATTAAAGGTGTAATGAGTTTGGAGGTAGATAGAGAAAACTATTTATTGTACCCTGAAAAAGAGAACTACTGGGGCACTAATTGCAGAGAAGCCAAACTGCCGATGCTGACTTCACTGGCAAGGAAATGGGACTCTAAAGAATCCAGAGGAACAGTTGCCTTTGCCACGCATCTGTGAAACCAGGGCCTTGACCCGAAGGGGGCTGGGTGAAGAGAAAAACCTGGATCTTTGTTTTTACTAGGTGAAATAACAAGAAGTTAACTTCAGTTAAAAGTGGATGATTCTCCTAAAGATGACTTTCAAATACTTGGACTTGGAGGATTTTAATTCTTAGCTGAAGTTAATAAGCATTTCCTAGTCCTTAACCTTTGTGTAGTATAATGATGAACACGTGGGTATCTTTAATGGTATGTTTGTGTTGGTTTATTTTTTAACCTGTTTGGTCTATAATGTGTAGTCTACTACTTTCTCAGTATATATTGCAAGGAGTTTTTAGTATTTTACTTTTATAAGGGATAGAAAGAGAACTGGGAACTCCTGTAGGTATTCTTGTTACCTTGTGCATAGGTGGTAGTGGAATTTTCTTAAGGAATTTTCTGTACTTTCACAGAAAGAAATTACTAGCTTTCTGATAGTATCAAATCCTTTCATCACAACAAACACTTTTGTGGCTTTGTTAAAATAAAATGCTCTATGCTTTGAGTTTGGAATGAATGCAGATCTTGTACTTAATAAATTTTGACTTCTGTCTAGAACAGAACATTCACTAAAACAACTGTGTTTTGCAGGCAATAGCGGTGGAGAGTGCAAGTGTGTTAGTGCACTGCTCAGATGGCTGGGATAGGACTTCCCAAGTCTGTTCTCTTGGAGCTCTCTTACTAGATTCCTATTACAGAACAATCAGAGGATTCATGGTAAGCAAGCTGTAGCATCCTTGAGTGGTTCTTTGGTAAACAAAGGATATAAAATGTTTGAGTGTGAAAGTCAGTGTAGACACACTGATGCTTGCCTTTTGCAGTTACAAATACAAGATTAGCAGTATACTGCTATGTCTTTCTATTAGAAATACTTTGCTACTGGGAATAGCTATTTATTTAAAATCTAAACAACTGAAATGCGTATAGCAGTTTAAGGTACACTGCAGCAATGTTGCAGTGATTGCCTCTTGCATGCAAAAAAGTTCCTTATCTAGGAAATGCAAGGATTCCAATGTGCTTGTGTGAGATAGATGTACAAAATTATAGCAGCTCTGTGCTTTTTATCACTTTACCCAGAATCAACATGATTAAAATCTGAAAATGGCAACTCTCTCAGTGACAGAGACCTGAAGATATTTAAGCAATCTAAATATATTCGTCTTTATAGAGAGAGGAAGAGGTATTTCAGTATGATTCTGCCAAATTTTAGAGTAGGAGAATCAAGTGTTTTGCAGTGGCAATACAAGGTGCTATGGAACTCCTGAAAGATAGTGTGTAATATTGGTTCCATGTATTGGTTAGAACTAACTGCCACAAATCTTACAAGCAACAAAAGTGAAATTGAGGAATTCCAAGAAGATTCATTTCTTATGAGTAGGGAGAATGTTGTCATTTTAGGGAGATAATTTAATCTTACTGGTGGTTGTAGTCTGCACTGTCAATTGACTTTCTGGGAAGCTTCTGTAATGAGCAGGCCATCCTTTGTTCCTTCTGGTGCTTGATACTGTGACTGAAGTGATAAGCTAGTGTTGATATTAACGAACTTATTGTTATAAAATGTTACAAAGATTATATTGTGTGGTTTTATGTAAACTGTGATAGCAGGAATCCAATAATGAAATTTTTCCTATGCTTTGCAATTTTTTGCAAGTTGGTTGATAAACTACTTGTCAAGTCATACAACATTAGTATGCTTAAAGTGAGCCTGCCTTAACAACAGTTACCTGATTGTCAACTTGCTAAACTTTACTAGTTTTAGAAATGTGCTTTGAGTCTCTTGTGGAAGACTTCCAAGAAAATAAAGGAACAGTGGTGACAAATAGTTTCTCCTACTATAGTTTCACTGACTCCTATTTAAAAGACAATACTAATAATGTGGGGTTAATGCTATAGATACAAGATTGAGTAATGCTTTTACATGAGACTTTTTTTTTACCTTCTAGGTCTTGATAGAGAAAGACTGGATCTCTTTTGGGCACAAGTTCTCTGACAGGTAGTTCACTTCCAATACAGTAAAATGTATATAGTGAACTGAATTAAGTATTCTTAAAAACAAAAGACAACTTGTTGATATTAAACTACTGCAGTGTTGCTAGAAATTGTGCAATGAGTAAGCAATACACAGTGCATTGACTCCTTGAAAATAGCTATTGATTTAAATATCTATTGGATAATTGATTTCTATTATATGTGTAAATTTCTAGTGCTACTGGTCCCTCACACAAATGCTGGTGACTGCAGCTAGGTCTGCACATAGGCATAGACAGTGTAAAATCGATCTAAAGCTATGTCCCAGCTATTTAGGCAATATAAAACACTTAGTTTTGATATATTTTAAAAATAGTTTGCATTTATGTTTACTTCTACTGATGAAGTCACACCTACCTTTACAAGTACTGTATGTTAAGAGTTCTGATTTTTTTCCCATTGTCTGCCTGTCATCAGCTATGACAATAGCCTTGCTGCTGTTTACTACTTATTAATTTGCTTTTAGCTGGTATACACCAAATGTTGACTATGGAAGTAATAGACACAAAAGAACTTAACTCTCTTATGTTGCTCTTATGTATTGAATATAGATGTGTGATAACTTAAAATCAGAAAAATAGGTTAAATATAGACTTATTTCTATTCAGAAAATGCCCCAGTTCTCAGGTGCTTAATCTCCAAACCAAAGCTAGTGTCAAATTAATGTGCTGTCATTTAAAAACAGGTGCAACTAAGACTTTCTTGATTTCTAATTTGAACTGGTTTCAGTCTGTTCATGGAATCTTTTTCAGGTGTTGCCAGTTAGATGGTGATCCAAAAGAGATCTCACCAGTGTTCACCCAGTTTTTAGAAAGTGTGTGGAATCTGACCGAGCAGTTTCCACAAGCCTTTGAGTACAATGAAGCTTTCCTCCTTCAGATCCATGAACACGTCCATTCATGCCAGTTTGGTAACTTCCTTGGAAACTGCCAAAAAGAGCGAGAAGAACTAAAGTAAGCAGACACTGTAATATGTCTTGTTTATTCTTGCAGAATAAGAACTCCTGTGAATCTTCTTCATTTTAGGCTCTGAATAAAAGTAGAGACAGGATTGGTCGTACTGAAATTGATGTTGAATTGCATCAGGTGAAGTAGTGCTTGTCATGCTTTTGTGCACTGCAAGACAGTCTTTCTAATTCTGGGAGAAATGCTCATTTTTCATAGAGAAAGTTAAGGTTTCTTTCTTTCTCTTCTCCCCCCCAAACTAGGTAAGATTAAGTTTGGAAGTATTACTTCATACTCTTCCCCAGTCTATTTTTAGGTAACCTTAAAATTCTTGCCTGCTCAAGACTCATTACTGTCAGTTAGAGGTATTAATAGGATGTCTGCCAGTGTTTTCAGTTGGAAAATCTCTGTAAAGTTTTTGTCAGTTCATCTTTGTCTCAAACTGTATTTTAAAAGCATTTATTGCAACTAGGCAAAACTTGCACTGCATAAGTAGTAGTACTTCTAAAATGGACAAATTTTGTCCAACATTAGCATATATGAGGAAGGAGTTGATTTTACTAAAAGCTTTTATTTCAAAATTTTGTAAGTATTTCTGGTAACTTTTTTAAAAAGTTAAGATCAATTTACTAGGAGTTGAACAGCTCTTTTTTTGCTGGCAGTCAGTATCCTGACCTTGATCTCTTCTTGCCTTAAGATTAAAGGAGAAGACATATTCCTTGTGGCCATTCCTTCTGGATGAACAAAAGAGATACCAGAATCCTTTGTATAATCCAGACTTTTCTCCAGAACTAACTCTTCTGGAGCCTAATACAGTATCATTCAATTTTAAGTAAGTTTAAATTATATACAGTATCTCTTTGATTTTGTATTTATTCTGTGTAGTTAAAACTGTCTGCTTCATGCAGGTTTTGGAGAAATATGTACCATCAGTTTGATCGAAGTATGCATCCCAGGCAATCTGTGTTCAATCTTATAATGAACATGAGTGAACAAAATAAACAACTGGAGCAAGACATTAAAGAACTGGAAGCTGTAAGTATTACAAAATGAGTGTGTGTACTTGTGACTTGTTATTCAAATTCACATTTATAGTCTGTAATAATGCTGCTAGCTTTCACACGAATGTCACCACTGTATGGCCTAGCACTTATTCTATGTAGTGTTGACTTTCACTGTATGCTTCTATGCTGAATGCCAGACTATGAAGCCAATGTTTTGCTCTTAGGCACAATTTATTATGCTTTACTGATGAACTGTATTATGTAAAAGTGCTCCTACTATCAAAGCATTGCTGATGATGGCTTAATGTAGGTTAAATTTTTTTGAAACTTATCTTTGATAACAAGGTACCCATCATAGCTATAGCTGTGTTGCTAAACTAAGGAGACTGAAAATGTTTTATTTCCATTATAGCTACTAAAATGGAAGCAGTAAGTAGTGTCCTTTTTTTTTTTTTTTTTTTTAAACTTCATATGCAGGTGCATGCTGTTGTAAGTCACCATAACTATGGGGCATATACACTGTAATGTATATGTAAAGACAAAGACAGGGGTAAATACAGAGATCAGATTTCTATAAATGGCTTCTACTAGGTGCTGCAGTAAGCAGCCAGGAAAGACTGAAGAGTGTATCTCACTTTATTCTAGTATGACTTAATCGGTGGCTTTTAATTAGTATTTCATTATAGTCAATTAAGGTGCTGAAACTTCAGAATAATACTTTCTAAGAAATGCGAAAGCTTTCTGATTATCAGTTTTACTTTTTTGTGTGGCTAGAAATTGTAATACAACTGTGTGTTATGTTGGGGGGGGAAGAACAGCTTTTGTAAGAGGAAAGACTTTACTAAACTGATCCCACTGTTAAAATGTTTCAAATCATAATTTCATATAACTGAAACAGCAACATGAGAACCCAGGATGATGAAGCAAGCTGAAGAATAAGCAAGATGTAAAGTGAAGTCTTCGTTTTGAATATTCTAGAACCTTGTTCTAAGGTGTGAAGTTCACCTGAACCCACATTTCTCACTTGAGTGATGACAGAATGTAGTTATTTGAAATCTTGACGTAGACTTTCCTTCTGTTTCTGTTGTCTTCAAAAAGTTTATGTCAAGAGACACCAAGGTCTTCTGGGCTCAGTCTGGATTCTAATAGAGCACTAACACATCAACAAAATAATCAGTTGAGTTGATGAGTTCAAGCTTCCAGTTACTGGGTGATATTGTTTAAATTAAAAAAAAAAAACAATAAACAAACAAGCAAAAAAACCAACACCCCCCTGCCCAAAAAAAAGGCACACTCCCACCCCCACTCCCCCACCCCCAAAAAAACAAAACCAAACAAACCCAGCCCTTAGTCCAGATCTTCCCTCTTCTCTTGCTCAATGCTTGAAGGATAGGTCCTTTTCTCCAATCCTGCTTTCTAGTTGACACCTTTTAGTGTATTCCTGCATTTGAACAAACTGTATTGCTGTTTTTCAGATCTAAAGGAGAAGTCTTAGTAAGGACATAAGGGTGTAGGTGTGAAACTGCTCTTTATCTTTGAGACTTGTGGTCTACTGTAAGCTCACTGCTTGCTAATAGTACCAAGGCCCGTCTTCCTCTGCCTGTATTCAGGAAAGTATTGCCATCTTGATAGCAAACAAACAAGGGGCAAGCCTGAAGAACTTCTCCTCTATGGACACTGACAAGCAACCTTTCTACCTTCTGCTCAGCTTCAAATTTTAAGCATATAGTGCTTGTAGTATCTGCTGTAAACTGTGGGGTAAAATGTCTTATCCAGTGGCCTAACATTTAATAATACTGTTACATATCTAACCTAATAAAAGGTTTGGTAGATGCTGAGCTGGCCAGCAAAAGTGGATTCACTTCCCTTCAGAGCAGATCATCATCAGTAAAGAAGTCATGCTCACTGTCAGTAACTATTCTCTGTATTTCAGAAAATAAAGCAGAGAAATGGGCAGTCAGATGCACTCCCTGTGAAGGAACAGCAGCAGCCTGCTCATCCTGCACCCCTGGCACTGAAGACCCCTCCATGCTTCAAGAAGGAGCAGCCACTGATCCCTGTAAACGATGCTGTAAGAACTATAGAGGGCAGCAACGCAGCAGACAATCGCTACAGTGAATTTGTGGCAGAGTTCTCGAAAGCTGAGCCTGCTGTTGTCAGCTTGGAGTATGGAGTGGCCAGGATGACCTGTTAATTAAAATCCAGAGCCGTGCTCCTCTTCTAGACTGATTGAATTAAGAGATGGATTATTTTGAGGATGGGTCTGTGCTGCATGACCAAAACATGATTTGTATATTGGCAAGTTCTGTTAACATAGACTAGAACAGCATGCTAGTTGTCAAGTGTTTGCTGTTCTTCTAAGGAAAAAAGTGTAGTTGTCTTTTAAGAGGTAGGAGCATTTGGTAAGTAGTAAATAAAAATCAAGGGAGGGTATGTCTTTGGATTTAAGTCAGTTTGCACTAAATAAGTTAAAATAGTAATATTACTTTATCCAGTGTAGGAAAACACAGGTGGTCTTTCACAAATTGATTTTATTTGGGCAAGAAAACTTGAACTTTCTATTTTAGGAACTGAAGCTACATGTATATATTGCTTATGATATGAATATGTATACCCTTGTTTAATGTTACCCAGTACTAACTTTCAGTGTATTAAGTGCCATGGAAAATGTGATATATTTCAAATCATAAATAGTTGGCCTTAAACCTGTCAGATCAGTTATATCGTTGTCCTTACTATTGCAGTCTACCTGGCTCTGTTTACGTTGTATTTGCTCAAATTGTTATTTCCTTAAAGCAGGACTGAGTATAAGGAATGAAGCATGCCTAAGCTGGCACAGCCTTTCAGCAAATAGCTGTATGAATGTTAACTGTTCTTTCTTCCAATTTCGCTATTGTTTAAAATCTGATAGATTGGCCTGACTTTCTTCTCTGGCAGCTCAGTAGATTGAGCATCACTGAAGCTACAGGTTGTGTCTGACCTTAAATACGGTGCCATAAATCAACACATTTAATTGTAAAGAGTAAAACATGTCATGTAAGACAGTGGAGCTTAGCCAATAACTGAATTGTCGGGTTCATTCAGATTGTTTACTATGTGCTGTGCAGTTGTTCAAGTTGCAAGAAGGGAAGCAGAAGTTCTGGAAGCATAATCTACTGACATTGTTTCCAAGGACAAAAAAGTCATTTATGTGTCTGAAGCTCATGAGAAACTGAGTGCCTTCTAAATCTTTCATTAGAAGGAAATTTTAATTTTCAGTGAAACCCCCTTTTCATTTTGTAAAAACCTGTCCAACCTGTGCATATTTTAAGTAATTTCAGTACAGTCCAGAGATTGTTTTTTTTGTTATCGGAGAGGTGACAAATACTACTTCTAGCAGGATGCAGTAGTGATCATGGGACATAAGAAAAAATGGGGAAACACAGTTTGTAAGCTTAATTATATATCTGTAACTGTCAAGTAAGGGAGAAAGTTTTTGCTAAGTTTGTTCCATGATGGATTTTTTTGAGCAGATAACAAAATAGGTAAGAAAAGTGCTGGTGCCCTGTTCTTAAATAAAGGTATAAATTATAACTTTGGCTATTAAGATATGTAGGTAAGATGTTAGATTAATGCTACTGACACATTTTATCTCTGGATTTAAAGAATTTTTGGTTACAAGTGAAAATGAGTTTATTCTCATCCTAATCCCTGAAGTCTTGTGAAATGTACTGGTGTGTCTCACACAATTTGTCATTATTGGCAGCGTTTCCCTCTGCACCATATTGGATCCAGGACTCTATTAGCAAGGCCAGTATAGGTCATGATCAAGTTGCACTTGTGAAGCTGTCTGGGAAAAATTAACTGTGACTCCTATGTTTGAATATTAATTCACCTGTTTCATTGATTTGTTTTTTAAAAGCCTCAAAGTGTAAATAAATGTTCATAAGTATTTTTCTTTATTCCCAATGACATGAGCATAGTGTCACATTTAAAATACATTATCCAGTCACTTAAATGTGTTTAGAATTTCTCCACTACAAGTTTTGATAGTTTCACAGTTGCACAGTGGTGCCTTACAGGGTTGCAACAAGAGGTTTTTGTGCCTTGTTATTTATTGTCTCCCCTCTTCTCTCATCTTTGTATCAACTTGGTTCTGTGGTTTTCCTTTGGAAAAATGTCCTGTATGTTAAGCTTGTGTTTTATCACAGTAGTGACAGATTTATCAGTGACGATGTAGGTAAGTGATATCAATTTGTACTTGTTTGTTTTAATACTTAGCTGCTCTGGTGTGCCATGTACACTTTTCATATTTATTATTTAGAGGTTATAGACTCAGAAGATTATATTAAGCTTTTTTGCAAATATTGTTGTATGTTGTTTTTACTTTTAACAACCATCTGAGTACCCCTGTATACAAGGCTTTTAAAAAGAAGATCAGTTTCCTTCCAGTACTCCTAGTGAGTCTGTTTTGATCTTCAGGCCATTTTTATTGGCAGAGTTCACCTCTTAGCAGAAGGAATTGGGATGCCTTTTTATTTTAAATCAAGGTAGACATGTTAGGTCAGCTTTAAAATGCCATAAAACTATCTGCTCAAGCACAGAACTTGTTTTTTCATCAAAAAATACAATACTTCCTGATCTGAAGTAAATATTTTACTCCCATTAGTATATGAATAGAGTTTTACAAGGCTGTTTTGTAGAGCAGCCTTCTTGTAAAGTCCAGGTAGCTCTGCCAACTCAGCCCCTAGGGTCACCAGTGAGAAAAGTTCCTGCAGAGAGGCAGCTGTCTCTTCTCATTTGCTGTTTAGGCTTAAGCCAAAACTACCTAAAGCACATGGGACCTGTGGTGAAGTAAATAGATGGTAGCGAAGTGAACTCCAACAAAACTTGGCAGCATGGCCAGGACTCAGCACAGTGGGGCTGTTCTGTGTCCTTCAAGAAGGGTTTAAAAAATATGAAGCAAGTTGACTCAAAAAAAAAATTGTGGCAGAAGCTTTCTGGGAGCAGAAGGAATTCTTATTCCAGTGGATGAGCTTTTCTTCAACATGAACACACTGCTTCGAGAGCAGTAATGATACTAAAAGGTGCCCTGTACAGCTCAAACTAATGTGCAGGACACTTTCAAGCTGAAGCATTAAAGTGTAGTTGGTGCACTCACCAGTTGTTTGGGAATATAATGTCCCAGGTAGAAAGCTGTTACAGCTGATCCTGCTCCATTGGTTGCAAGACTTTAACATCTGTCAATTCTTTCCTTCATCTTGAGAAGGTCTCAGTCAAGTCTGTGGGTTTCTACATTTTGTGCTGCGTTTGATCTTTTTTGGAGTCTAAATGATATAAAAGAGAAATAATTCTGTTAATTAACCAAGCTGATAGATCTCACCTGAGCAACTAAAACTGATTTCACTTTGTACTCCAGGCAATTTATTTCACTAATACCAAAAGAGTTGGACTTACTTTTGGGAGACTTGCTGTTGTTATACTGTATTCTTTAATACAAGTTTAAATATTCAACTGCTTTGTAGGGTGACTGCAAAATTTACAGGCTAAGAAATTAATTAAGCAACAGTGAACTGAGCCTGTGTGTTTTCAACACATGTCCAATTACTAGTGACCTAAATACAGGGCAAAAGCCTGAAGTCTGGAGTCCATTTAGAGAATTGGAACAGCAGTCCTTCCATAAAACCGCCCATCCCTATGTGGAACAAATACCCTAATATAATGTTCTTTTAGAGGGAAAGCCATCACAAATCAAGCTGTGACAGTTTAATATGTGTCTTCCTCAGGATAAGCACACTGGAGAATGCCTTGCTGGGAAAGGTGATGTGTTCTTCCTCTGTAGCTGCTGTTTTCATAAGGCCTTTCGATAAAGAAACACATCAGCACATCCCTGAAAACTTGCTACTCCAGTTCTGGTAAAGTAAGCACATAACTGGATGCACAGTTGGACTGAAGTATGGCTGGAATAGACTGACTTAACTACTATCCTCTCAAGGAATTGACATAAATAATATAAAGAAGTTCAGTGTTAAAACAGCACAGGACACATGCTATCAATATATGTTCTTTAGAGTCCCGCTGTGCTCTTGAGCAAGCGTGGCTAGCATGAGGGTCTTGTGTAAGTATGATGACTGCTTTCTAGTTAGTTCAGAGATAATCTGATTTCAAACTAGATCATTCCTCCACAGTGGTAAATTATAGATCTTTAGGTCAGAACGTAAAGGCTGCTCTTCAAACCCTTTTTTAGTTGCTAATAGTTCTAAACCTATATCTGATCATAAACTTAAGTATACTGGTTGTGAAACCTGTATTAACCTTTAGGATTAGGTCTTTAGATTAGACTGCAGTCTGCTTTGACTTGCTTTCACCACTTATGCCATGCTTTTCTCCAAGTGTTGGTGTGCTTGATATCTGTCTTTCTGATATAACAGGCTTCTTACTGCTGTGGATGTTTCAAAAACCTGGAAGTACTGCAGTTTTTTCCACTATTCTGAAGGCTCAGATTAGTGAACAGTATGGGTGAGCTTATGACCTACCTACATGTTAAATAGCATTGAAAATCAGCACAGCATCATAATTCAACTTCCATATGCACAGTAGGCTTAAGGAAGAGGATGTAGTCAAGATCCTTGTCACAGCATGTAGCAAGGAACAGGATCCTGGTGGGGTATGACTCATAAAAAGTAGAAGCAGTAGAACTGTTTCAATGTCCAGCAGCAGCTCAGGGACTTGAGGTGGAAAGTCAGAGGCATGCTGCTTCTGAGATCAGTTTCCAAGTCCCAGAGACTTCAGTGACCTGGACTATCAAACGCTTGTAGCTGAGCAATTCTGCACTGGCATCAAGCAGCAGAAAATATATATGCATTTGTGTTTCTTAATCTACTGACTTCAAGTAATAAATGTCCCGGTGGTGACTTTGAATTTGGGGTGCAGTATTTTGTTTATTCTTGTTTATCGTTTAAATCAAGGTCAGTTGTATGCTGTTTATAATTAAGTGGATTTATAGTTTTTGCCACATACTATTAAAGTCTTTCCCATATTAATGGCAAGGTTAGCATGTGCATATCTCGTGCTTTGTATCTCTGCATATATTTCTGATGAATGCTTTTCTTGCAAGTAGGCAGTCTTGGTGAAGTCCCATGCTGCTCCACAGAGGCATTCCCCATTAGCTAGAATTACAGATTGGTTTCCTTGCTCTGTCTTACTGTTACTCTTCAATCTTAACGTTTATCTTTATGGCTCTCTGTTGGCAATGTCCCTTGACAAACATCTTTCCATCAAAGAAAACGGGTTTGTTTTTCTGTGTCTCAGGGATTTTTACCCCTGAACTAGTGAACTTGAAAAATATTCCTTATTCTCCCTTTCAGGGCTTCTGAGTGCCTGATGACTTCCACAGTCAGTTTACTCACACATTTTAACTTCAGACCTGGCTATTTAAAAAAACCCAACAATTATTCTAATGTTGGATGTGGCAAAGGGGAAGAAAACTGTTTTCATTGTCACATATCTGGAAAGACTGGCTGTTTCACTAGCATTTATTACTTTCTAACATTCTCTGTAAAAGTCATTTAGTTGTGTGCTGGGATCATGCTTGATGTATATTCCTGAAGAAACTTTAGCAAATGGAATTTTGTGATCAGTATTTTATTTGTATGTGTTTTGAAAATCCATAAAGCTTAAAATAAAATGATCATAATATTGCTAATCTAACTGGGCATTAAATAGTCCGTTTATAATAGCACTGTTTTAACATTAAGTGTACTGAATAAAATTTTCATTTTAAGGATAAATCATACAGACTATAGAGTACAGATATTACTTGGCCTATTTATTAGGTTCTTGAATGATCCTGTAACTTCTAGATATGGGAGACTGGCTCAGCTTCATGTTACTGACTCTAGACTGCTGGTGTATTAATTACAAATGCTATTCTGTGCTTAATTTAAGAGTAGGGTATCAGAGCTCTGTGTTTACTTTAGTATTACTATTACTTCATACTCAGTAATCCAGATTACTCTTTTCAACAGCTCCAACAAATCTGGTTAGGAAATTTGAATAATTTCTGAAAATGCCATTTTATCTTTTCAGTGACTTTTCCATTAACTATTGTGAATGGTTTTCTTTAATTCTTAGTCTGAGGCTTTTTAGGACTATACAACTGTATTATTCATTTGGTAAACACAGCAATCATCTTTTGTCATGGTAATAAAGGTCTCCCTAACTACTACTTGCTCCACACTGCTCAAGCTTCTTCCAGCAGCATTTTGCTTATATTTACTTATTTCACCCACATCCAACTCCATCTTGATGTGCACTGAAAATACAGTTTCTGTTCATAGTACAGATGGAAACTAATGTACTGGAGCACTGCACTATGAAAGGTTATGATTTTTATTACAGGATGGGATCTTCCTGCTGTAGGTAGATGCAGCTTAAAGGGCTCTCTTCTATCCATTGGAGGCTTTCATTCAAGTGCCTGTGTTTCAGGGAGAATCTGGTTAGTACCATTAGGGGAAAATGTCAAAACTCCTGCCAAGCCATAGCAGTATATTTTAACCATGTGCCACAACAATGATAACATCTGTCAACTGGGTTCTCTACCTTGTGCCAGTAGCCACTACATGAAGTGTGTGAACATACTCATTCGCATGTGCTTCTAGTGTATGGATGCTACTGGATGTAGTGAAAGTGCAGAGTTTCATATGTGCATATATAAGTGGAAGAAAAAGCAAAGTTTAGCTTCAGCTCTTAGCATAGTTTAGAGGCTGGTTAACTTATTTTACTGACTTATTCCAGGGGGCATTCATTGCCTCACTTGTCTGTAACTATATAACCTACCTAAGTTTAGGTATTACTTGAGGCGTGCTTGTTTAAACTGAGGATAGACAGCATGTATGAGAAGCAAATGGGACATAAAAATTGTTAAAAGGCCAAAAAGGAGACTGATACATTGTTCTTGATCCTTGTGGTGACTACATGGATCTGTGGAGAAGGGCTGACACTGCAGTGTATTGGGGGCTTCAGTGGTAGCTGAGCTAATTCCAGAATTTGATGCAAGACTAAGCCTAAAAATGTTGCCATCTGCTTTGTTTATTTTCCATGCCCTGAAGCTGCCCAGGTTACAACACTAAAGGTGGCAGCGTTATAGCATGAATATGGCTTGGCAGAGGACAGGGCTGTTCCCCAAATAGTCAGGAGTGTGGATGTTGTTTGGAAATGTTCCTCAGCTGTGATAGTAGCTGCTCTGGCTGAGTTCTGCTATGAAAGCATGAGACTGCTGCAGCCTAGCACTCTGAGATTCATGTGAGAATGCTTTGTGGGGGAAATGCTCTCAGTAGTTAGATCCTTTATTTTCTAATCCCACTTAAAGCATTATGCTGGTGGAAGAAAAAATTCTTAATAAACCAAATGCTTGCTTTTCTGTTCACTCACTGGACTTTGCATGTGCACTGTCTTTCTACTGTTCTAGGCTATCTGGTGACATGTGACCCATTAGTCAACAACATATTCAAGAGGTTAAAGTGTGACTACTATGAATGGATAATAACTTTGATTATTCTTTTCTCTTCAGTGTGATAAGGACAGTATATAAGCAAGAAAAATGTTCCAATTGCTATTAAAACAATTATTTGAATGGCTCTTAAATGTTCATTGTGGGTGCAGGAAATGTCAAAGGAGACTACAGGCAGCTGTTATAAAACATACTGAAAAGAAGTGATTAGTAGAAAAAAAAAGGATGAATATTTATGCATATGTTAAATCTAGATTTAAGAAGGGTTTTGTTTTGTAACTCCAAGTGATTTAAATTCCAGTGTGAATATAGCTAGAACGAGAGGTGTGTGGTTAGTAGTGTCTCAAAAGAAAAGAATAAGCACTCTTAGTGCCTGGTGTGGTGCTTTATCAAGACAAAACTTTGTAAATATTAATCTCGTAGTTTTTTTTTAAGAAGTTATGGTGAGTTGACTTCGGATGGTGAATGCATTTTTGGGCAAGAAAATATAAAGGAGGAACATGGAGCACAACTGGATATAAACATCACTAAGAATTTTGTGAAATATTGTGCAGAGGAGAGCACTGAGGTTTTGGTAGCTAAAAAAAAAAAAAGAGGCTGGATTGCACTTCAATTCCTTTGCTGCTGCTTATATCCCACAGCACACAGGTCCATCCACAGTGCCAAGGACAGCCTGGATGAAGAGAGATAACTGGTATCTGGCTGCTTGCTGATATGAACCAAGAAAAGGAAAGGAGAGCTGCCTTCCAAGCAGAGATCACGTGGAGGAGGTTGCATACCAACAGTGGGTCATGAGGTTGGAAGACAATGAATTTCTACTTAGACCTTTACAGGAGAAAGGCTGTTCAGCTGGAGTTCAGCAGTGGGGAAAGGATTAGGTTTATCAGTAAAAACTATTTTAAGTTATTGGTGTTTGATGTAATGTAGGGAGAAATTGAGCTATTTATATAACCCTCTGAGTTATATATAGCCCTAAAAATTCAAATTCTTGGATCTCAATTTGGCTTGTTCTGTTTCAAGGTGAGAATTCTGCTTTGCTGTCCTAAAGTCTTGCCTGAAGTTTATTTAAAGAGCACAACTTGGCAGAGACTGTTCTTTTACCTGTGGATTTGCATAGAGTTCTATATCCTCCGTTGTGCTTAGTGCTCTTGTGACTATTCAGTTTCTGGTCATTTCTGCTACTTGCTTTTTCTCTTATCTGCCTATATTCAGTCAAGAGTCCAGGGCAACTGAGGCTGAGAAGTGCTGCTCATGTAGCTGCAGAGGTCAGCCAAGGGACAGTGGTTTACTATTGAGCTGCTTGTCTTGGTAACAGCTATCCAAGTCAGCAAGGTAGAAACCCACCATTGGGGATTTCTAGCAAGAGTACAATGTTTTGAGTTTGAGCTGCAGAACAGTGCAGTAATTTGGAAACTGGTATTATGGCAGGTCTGCAGAAGAGCTAATGACCTGACCCTGTTCTGAAAAGAACCATCAGCCAAGTGCTGGAAAAGGAGCACTTCTGAGCAGCGTTTGAGAATGTGAAGTGTGGTGCTCTGTCATTGTGAGGATTAGGGAGAGCTGCTCTGATTTACTGCAATTAACAGGCATTCTAAAATTGTTCTGCTCATGCTCAATCTGTTGCTTTGTAGGCTTATTAGTGTAACAGATAATGGGGGTGCCTTTAGTGTTAGTTAAACAAGCAGCATATGTATTGAGGACATGCTCTTCCCCTGGGGAGGTTTTTAGAAATTGGTAATCACAGCCTAGAAAGAGCTAAGGCATCTCAGGTTTTACAAGGTCAAGGGAGTTTGGATTTCTAGCAGTGTTTGGGCCATTAAACAGAACTACAGTTACACCACTGAGTGGGTCTCTACCAGCTTCAGGGAGACTTTCAGGCTCATTATTAAATCATGCTTGCGTTCTCCGTAACTGTTCATATTAATTACAGTTTTAAAATTAAGGAAAAGCTCCCTGTCCTGTTCTCTGGTAGAGGTTGGGCTAAACTGAGTTTCCACTTCGGATAAAAAGATATTTTGCATTTGGCTCCAAATAACAGTATGCTTTATAGGAGGAAAAAAAAAATAATCCAAGATGTTCCTGTGCCTGTTGACTAGTTTTTTTATTAAATCTAGTAATTTAAAAATGGTAGCACTTTGTGTAAAACATCTTTTTAATCCATATAGTATTAAGAAAAAGAAACCAATGAAGACATCTTTTAGCTTAATACCCCTTAAGGTTTTCAGAATTAAAAATACTAGTATACTAAGCAGCCCACTGTAGGAGAAGATGAGGTTGAAGACCATCTATGGCACCTGAAAGTGCACAAGTCCATAGGACCTGATGAGGTGCATCTGTAGGTCCTGAGGAACTGGCAGATGAAGTGGCTAAGCCACTATCCACCATATTTGAGAATTTGTGGCAGTCTGAAGTTCCCACTGACTGGAAAAGGGTAAACATAACTCTCATTTTTAGAAAGTGAAGAAAGGAAGATCTGGGGAACTACAGGCCAGTCAGTCTCACCTGTGTGCCTGGCAAGATCAGAGTCGATCCTCCTGGAAACTATGCTAGGGCACATGGAGAATAAAGAGTTCATTGATGAAAGCCAACATGGTTTCACAAAGAACAAATCATGCCTGATGAATTTAGTGGCCTTCTATGATGGGGTGACGGTATTGGTGGATAAGAGAGGAGCAACTGATGTCATGTACCTGGACTTGTGCAGCTTTTCACACTGTCCTGCATGACATCCTTGTCTCTAAATCAAAGAAACAGATTTGACAGATGAACCGCTTGGTGGATAAGGAATTGGCTGGATGGTCACTCTGAGTTGCGGTCAGTGACTTGATGTCACAGTGATGA
Source organism: Athene cunicularia (assembly GCF_003259725.1). Taxonomy (NCBI): domain Eukaryota; kingdom Metazoa; phylum Chordata; class Aves; order Strigiformes; family Strigidae; genus Athene; species Athene cunicularia. Next base: position 19,913,508 of record NW_020799091.1, on the reverse strand, counting down.
GTGACGTTCATCAGGGGTTGGTACTGGGACATCTTTGTTGGCCATGTGAATGGTGAGATTGAGTGTACCCTTGGCAAATTTGCCAACAAGACCAAGCTGTGTGGTTCAGTCAACACGCTGGAGGGAAGGGATGTGCCATCCAGAGGGACCTTGACAGGCTTGGGAGGTGGGCTCATGCAAACCTCATGAAGTTCAACAAGGCCAAGTGCAAGATCCTGCACATGAGTTGAGGCAATCCCAAGCACAAATACAGGCTGGGCAATGAGTGGATTGAGAGCAGCCCTGTGGAGAAGGACTTGTGAGTAGCAGTGGATGGAAAACCATGAGCCAGCAATATGTGCTCACAGCCCAGAGAGCCAACCATATCCTGGGTTGCATCAAAAGAAGTGTGGCCAGCAGCTCAAGGGAGGTGATTCTCCCCTTCTATTTTGCTCTTGTGAGACCCCACCTGTAGTACTGTGGCCAGCTCTGGGGTCCCCAATACAAGAAGGACATGGACCTGCTTGAGCGAGTCCAGAGAAGGGCCCTGAAGATGATCAGGGTGGTGGAGCACCTCCCTTATGAGGACAGGCTGCGAGAGCTGTGGTTGTTCATCTGGAAAAGAGAAGCCTCTGGGGAGACCTTATAGTGGCCTTCCAGTACTTAAAGGGGGCTACAGGAAAGGTGCAGATAGGATAAGGGGTAATGGTTTTAAACTGAAAGAGGGTACATTCAGATTAGATCTAAGGAAGAAATTCTTTCCTGTGAGGGTGGTGAGACACTGGAACCGGTTGCCCAGAGAAGCTGTGGCTGCCCCCTCCCTGGCAGTGTTCAAGGCCAGGTTGGACGGGGCTTTGAGCAACCTGGGCTAGTGGAAGGTTGCCCCCCTGGCAAGGGGATTGGAACCAGATGATCTTTAATGTCCCTTCCAACACAAACCATTCTATGATATGATTTGGTGTCATTTTTTAATACTTTTCTTTATAGCTGGTTCATACTCCCTGAAGTGGGTAAGTAATACTTCTCTGAAAATAGTATAATGAATACTGTAACCCCAACATCTGCCACCTTTTTAGAAATAGGATGGTTTCCTGCATGCAAGGATTGTTTTTAAAAATAATCCATTGTCTTGAAGATGTTCTTATCCAGATGTTCTGCAGAGGCAGTATGTCATTTTGGATGAAGGAAGTGATGTATTCACCATCTCTTGCTTTTTCCAATTATTTTTGACTTTGTGAAATATTTTTGTTAATATCCATCAAATAATGTAATCTGTGGTAGTGACATATACTCCATAATGCTTTAATTGGCCAGTCTGGAGTGTAAGTCTTCAGATATACTCAAGTGTAGGAGATGGAGCTGTCAAGCCTTTATACTCTGGTTCATATTAACAAACTAAATGAAACCTCATTTCACTTTAAACCCTCATTAAGGGTGAAGGGTTCAGCACAGAAATGCATTCATGATGCATCCAGCTGCTTACTCTTCTTCAGGGACTCCGGTTCTCTGGATATAAAGCTAAGCAAAATGGGGGTGGGTGTTGGAGAAGACAGCTTTTACAGAAAAGCTCTGTCAAAGATAAGTATACTCTGTTACTAAAACATAAAATACTTGGAACTGGTCTTTATGGTGACTTGAAAATCGAAATATTGGCTATTGTTAATCTGAGTTTGAGAGGCAGTTCTCAACACTGTTTAGTTCCTTGTATTTACTGCCTTTCAAATGACAGTGTAATTGGGGGCACACACCCATTGTTGTCCTCGTTGGATGAGCTTTTATGTGCCATCTAGACTGAGTTAGAACTATGGAAAGAGCCTGAGGCTACTTACATTACAGTTATGCTGCTGTGACATTATCATTTTTGGCTGTGATGCTTAAAGTACCAATAAATCAAATTACTTTTTTTCTTTCTACAGTACAAAGATAATAGCAACTGACCTCTTACCTTCTTTCTGTGATTTTTGTAGACTTTAATATATACTTGGTTATGTTTTATCAGACTTTAATTGGATAAATTGATGTCTGAAAAACAGAGTTTATCTAAAACTAAAAGCCACAAATATGGCAGGGAAAGCCATCTGTGTAACTTATTTGATTAGATGCTCACTGATTTTTTTAGGGTTTTTTTTTAATTATTTTTTGTAATACTACAAATAGGACTGAAAACCTGCAGAGTAACAATGAGCTTACTGAACAGTTCATCAATCCTGAAATTCTCAGTCATTTCCAGAAAATGGATTTGTACTGGCTAGAAGAGATATGTGGAATACAAGTGAATTTCATATGAGAACTTGAGCAAGCAAGTAATGTTACGTTAGTTGTGCAAAATATTTTAAAGTCATCTCAAGAGATCCTAGCACGAATTTAGTAAGAGAGGCTATGCAGAAATACATGTCAAAGCTGTAAATCAAAGAAAAGCAATGGAAAGAGAGATGAAATTACTCTGCCCACTTGTTCCAGTATCTGTGGAAATTACTTGAGCACTCTTTCCAATGAACCTGAAGAAGGAATCACATGCTGTTGGCACGTACCCAAGTCCTAGTGGCATCTGGTGGGATTCATCTCCAGTTTTACGTGCCCACTTCTGTGCAGACATTGACCTCTGAGCTGGTCCCCTTTGGCTCCTTGCAGAAATGAACAGCTACGCCTGGTGCACAGCTGCCCTCAGGCAAAGAAGCAGACCCAAAATAGGTTGTATGAACCACATGGTGAAAATGCCTGTTTCTGTCATTTGTGCAGGGAGCCTTGGGTGACCCACTCAGTCATGTGTGAAGTCAGGCATGGAGTGTTGTGTTCCCACTGCTTTCGCAGGTTGAAAGTTTAGAATCTGGAGTAGCTCAAAAATGTCCCTGAGCAAATAAGGGCTGATGAAGGAGCAAGGTATCTCGGTGTTCAACATTGCAGTGATTATTTCATGGAGCACTTCACAGCAGTGGCCTCCAGAGCAGCACTGAGAAGTATTGCAAGACACCTGGACATGCTGTGCTGTTCATGGAGACCTGGGGGACTCACAGGGCACTACTAATAGACACTGAAGTCTCATCCTACTGGTAGCAGAGCTTGGGCTGCAGCCTCGAGATCGGTTTGCCTGGCTGTCAGGAGAAACTGAGGAACAGGATTCAAAAAACTAGTGTGCTGAGAAGGGAGCTGGTTAGGGACTGCCAGCAAGATGTGCTGGTGCTTGGTGAAAGATGCAAGGAGATTGGGTGCCACATCCCACCTCTTCCTGCTGCCTTTTAGCTATTGCTGTACTGTTTAAGAGTTAGTTGCATGTTCATTTTCCTAATGGACCTAAGTGGGTTCAGGCAGACACTTTGCAGGGAGGGTTGTCCTGGCAGTCAGGCTGCACACTGGGCTGAGCAAGGTTGCAGCATAGCAGAAAGCATGAGAGCAGCACCCTCTCATCTTCAGTCTCTCCTTGAGTGTCTCTGTGATGACTAAAGCTTGCCATGGAGGACCATGGTACTTTCCACTCCCCCAAAGCTAGCCTCTGGATAACTAATCAAGCTACATGAAGTAAAGAGAAGGGGCATAAAAGGGAGTACAACTCTGAGGGTGCTTGGGCTAAGATCACGGTAAAACCCCAGTCTTCATCTTTCTGATTAAGTGCTCTGAGACTCCTTGGGAGTAGAGAGGGAGATTTGAGCCTAAAGGGCCAGAGGAGACTTCTAAATAGATGAGTTAGCTCTGAAGTGGTCTGTGCTCTGTGTTGCTGAGAAATCCACGCTAGAACTGAAAAGCAGGTTTCTGCAGACCTCTGCAATGCTCAAAGGAGATGTACTTTGTGTGCTTAACATGTGATGTCCCAAAGGAATATGCTTCCCCATACAGCTGCGTTTTCCGAAGGGGTCAGTGATGTTGGTGTTGGATTCTCATTATTTCCAAGGCATGTTCCAGATGTACCATGATACCATAGGTATACCAAGGTCTGAGGGCAAGAAGTGATGCCAATAGTTGAATACATTGAACTGGGAAGTGGAAGAGCAGGGTCTGTATTTCTGACTATATTGAGGTACTCTTCACTGGTGACAAAGCCCTATGTGTTGCATAGAGGCAAGGCTTTTATTCCCTTTGGCAAGTAGGAAATTCTCTTCTCTCTCAAAATACAGTGTTTGAAACACAGATATGAGCTGCCATCTGTGCAGTCACCAGCAATTGTGCTATACACCAAAGATATTAATTTGTTACCTATTAGTTTCGGTCTCCGTGAAGGAGATTCATTCAAGGTAAGCGTAGAATAATGTAGCAATTGGTACAGAAAGCAATGTTTCCTTTTTATGTGGCAAGTCTAACAAAACAGATTACATAAATTATGCCACTTGTTTTCACCAAAGCATTTTAAGTAGTTCGTAAATATTTCTGTATGCCAGATTCTTTAGGTGTAGCGAGAAGAAAAAAAAAAAAAATCTATTGCACTCCATCTCTCTGGAAAAACTGTTAAATTACTAGCAGATACATGATTCAGAGAAAGATACTTGGTTTCTCTTAGAGATATTGTAGTAATTTCCTGACTCTAATAAACTGAGGGTTAATTCTCTAGCTTCTTTTTTTAATTATCTCTTATGATTGTATTCCAGTAGGAAGATAGCTTCATAGTTAAATGTGGAACTTTGGGAGATGTGAGTTGGATGGCAGGGTCTGCTGCAGGCTCTCTCTGACCTCAGATAAATCTTTTAATCTCTGTGTTACTCCTGCTTGCCTGGGGAAAATGAGATAATATCCTCTTTTCATCAGTTCTCCCTTTGGTTTGCTATCTATTCAGGTCAAAGATTTAGTCTTACTTTATATGGCATTTATATGGACCAATTTCACTCAAGGCCTTGAAGCTTGATCTATAGATAATTCGATTTTATGATACTATTATCTGGAAAATTATCTATAATTAATCCATGAAGAAGTACTAAAATCACAATGAATAACAATTCCTCCCAAACTGCTTAAAACTTCTATCAAACTGCAGAACGGTGATCTTATATCTAGATGATTAGAACAGCCACATACAGCTGGCAGATGAAGGTCCCCAATGTTGGCACGGTCTGAATATTTTATACAAAAGTGCTGGTTTTACTCTAAGATGGCTGGTATTTGTTATGTCTCAACATCATGTCTTAAAAAGCTTGTAAAGGAGAAATAAGTTCTGCAGAAGCTAAATGGTACCATTCCCCCTTATTACTGGTTTCAGCAGATCTATCAGGTAAGAAAAAATGCTAAAGATAAGTACCATGAAAATAAAGATATTAAATCTTTCTTTTCCATTAGCTTGTGAGACGAAACTGAGGAAGAATAAGAACTTCACACAAAACAAAATTCTGAAGTGAATGGAAGGTCAATACTTAGTTTTAATACATAGCTTTCATTTGTAAACAGAAAAATCGTAATTGTTGTATCTAGAGACTTTGGAGAAACTTAGAGGTATAAAATTAAGTGTTAGTTAATGAAGATGAGACTAATAAAAATATTTTCAGTAAAGCTATTCAGAATTAAATAAATAACATCAAGAAGACAGATTTCTCTGCCTTTGAAGCAGGTACCAAAACTCAGTTCTGATTATCCTATTAATGGGAGCTGCCAGCTCCTCCTGGTGGACTGTAAATCCTCAGGCCTGGCTGCCTCTCACAGCACCTTGCCCCAGCTTGCCTAACCCACCTGTCAGCATGGCCTTCGTTATCTCTCTGCTGTGACACAGGGTAGCCTTGAGTCTATATCTAAGTACTTGTGTTCAGATGTTAGGTGAGAGCATTTGCAAGTTCTCTGGATTCCCTTGTAGACAATGGAGAGAAAGAGATATTTCTAGGTAGCTATCCATGTAAGCTGTTTTAGACCTCTAGCCCACTTCAGGCTTCTCTTGACTGACTAGGAAGGATGAATCATGTCTGAAGTAACTTTTCTTCCCTTCTGTAGGGTAAGTGTGAAACTTTGGCTCCCAGAGGCTAAACCAGCTTGCAGGCTCCTCTGCTGTGACATACAGGGCAGCACAAAGCCTGTGTCCAGGATGTTTCTTGGGTTGGTGCCTGCCTTTACTGGCTCCCTCAGCAAAATCATGTGTGCATTGTTCTGCTTTTCCTCTCCTTGCAGCCACCCGTGTGAATGTAGGGGCATCCCCCAGCCCTGTCCCTACTGACACTTCCTGGGACTCTGTGGGGAGGGCAAGGGGGCTCTCAGCTTTGGGGAACTGCGCCTGGATCCTCACTGTTGTGTAGGTAGAGCCCTAGATAATGTGAGTGCCCCGGCTTGGGTTTACATGGCAAATAAGCCTGTATCTGTAGTGAGAGAGTTTAGGCAGAAACCTATACAGGAATGAAGGCTCAGACTGCAGTGCTAGGTATTTCCCAGGAGCCATTCCAAAAGGATCTAGAAATTAAAAAAAAAAACCCAACAAACTGAAAAAATGATTTACAGATGAATCTTTGCAGTCTCTGCCCTTACTTCCTTTGGGGTGTGGTCTGTTTCCAAGGCATTACACATTTTAATAGTGTCTAATCTTTTTCACCATTGGAAATGAGTACGGTGGTTTGCAGACTTCTGACCACTTGCAAAAGCTTTGATTCCTCTTTGACATGCTTGCTCAGGAGAGGTCCCAACAATGAATTGCTGGTGGGGTGTTTGATGAACACCTTCACTGCTTTTAATAAGTGCTACTGACTCCTTGCTTGTGTAAGGACAAGTTCATGTAGACAATTGCAAGAGAGGAGTCTAAGGAAGAGAGAAGTTCAAAGTTTCAAATTATATACTTCACTGAAATGTATAGCTCATACTTATGAGAATTGTGTAAAAATTCTTGTTGTATAATTTGTGAATATGATCTCCTGTAGTTTCTCAGTGGATATATTTTATTCTTTTTTCTTATTAAAAAAAATTAAAATTTTCTGTTCTGGTTTTTTTTTCCTAGAATTTGCTGATTGTTTATATCTAAGACAAGTCCAATTACAGCTTTCCCCATTTCTTATTGCATGGGACATGCCTCACTGGGGAGGTGAACAATTATAATCTCTGTATGTGAAGATTTAATGGCAAAGCACTCAAGTCCTTTGCATGTGACAATGCTTGATGTGCCTAATGGCTATGGATTTATGGCAGTGGTCCTACAGATGATGTCTGGCTGATCCCTGCACTAGTTTAGTCATACTAAATGCTGTTAATTACTCACAGCTCTCACCAACTTGAAGAGGTGTGCAGTGCTTTAGAAACTGAGACTTCTTAAGGAAAATAAACAAGGACTCTGTTTTTTCAGGAGCCAGAAACCTTACATCTGTGCCTTAATAGCCTCTAATGCATATTTTCCTTTATTACGAGCACACCTGACATTTCTTCTTCATGTAGTATCTAAACATGATTTCCGTTTTTCATGTCAACAATCGAGTTTCTCATTCGTGTATTAACCTGTGCAGGTTTGATCTCCAGTGTTTTTATCAGCAGCTTACACTATACTGCGCCCTTTCCTAATATCCTTAATCTCTGCTTCTGGCAAATAAAATACTGACCTACTTTATTTTTCTGCCTTCAGGAAAAAAAAAAAAGAGCATGTGGTGGAGCAGCAGCTGCTGTTTCCTGACAGCAAGCAAAAAGCCATAGTGCTAAAGCCATTCCTGCTTTTGTATCCCAATCTCTCCTCTCCAGGAGTGTGGGCACTTGCTGCAGCCCTATCTCTGCTGGTGGTGCTTGGGTGCCAATGCCCAAGTCTGGACAAAACAAAGGCAAGGGAGGGATTGTCTGCAGCTGAGGAGAGGTTAACTACCCTTCAGAAGATGCACTCCCCTCTGTTGGTGCTCCCTGATGCAATGATGATTCCTGTTTGCAAAGCTGGAAATAACCAACAGCTCTGGGATGATATATGTTGTCTTTGATCTCCAACTGAACTACTGTTTATTTGGAAAATGTGTGGGGAGTAGGGACCAATGCATTGCATTCACTTTGCAATATCAGGAGAAGGGGGGTGTCTTTCTGATGGTTCCCTTCCCCCTCTCTTGCTGCAGTGGATGATGGTGTCAGCATTGACTCATCAACCTGCTTGCTTCATGGGCATCTTCCAATATCTCCAGGAGCTCCAGTGTTTCACAAGACTGTCATACAGTGATGGGAGCTAGGCACCAAAATAGAAAATCAATAGTATGCAAGCAGTACTGTCCCACGTGTGCTTTTGAAAATCTCCCCCACAACCTTTTGCATCAACACTAACCAGATTTCACCTAGAAATCTGCTACACTTAATCTCCCTGAGTACCTCAGCACTAGTCTCTCATCCCCAACTTAAGCTGCCTTATTGACAGATGCACACACACAAGCAACCTTTTTTTCCTCCCTCTCAATCCTGTATTGTTCAAAACCAATATATGACGACAGGTCTGGCAGGGTTGTATCCATCCTCTTTACACTTAAAGTAGTGAATGGTTCAAAATGGGAGGATGGAGCTTTGCTCCTGCCTGGCTTTCATAGATCTCCTTGTGAGAGGCAGCTGGGCAGCCCATGGTCTCAAATTTGGGGACTTATGTGGCCATCTCCAGCTTCCCTGCAAAGCCATGGCATGTATCTGCACAATTGCACAGTAGTGGCTGGATGTTTCACCCTTGGCTGGCTTTAATTCTGTCTTCAAGTTATTGTTTCAAAGCTGCCTGATGCAACATCAAAGCAGCAGCCCAGACAAAGCACATTCAGGCTGGGAGCTGGGGTGGAAAGAGGGAAAATTTGCAGCAGAGCGATCATGCAGGCTGTTTTTATTTTTGCTTCAATGGGAGTGAAGGGCATGTAGGAGACCTGCTGGTAGAAGAAATTTTGTAGGTGTGAGTCTGGCTAGAGAGAAAATCTAGCCTATCTCAGAATGCTGTTAGCTGCTTTTTTTCTTTTTTTTGACTGTTATACTTTTTTAGTACATATTGATTTGAAGTGTTGGCCCCAATGTTTGGACTAGGGCACCAGCACGAAGAGTTAACGGAGTATCTGAGATAAATACATTGGCTCTTTCATGTAGTAAGAGGAGATGAGTAAACTGAGAATCCTAACAAACTAATCTCCATTTCAGATCTTGTTTAAGAGATTAATTATGGAATATTGTAGACCTAATTAAACACATAATCAAGGACAAATAGGCACAGCCTTATACTAACTAACAGAAATATAAGAACTGTTGCGCTGGGACAGACTGTATTTCTGTGCTTGGAAAGCAAGAGACAGTCATAACCTCTTACAGCTCTTACATAGATGAAACCAATAACAGCAAGAAAAAAAGGTCTTAATACAGTGACCTACAAATTCTATAGTAAAGAAAAACTAATGATCTTCTACAGTCACAACTGGAGTGAGTTTTATGGGTGCCAGGAGGTCTCATACTCATTTTTCCACTTGCACAGCATCATCAATTTAAGGAACCTAAAAACCTAAATTACCATGAAAACATTAATTCACCTTATTACCAATCTATTGAATATCTAGAGAAACAGAAACCTGAATACTGAAATGATGTGCCTGTGTTCTCCCACAAAATTGGTGAAAGAAAGTGATATGAATTGAGAGTCTTGACATTCAGCTGTTCTGTAAGGATTTAAGGAAGTTACTTTGTAAGCATACAAAAAATCATTCTGAAGGAAGTGAAATCACAAATTTAACTAATTGAGACAAATAATTCCAGGCTGCTCTTGTCAACTGGCAGCTCTTGGCCTTGAGGTTTTGTTTTCCACTGAGCTCTTGTGAATTTCTTGTTGACTCTTCAAGTCTTCGCCACTTAGAAAAACTGGCAATTGTGCGTTTTTAAATTTTCTAATGAAATTGTCTGTCACAGGCACATCAGTTTGGTTCTCTGAATTCTGCAGTTACTCAAATCACACATGGCCATTGAATCAATCATATCCTCAAGCAAGGGACATGCACATATATATGTGAGTGTGTGTATTACACATCAACTATTTAATTTCAAAGGGTTTCTGATGCTCTTTTCAGCTCCAGAGAGAAATGGTGTGGCTGCCTTTGCAGTATGGGCATGGTGGTGGTGACCTTTCCATCAGTGTGTGTGCTGGAGCAGCTGCTGGCTTTGGTCACAGATGCCTCTGCTCCTCTTCTTTGCGTTGCCCCAGGTACTGGGGGACCATCTCAGGATGCAGCACTGCAGTGAGGCTGTTCTGGCTTTCCAGCCCATCTGTTTAATGTCTGCACCTTTCGTCAGGCCTAGCCATTAATCAGACTTCCGTTGCACACGGGTTGTTCTCCCCTGCCCTTCACTTGTTACTTCTTTTTTCATCTTGGTCTTGTTCCTTTTTTATAACTGGCCCATTTTGGGCACTGCAATTTATCCTCTGCTCTCAAAAAACCCTTGTTCTTTCCTGTTTTTTCTTCAAAGGGAGGGAGGG
>NW_020799091.1:19886431-19903143 GCF_003259725.1 Athene cunicularia | reverse complement strand
AAGGAAGGAAGGAAGGAAGGAAGGAAGGAAGGAAGGAAGGAAGGAAGGAAGGAAGGAAGGATTGTGCTACTTTTGAGGACAAAAATATGAAGCATCTGTGTTTGAAAATAATGTTGAACACAATGTCTCTCATCTGCATGTGTGGGAAGAAAAGTGAATGAATCACCTGTGTTACACTCAACCTTTGAAGACTAACAAGTACAACTTTAATTTTACAGGGTATATTTTTCCCTCAAGCAATTTTTAAAGGACCCAACTGAGAAATGGCTGTAAATAAGGACGTGATCAGAAACAGGTATCAGATGAAGGGGTTTTACCTGGAACTTCTTGTGAAGCTAAGACATTTCCTATGCTGCCAGATTCCTCTCTTGGTGGCTTTGCCTTTTAACAGCAAGAGAAAACTAAGAGATAAAGATCTGGAAGGGCCAGAAGATCAGTAACTGGTGAGCTGAACTAGTTCCATGCCAGTAACCATGCCTTTGGGGTCAGACATGGCAATTAGGACTCCAGCTGGAATGTGGCTTGTGGCAGGCAAACCCAGGAGCCCTTTGGGTATTAGAGATAACTCAAATAGTCTTAGTTCATGCAAAATCAGCTATTTTTTTTCAAGGCTAATTCAGTTATAAAATAACTATCCTGGACAGGTTTGTCTGCCCTTGCCTTGAAAGGACAAAAGAGAAAGTCATGAATGGTTTTTTTCCTTCCTCTTATCTTCATGCAACACTACCTGCAAGTTCAGAGATAATTAATTTCCTTGGTTTTGAGTTACGCATGGAAACCGGTGTGGAGTGAGGGTCTCAGTCACTTCTCATGGGACAAAGTACCCTGAGTGGTGCTCTCCTGCTCCAGCCATGGCAGCAAGGTGCCTCCTCTCTCTGGAAAGCAGCAGAGGATGGTAAGGATTGGCAGCTAGGAGGTGCCTGTGTGAACATCATCTCGGTCCCACCAGGTTGCACCTGTGTTAGTGCTGGTGACACCTCTGGAGCAGCCAGGTTTGGGGCTGACTTTCTGTTGCAGTACCCATGACTGTTCCTGCTTTTAAAACATGATTTGGGAGTGCTGAATGCTCTGCCAGTCGGTGTTGCTTGCTCTCCAGCCATGTGTCCCCCTTTGTTTTGCAGAAGATTGCTTTTCAGTACAACTAATACACTGACACCATCACAAAATGCAGGTGCTGGGGGCTTGGGCAGGGTCTGCCTGTGCCTGTGATCTGGACTCCTGGGGCATTGCTTGCGTGTGTATCTGCCTCTGTGTCAGCTTGTGCCAGAGTAGCCCAGGACATTTCCTGGCTGAAATGAAGTCTGTGTTTTGTTAAAGACATAAGACGGGTGTTACTTCTTCATACTGTATTTTCTGTACGGTATGGCTTTATCATTTGTCTATCCTCATCCTTCGCTGCTTTATAAAAACCCTTCCTTTCCTTAGCCCACCTGCTCTCAGCGATCTCATTTCAGTTTGGTGCAGAGCCACCAGAGCCCATGGAGGTCTCGTGAGTGACACTGACTGAGGTTTGTCTCCCCAGAACCTTCTTTGCTACCCTCTAGCTTCTTTTCCAGTTTATCCCCAGTGGACTACAAAGCCAACACCACCACTCTGGTTCCACTTTCCAGGACTCCAATGATCAGGTACCTTCCTAATTAAGCAGAGTTTGTGCATTTTTTATTTCAATAGCAGAATCAAGCACAAAACTTTCTTTGCAGTGATGTCAGTAAGACTGTCATAAACCAGCGCCCTTAATGTACATGCAGCCACTCCAAGGTGACTAGTGACCATTCTGCTACTGAAATGGGAAAGATGACTTCTGCAGTTATCTTTCGTGCTAAAATCTATGGCTTTGTTCAGCTTTCAAGATGAACGTGAAAAAAAATTGGAAAGATTTCATGCTAAATATGAGAGCTGTCTGTGAGAGTTGTTTCTCCCCATAGCAGAACTAAGTTTTGTGTTGTTTGCCACAAATAAAATTCATGGCTAAGATTTGCAAAAGTGAAAATGTCGATGGCAAGGGGGGTCCTGCAGAGCATCCAGGACTGTGGGGCTGTATCCACTCACATGGACCAACCCCTGCATACACCATCTCCTTGTGCTTTGCAAGATGTCAGGAAAGAGTACTGTTACTGTTCCAGTGTTCAATAAAGTTATTTGTATATTTATGGGAAAAAAAAATCAGCTATTTCTATTTTGATAACAGTGCTTCATGATACACTTTGTGTTCTAGAGGATCGACAGAAAGGGTTTCAAAAGTCTGCAGTTCTCTGGTTCAAAAACTCGAGAAATGTGCTCAGAAATAAGATTGTTTCACAACACATGAGCCACCATTTGTCCAGCTAAATGGCTGGGGACTGGGTCAGAACAAAGGAGTTTTGCAAATTTATTTTTTTTTAATCCTGATAAAAAAAATTGTTGTCTTAATAGGACAGTAATCTACATGTGCTGTAATACTGGTTACTAATTAAATCATTCTGAGACTAAGAAGTGCAGATTAAGCAAGGAGGGATTAAACTGGTCTGCTAAGAAATTCCCAGTTGAGGTTTTACAGAAAACTGCTTATAATGAACACAGAGACAGGAAAACCACTTTTTCAACAAACATTCTTTACTATATGGAACCTGTATATCTCTAATAGCGATGTCTTTGCACACATTAAGGGAAAAATTATATGGTACATATGAGGTCAGTACTTTCTATAATTCAGCAATATCCAATCTTTTTCACATGTGGGATAAACCTGTTCTTCTTCTTTGTTACTGACAGAAAGTATCAGATTGGATGGAAGACCCATAACTGCACAGTGTGAGGTGTATCAGACATGGCCCAGGAGGCTCCCAGAGGCACTGTGTGTAACTCAGGCACAATGTGCCCTACTAGGAAGGATGCATTTGGCATCTCCCTCCATGCTATCCACAGCTCTCCTTTTCCCTTGGCTGCTGCCCCTGGAGGTGCTCATCTGCCCTTGGAGAAGGCTGAGGGGCTGGGATTAGATGTTCACTTCTCCTGCAGTCCTCATGAGACCTACAGGAAAGGGAAATCCTCTCCTGGCTATGTGTGGCACCTCCAACCCCATATTTCCCTGACTCTGTGGAAGAGGAATTTCCTTGGTGTTCCTCATGGGTCTCCAGCCATGGGGAATGGGAACAGCAAGGAACTGGTTTGGGGAATTGTCTCCCGAGACAACCCAGGGCTGGCCACAGTGCATCCAGCCACTTCTCCAGCATGCCCGCACCAAAATGTGTAGCCTCACTGCTCTGCTCCGTCTTTGGCTCAGGCTTTGCAGGGCCTGGCTGAGCTCTGAGTTAAGTCAGCTGGTATTTTTGTATCACAACTTTGATTTTTGGTGCTTTCATTTAGCTGTTTATTAAGATGATTAAATGCAAATGTGTTCACTCAACTTATGGTTTATACATTGTCTAGGTCTGTACTTCTCCCTTGAAAAATGTGTTGATATAAATTACTGGCAAGCCCATCTTTCCACATCTCTGATAGCACTGTCTTACACAACCAGGTCTCCGAGGTTCTGCTTGATCCTGGTGTTACAGATGTGGTATAAAAATATCTAAATTTTGAAGCCTTGCCTTTGTAATTTATCTCAGTAGTATAATTGTCAAGCTATGGCTTATAGTAGGAAAGCTTTAGTAAAGAGAAACATGTTGAACATAGATTCGTAGTGGCATGCTCTAGCCTTCCCTGTTTCAAACAAGGAGAGTGAAAAACATGTTACCAGTGTGAAATGAAGGCAGATGGAAGTGTTTGATTATTGCTTCCTGCCATTTTAACAGTATTCTGTGTCATTCTTGTTCTCTTTAACTCTTATTAATTATAAAAGAAACATGACAAACTATGCACAATCACCTTATCGCAAGATAATAATTTACCATCTGATGCTAAGATACTTAAAATTTTCAGAAGCTTCTTGAGAACACTATACTCCCTTAATAGGTAGCAGGTTAATGCATTTCCTTAGCGTAAATGACTTTTCACTTTCGATGTTAAGAGAAACTTCTCTATAAATCTTTCTCCCTAGCTAGAAGCAAATAGTTTGCAATGCTTTATTATAATTGAACATCCATAATGTTCAGTGTACAAAAAAAAAAAATAAAAAGAAAAACCTCTTAGAAGAAATATCCTATCAATACTATAAATGATTAATAGAAAAGCATAATTCCTTTAAAATGTTTCACTTGCATTTGCAGTGCAAAAGGTAAGTCAGATCCTGGAGTCACACCAAATTCACATTAGTGCTCTGTGCTACTGTGTTTTGCTCTATCTTATTTTATATGCTTTCATATCAGTAAGTGCTTTCCAATTGTTTGGCAAGGAAGCTAATTGATGTGATTTGGTCTTTTTCTTAACCTTTCCATTTTAGTTGTGCAATGGAGTAGTTTGGTAGAGTTGTTTTTCTTTAGGATACACAAAACTATTTCTTTATGTTGGAGAAAACAGAGAGAGAAAGTGTACCTTGCACTTGGGACAGAGAGTTGTAAGGCTGAATGTCTCTACTCCCCTTGGGACTCCATTCCCAGAGTCACTGGGCTCACTGATTTCCAAGGACACTGAGTTGAGCTGTGTCCAGGAGCTGCATTTGGGTCAGCATATTTAGGTTTTCACATGCCTCTCACAATTAACCAGCTCAAACCCTCCTGCCTCTGTGAGATAGCATCCTACCTCTGCAGTTAAAATCTTCCTAGAGCACTAAAGGAGCACAGATTTAAGCCGATTCACAACAGCTTTAATTAAAACTCAATTAAACTGGTTCACATTTAAACACGCAGGAGGTACATGCACGATCCACACTTAATTACTGTAGTGCAGCCTAATGCCCTCTTCTGTGCCCACGGGTGGTGGGCTTGTGCCGGGGGGCTGATGGGGAGGGCTGTGCCGTGCAGAGCTCTGCCAGGCTGCTCGAGCCCTCTGCTCCCTCCTCCCCTTGGCTGCCACTCCCGAGCCCTCCCTGCCCTCTCCCTGCACCTTGGTGAGGCTCGGCAGCCCCGGGCGAGCAGCTGCAGAGCGCAGGGAAGGCAGGTGGGGAGCCCAGTGCCACCCCAGCAGGACCACTGCCGTGCTGCTGAGAAGAAGCTTCTTGTACGGTCACAGGGGCAGTGGAGGCTGGTGGTGCCCGGCACTGTCTGCAGCCATATGGCTGCTCCAGGGGTTCCCTGGCACAGCCCCCAGCAAATCCTCTTAGTTCAGCTTCACCCTCTTTCTTGCATCTTTGATGTCGGTCTTGCCTTGGTCCCTGCTCCAGTCTCAATTCCCACCACAAGTGCTCACAGTCAGAAGGTTGGTTGTGCCCCCGGAGCTCTCATGGACCGGCCACAGCTCAAGGATGGGACATTGAAGTTATATCTGCTCTCTGCACAGGGGCCTGCTTGATGGTGAGACAACAGACAAAATGGCATTCATGCCATTAAACCCTCTCCCCTCCAAGCCAAGTGCCTGCATCCAAACTGCCTTGCCCACTGCTCTGATATCTATCATCAACTGACAGATGAATGAGCCTAAGGAGAGCAAAAAGAGCATTTTGTAATGAGGGGCACTGCCCGGTAGCAAGGACCAGGAATGAAGAACTTAAATCTGCTGCTAACATTGATTCTCCTCTTTGATACCTCTATATCTGTTTGTCTCCATGGGTCACAGGCAGACAATAAACACAAACCTACTTTCCTAACACTGTTATGAGAATTTTTGTTAAAATTTAGATCAAGAAAATAAAAAGCAATAAATAAAATGTTCTTAGGTAGAGTGGAAATAGGTGCGCAGCCTTATGTACCAGGAAGGGTGCGTTCACAGTAACAACAGGTTGTTGCAATTTATTTTGTTCCTCAAAATCTAGATAAGAAAACAAAAATCCCCGCAGATCCCTTTTCAGTTTTGAAGCAGCACGATAAAAAAAACCATCTGCTAAAGCTAATAACTGCATTTGCATAGATTACATGTGACAATCCAGCACACAACAGGGTGTCCTGCCATGTAGACAACAAGCCACAAGGGTGATGCACTTCTTCGGCATTTGTTGCCAGAAGTCAGCTACACTCCTACAATAGTGTCAGCTCATTTCCAGAAGGGCTTTGGCTAACAGCGCCAGGGAAAATTACTGATTCCCCCTTGTTTTCCAAGCTGAAAGGTGTAGGGGTCTCTCCTGCCAAGTGTGGAGGAGAGGTGGAGGAGGGAAAACAGCTTTCATGACAGCATCCAGCAAAATCCCTCAGCTCTGGAGCGGTGGGGGGAGGAGTCCGATTCTGCTGGGCTCGGGCTGAGTGAGGCTGAGCCCCAAACCCTGGCAGCACAGGCACGGGGCTGGCCACCGGGGACACAGGGTGGCTGTGCACAGCCCTGTGATCCGCCGGGCTGAGGGAGGGTCCGTGCCTGTCATGAGGCATCATGGCTGGATGCCACGTTGATTTGGAGGGGGAAAAATGGTTGCTTTGTGTTTTCAGCACAGTGGTTAAGTTTTATGGCATTGCTTTGTTATTCTTGCAGTGTTGACTATGGACAAATACAAGATGACAATTTATATCCTAAGGCAAACTGGCTCTGATAGGGTGCTACTCCTTTTTGCTTTGCTTAATTGGGCTAACAGAAAAAGACAACAGCTGCAATGGTGGGAATGAAAAATGCCTTTGCTTGTCCTGGTTTTGACAGCAATCAGTCTGACAAGGGATTATCAATTGATCTGAGATAAGTGTTGGTGAAGGATGCAGTTTGTTGGCCATTTACCCCCTTTACTATTTCACAGACACATTGCACTTCAAAAAACTGGTACAGAGAGTTATTTTGAGAGAGAGTAAACTTCTAGGCATATTTAAGTAAGACCAGAGTGTGAAAAGGAGAAGAATCTCTCTGAAAAAAAAATGCTTTGGGACTTCTGTGTGTTTAGATATGTATATATGTATGTATGTATGCATGTGTGCCATGAAATGAGCAAGTAAAAAAAAAAAACAAACCTGGCCATAGGCACATATTTTTGCAAAAAAATCAGGTCATTTTCTCTACCTTGTGTTTTCAAGACTGCAAATCTGACAGTCACAGAATGCTTCCTTCTGGCCTGGTAATCCATGAGTTCAGGCAAAGCTCTGTGACCACCTGTCAGCCTATTTTTGTGAGGCTCCGTGGAAAAACTCCATGAAAAAGACTGGATGATCTTGATCATCCCATTTGATACATATGACATTTTTTGCATTGGTGCATGGTTTTGCCATTGGCTGGAAGCAAGGGACGATATACCCTGGCCAGGAGTCAAGAGAAATGGGCTTTCCTCAACCAGTCAGTGACATCAGGCAAACTAGGCTGCTGGTTTCCAGTGTGTTCGCCCCTGGCCCCAATCCAGCACCGTGGAGCTTGGTGGAAGTTTTGCAATTGTCTTTGGTAGATGCCGAATTCAACTATTATGTGTGGAAACACCAATGAGGAGAGACCTCCAGGCCCCAAGGGGCTGGGGGATGCTTGTTCTGCATCCTGGGTGCCCTACCAGCCAACTTAAAGGGCCTAATCCAATGTATCTTACATACTCCTTGTGCAAATGGTGCTTCTCTGGAAACCTGTTTTGTCTGAGCAAGTACAGCAGGAGTGGAAGCCCCAGTGATTATTCCTCTTGGTACTAATCTATTCTTAAACTGAACTGTACTCTTCAGATATTTTAGTAAAACTGTCATAAATCAACACCCACTGCTTCGTTTTACTTAGTGATGAAAAAAAGGAAAAAGAGAAAACTGAAAAGTTGTCCTTTAGCTGACATTCAGTTAGAATTGATCGAGCGATCTGCTGTCAGAGCAACAGCTTTTGTCAAAAATAGCCCTTTGGAAAAAACCCTCTGGTGTTATTTGTATCATGTGTACAACACAATGCTCTTTAGTGAGAGCAGACATCGGAGGCCAATATTAAAAAGAGATCAGTGGAAGTGCCATGTGGGAAATGAATCGTGTGCTTCTTTACAAGCTACCAGCATCCCTATGACTGCGAGTTCACTGATATGTATCAAGGCATCA
The DNA here is from genome assembly GCF_003259725.1 of Athene cunicularia. NCBI lineage: Eukaryota > Metazoa > Chordata > Aves > Strigiformes > Strigidae > Athene > Athene cunicularia. The sequence goes on along the minus strand of NW_020799091.1, from coordinate 19,895,164 downwards.
TTTTTAGAAAGAAAAAGCAGGGTCAGATTTCTTTAGAAACTCTCACAGCTCTGAGGGACTGATACAACTAAATTCCAGGCTGCACCAAGCCTTTCCCATGGTGTAACTTTGACCAGTCCTGCAAACTCCCAACTATCTTAGTAACTCCCTTGGTGCAAGAAACAGGCATCACCATGTGCACATACATTGAGCAATGCACATGCTTGCATTAGAGATGATGGAAAATGTTTTATTTCTGTGTAACAATGTTTTCCCCAAATGGAAAAACTGAAAAATGTTGGCTGGTATTTTTGGGATAGGAAGGAAATAACTTAAAATCCACAAATGCTGAAACATTTGTAGAGGGGCTGATTTGAGCAAACATGTGTTTTTCTCTGACTGTTTAACTTCAACTCAGATTTTTTAGGACAGGATTTACCTCATCCACCCTTAAGCTGATACGTAAAACAGGTCAAATAAACTGCACTCTAAGACTACTTGTCTTTTGCCACATTGGAGAAAGGGGATTTAAGCTAACTAGCTGAGATGCAGCTGTTTACTCTGCAGCTGGTTAAACATGGGGAGATGAAACCTACCCTTTGGTTTGAAACAGATGGAAACCTGGTTCCTGCAGGTTTGCAAGGAATGGCCTAGTTTTAGATAGCATCTTATATGCAACCCTTCTGGAAGCTGCTGACATACCTTATTTCAAATACAAAATCTATAGTGTTTATCTACTTAAGAGCAGCTTGTATGGGAGTAGTTGCAGGTTTGGGGCTCCCAAAAAAAATCCTGACAGTGAATTGTGTCATTAGTTTTGGAAACTTGTCATAATAAAAAGCACAATTATTTCTCTCCTCTCCCACCATGTTCTAAGGCTCAGATTTAGTCCCAAAGCTTTTCAGTAATTCCTTCACAGCCCGTGTGTTTCACATGTCCTCAGGTTTCTTCTCTCTCTTTCACACTTGGCCTCTGAGTCCTTTCACCTGAGCTCAAAGTCTCCCCCTTGCTACCACCGTGCTGGTACCCAGCCGCTCCCACGACCTGGGGGCTGGTTGCTTTATACATTGTGAAAGGAGGGGAAAGAAGGAAAGCGAGACAGAGCACTCCTGAAATCAAACTAATGATGTATCTATCAGTAATTGTACTTAAAGGACTTTTCTTTTTTTTATCTGCAGCAGCTAAATCTAGCAATAGCCTTGCTGTAAATTGGAGAAGTATTTTTTATTTTTTAAATAAGCACAGGTAATATGATCACATCTATCTAGGCATCCTATTTAGGGAGGTTGAATCTTTAATAAGGGCAGGATTCTGACTTTTACATCCACTATCACTAATTAGAATTATTTCTGCTGAAGTCAGTGGAAAGGTCTGAGATAGTACAAGGGTGAGGAAAAAACCCAGGCATCCCCAATGCGATGGAAGTTTTTTGAATGCTTACTTCTCAGCAAAAATGTCCTCATCCTCCAGAAATCATTCTCAGCTGTTTGAAAAACACATTCTGACCTAGTATTCCCCATTGTCCCCCTAATCTGCTTACACTCTTCTTTGGGCTTTTAATTAAAGGTAGTGGGGAAGACCCATCCCTCCTGTGGTCTGTTAGGTCTGCTTCAACAGCACAGCCAGGATTTTATTTTCATTTATTTTTAAAGTAGAAAAACTTAACTAGCACAATTAGAAAAAAAAAAAAAAAGTCTGAGATACTGTAAACATCCAGAGAAGAAAGGGAATGGCTGTATATCCATGTAAAAACCCCTCATATTTACAGGATTATTTTTTTTTAAACATTTCTCCTTTAAGTTCAGTACATGGAAGCAAATCAACTCTCCACCATTTCCAGTAATTACAGTGCAAGTAAATCTGGGATTGGGCTGGGTTAATTCTTGGAGGTTCTAGCTACAATGTTATAGCAGGATTAATCTAGAGGGTTTGTTTATTTTTAATGCAGAGGGCTAGGACACTAACATACTATTAATTAGAAGTAAATCTGTCCCTTAGGGGACTACATGCACTGCCTGCATTTTTAATTTGTATTTAGCTTTAAGACAAATGATGGATATTTTCCCTCTTTCAGTTTTCAGTGGCTTCCTTATTTCTCTGTAATCCTTTTGTTTTGCATTGAGAACAGTTGGATAACACAGAGATCATACTCAGACAATCAATTTTTTCAGTCTGTTGGCTGAACTGGAAAACATTTAATGATTTCCTTCGCGTTGAACTTCTGTTTTGCTTCATTTTGGGCGGGTTACTGTTATTTTTGTAAACAGCAAAACATAAGCTGTTTATATAGAAAAGTTGTTTCAACAACAAAAATATCTTGAAATTCATGCTTTCTCAGCTCAGATTTTTTACTTCTTTTCAGAAGCCCCATGATTGATTTGCTCAACCTGAACATCTATTTCTTGATGAACATTTTTTTTTCTATAAAATTTCACCTGGAAGGGACGCTGGAGCTGAGTGACAGTAATAAAACAAAACCTCACAGTGCCCACAGGATTCCTTTCACATACATGTGAAAAGTCAGTAACTGTTTTTTCTTTCCTCCACATTTATACTGCAAAAGGGCATGATTATTTACCTGTTCAAGAATCTGTACTTCAGCTCGTTTGGTGTGATTTCTTGGAGATTTAGTGGACATTTTGGTTACTTAAATTGCACGGTTCTGAGGCGGGCACTTCCAAATTCTGTAAGTTTGTGAGGCTCAGACATAATTTTCTGAAAACAGAGTCCAGGTGTCTATTTTGAGAAATGTGTCTTGTTCTGCTCACTGTACACCTCCCAGTACTGCAGCTCTTCAGCCACTAAAACAAAGTACTGACAGTTTATTATCTCCCTGAAGACTGGAGATATACTTTACAGGGACATGCACATCTCCCAGTCATGATGATCTTTGCTATCTGCACTTTGAACTGATACCAGATTTTCCCAGTGACAGTTTTTCATGTGTTAATCAGTTTCTGGTGAGCATGAAGCCTGTGCGGAGATGACAGTCTGATAGAGTGTTGGAAACTCACTTTATCCCTCGACTTCTACTTGCCACTCTTTATTCTTCTTTCCATATATTGCATTTTTTAGATTCCTTTAAGAACCTTTTCTCTGAAACATCCCCAGTTTGATCTGCCTGAGAGTGAGGGTCAGCCAGGCTCTGGACATGCTGAACAACACATTTATGCTCTTTATGCCTCTGCAGCTGGGAGGGGGAGAGTTTGGTTTTCAGAAAAAGATGTGGAAAATGATCTGACCTGGGAAAATGGAGCAGGAAGTAACAAAGCAAACAGTCTGGAGGAGTTCTTAGCTGCTGCCACATGGGCTGGAGAGGGAAGAAGGACATATGCAGTATTAGAGGACATGGATCTGTTGGAAAGCAAATTCAAACAGGTGGCAAATGTTAGAAATCTAGATGCTTTTCCTCTGTACCTGTACAAGCAGATACTTCCCACTGATATGTGCTACAGCAAGAAGGCTCATATGGAAAATAAGAGGGATTCTTTAATCCCCCATTTCTTTTTCTGACAATTTCTTTTGCTGTTTTTGGCTGTCCTCTGTTTTTTTTTCTAGTCTCAGTGGTTTCCAAGCAAATCTTAAGGTATCAGCAGAGCTGACATTACTTATGTCTTCCTTAATGAGCTGATTGATTTTGTAATCCAGCAAACAGCAGCTCTTCCATTCCCTGATACTGTAATGCGTTGAAGAGTTTACCTGTGCAGTAGCGCACCTATCCAGTTAGAAGGAACTGTGGTGTTTGAAGTAACTTTTCAGGGAGTGGGCCTGTTTTCCCTATGAACCTGTTACTGTTCTGAGCCTCCCTGTATTCATCCTTAAATACTAGCCCCTGGCATGGTAATTATCTATGACTTTTTAAAAGCTTGCTGACTTTCTCCCATCACCAGTTGGGGTCTAGATGCGCTGCGCTGGCCAAAGTCTTGCAATTCACTTTCTGCAGCTTAGATCCACTGCTTAACGTTAGGAAGATGTACTAGTTTTAAAATGATGTAGTGTCTTCGAGCCCCATGAATTATATATAAAAAAAAAAAAAAAAAAAAAAAAAAGGTAAAGAACTTCAGCAGAAAATGGGTAAACTCTGGCTTAAAACTGAGCACACCCTGAGTACTATGTTGAGAGGGCTGCTCCTGACTCTCTGGAGTCACTGAACTACTTAGAAATGAAGCATGAAGTGAAAAATTCCTGCAGAGGTTTTCAGACACCTCTGTCCTGTCACCCTGTGCTCAGTGATCCCGTTCAGTACGTGAGGCAGCCTCGAAACACTGAAAAGCTCTGGGGCTTCTTTCAAAATGAGTGACACAGTGCTTTGCTAGCTGTCACTTCCACCACTAATTCATACTTGGTGAATCCTCGGGGTTTTATTCAGTGTTCATTCTGTGCCATATACTGCAGTCTCTGGAGGGACTGAGAGCGTCTGCCTGGTGTAATCACTGGGGAAAAGCAGTGCGAGGCTCTGCCGGCTGGTCTGTAATTATTGCTGCTGCTGTTTCACCCGATGGCTCCAGCTGCAGGGGTGCCCCTGTGGTTCCAGCACTCTGTAGGGCGTGAGGCTGGGACAGGACTGTGGTGCCTGTGGGTCACTGGAGAGACACCCTCAGCTGAAATGAAGCAAAGCCATGGCTTCCTGCAGATTACTGCATGGGTCAGCGGTGGAGCAAAGGCTGGGAGCTGGACCAGCAGTCTGTGACAGTAACCTTCAGCAAGCAACCCAAAAAAGCTGTAAGATATGTCCAGGGAACAAGGAGAGGATACCCTTCACCTCAAAGTCCTTAACTGGTATAAAAAAGACTATACCTATAAATGTTACATGGTTTTTAAATTACCTTTTCTGAATAATTTTGTTATATAGTGTTTCTTGTCTGTTTTTCTTCATTTGTATTAATTTTAAGGATGAAAAAAATTCATGTTCAAAAACATTTCTTCCATAGACACTTTGCAAATTCCCTTCAGCTGGAATAAACCCTCTGGTGTGGCTGTGCCGTGCAGCCCAGCATGGGATCTCTTCCACTGTCTCAGATGTTCTTCAGGCTAAGCCAGGTTGGGAGTGATGCAACAGAAACAGCTCTTCCACCACTGCTGCTCAGCTGCCCCATGTCTGCAAGTCATCAGGAGCTCAGAGCTGACCGTGGAGTCTCTCTGTGCTTTTAAATTTTTTTTTCAGTTTGCAAGGTGTCTGTCAGTCTTTCTTCCCTCTTGCCAGGAAGACAGTGTTACTACATTTTTCACAATCAGAAGCAGACTTCCATTTCAGACCTACAGAGGTGAAGGGTAGCCATAAAAAAATCCCTACCATAATTCAGGGGACTGAGTTTTAAACCTCTGAGAAAAACAGTAAGTAGTAGGTATTGATTACATATGCTTTGTGCAAGCTTCCTACAATGTAAAACCAGAAAGAATAAAAAGGGACCACATGGAAGAAAATGCCTCTGGTTCCATTTCATCCAACTCCTCACCATCCTTTTCCAGAAATCACCCTCACTCATCTTGGAAGGCCATTCACTCATACCCCATGTCCTTTTACAGTTTTGCAAAAATGACACCATGCCATTTGCTTCCAGGAGAAATCCCAGCCAAAAGCAGGGGGAGTGAAAAGGGCAAGGGAATGCCACTCAACTCTCTGTGTGAAGTTCCCATTACACATGAGAACATGGGCACAACAGATGTGGCAGAGAATATTTTCACCCAGCCTCCTTGATTACAGAGCACTCTGGTGTCCAAATACCCCTAGATGTAAGAGCTATTTTGCATGAATATAATCACCTTTCATCATTACTCTTCTTCAGTTAGAAGTTTTGTCTAAAGCTTTTCCTGTTGAGGCCTGCAAGGGCAGGTTGACCAAATCATGTCATGAGTTCATACCAAATCCATAGATGTCTTCAGGTTAAAACAAAATAATAACAGAGAAGATAAAAAGTGGGAATGTTTCATTTGTCACTTTCAAAATTCGATGTTTTAATATTTCATTTTAGAATGACTATCCATTCCAGAGGTATTTCAAGGTTATAGAATATTTTAAAGTGTGCAAAAAAGATTGAAAGCAATTGTGTAGCAAGATAATTCAATTTGTCAAAAAAATTCTAAAGTAGTAATTTCAGGTTGACCTCAAGTCACTTTTGTCCATTAACGCTTGGATTTTCAGTTGACCCCAAAACAAGCTGAAAGTCCACCCTTTCCATCATGGCTGCATATATTCCCACAAAAAGAAAGAGGGCACAATAACTTGTCTGTTCCATACAGCTGTCCTCTGCCTTTTGTATCTCAGTATCTCCTTCTTTGGACTTAATGCTTGTAAAAAGAATTAGTAAAATATTAGAGATTGGTGAAATGTAGCAAAACACCAGTATGAAAGTGCAAAAATTGGTGAGTTCAGCCATCTGGCCAAGTCTTACGTATTAGCATTTTTTCCCACTTTTTCCCAAGATACATAACCAGGTTTTGTTGTCTTGGATTTCCAAAAGACGCCTGGCTCTATGTGTTTGCATTTGCACAAAAGCAATTGGTATTTTCTCTTTTTTTGCAAGTTTCCTTCATCTGTCTAAAGAGCAGAAATTTTACCAAGTGACGGGGGAACTTGTGATGCGGCACAGCTGATGGAGGCACAGTCAAGGTGAGCAACTTATACCTATGGGTCAAGGTTTTGGTCTGACCTCCATGGCTTCTGGGTGTTGGGCATATTTACAAAGATGTAACTTACTCCTCCTCCAGTCAAAATCTTGGCTTCTGTCTCATATGTCCTTTCCTCTGTCTCTCGCAGAAGGCAGGAGAGACAGACCTGTGAGTTGAATGATGTGCTCATATTGCTCTTATCGAACACTTGTAATTCTGAATGCAAATGGCACTTTTTATACATGAACAGAAAAAGGACTAAATTCACTCGATAAATTATTCACAACAGATAATTCAACTTGCTCTCATGGGAGAGTGCAATGAATGTCTGATGGTGTTTAAAAAAAAAAAAAAAAAACAAAAAAAACCCTAACTAATTTTTCCAACCACTGAAGTCAATGGGAAAACCTTTTACTGACTTCAAAGGGAGCAGAACCTAGCCCTAAGCCAGAGGGCCCACATACAACTTCCCTTTTAGTGGTTCTCACTTGCATTTATAGCTAAAACCCAGACAAGCATTTATGTTTTGAGGAGCCCAGACTAATGCTGTACAGCAGAGTCAGGCTGCCAGGGCACACGCATTATTACAGCTCCGGTTGAAAGCAGGTCTGCTCTGCAGCTGTGGTGCAGACCACTGCCCCCAAGCTGAAACAACCCAGCCTCCAGAGAGAGCCAAGGTAGAGGTGTTGTTTAGCGAGTCGGGAGTTCAGGGTGGTTAATTTGGTCAGGTTTGTCTAGTTTGAAAAAAAGAGGCTGAGGGGCAACCTAACTGCTTTCTGAGCTTCCTGAGGAGGGGAAGGGGCGAGAGAGATGCTGATCTCTTCTCCCTGGTATCTGGTGACAGGACGTGCGTGTGGGAATGGTTCAAAGATGTATCAGGGAAAGTTTAGACTGGACATCAGGAAGCAATTCTTTACCTAGAGGGTGGTCACACACTGGAACAGGCTTCCTAGAGAGGTGCCTGTCAATGTTTAAGAGCCCTGGACAATATCCTTAATAACGTGCTGTAGCTTTTATTCAGCCCTAAAGTGGCCAGGCAGTAGGCTTAGAGGAATGTTGTAGGGCCCTTCTGGCTGAACTCAACTGTTTTCCCTTCCCCTTCCCTTCTTCCCTTCCCTTCCCTTCCCTTCCCTTCCCTTCCCTTCCCTTCCCTTCCCTTCCCTTCCCTTCCCTTCCCTTCCCTTCCCTTCCCTTCCCTTCCCTTCCCTTCCCTTCCCTTCCCTTCCCTTCCCTTCCCTTCCCTTCCCTTCCCTTCCCTTCCCTTCCCTTCCCTTCCCTTCCCTTCCCTTCCCTTCCCTTCCCTTCCCTTCCCTTCCCTTCCCTTCCCTTCCCTTCCCTTCCCTTCCCTTCCCTTCCCTTCCCTTCCCTTCCCTTCCCTTCCCTTCCCTTCCCTTCCCTTCCCTTCCCTTCCCTTCCCTTCCCTTCCCTTCCCTTCCCTTCCCTTCCCTTCCCTTCCCTTCCCTTCCCTTCCCTTCCCTTCCCTTCCCTTCCCTTCCCTTCCCTTCCCTTCCCTTCCCTTCCCTTCCCTTCCCTTCCCTTCCCTTCCCTTCCCTTCCCTTCCCTTCCCTTCCCTTCCCTTCCCTTCCCTTCCCTTCCCTTCCCTTCCCTTCCCTTCCCTTCCCTTCCCTTCCCTTCCCTTCCCTTCCCTTCCCTTCCCTTCCCTTCCCTTCCCTTCCCTTCCCTTCCCTTCCCTTCCCTTCCCTTCCCTTCCCTTCCCTTCCCTTCCCTTCCCTTCCCTTCCCTTCCCTTCCCTTCCCTTCCCTTCCCTTCCCTTCCCTTCCCTTCCCTTCCCTTCCCTTCCCTTCCCTTCCCTTCCCTTCCCTTCCCTTCCCTTCCCTTCCCTTCCCTTCCCTTCCCTTCCCTTCCCTTCCCTTCCCTTCCCTTCCCTTCCCTTCCCTTCCCTTCCCTTCCCTTCCCTTCCCTTCCCTTCCCTTCCCTTCCCTTCCCTTCCCTTCCCTTCCCTTCCCTTCCCTTCCCTTCCCTTCCCTTCCCTTCCCTTCCCTTCCCTTCCCTTCCCTTCCCTTCCCTTCCCTTCCCTTCCCTTCCCTTCCCTTCCCTTCCCTTCCCTTCCCTTCCCTTCCCTTCCCTTCCCTTCCCTTCCCTTCCCTTCCCTTCCCTTCCCTTCCCTTCCCTTCCCTTCCCTTC
>NW_020799091.1:19863234-19886381 GCF_003259725.1 Athene cunicularia | reverse complement strand
GACGGCGACCCGAGGAGCTCTGCCGCCAGCGACCGGAGCCGGGCGCCGCAGAGCTTGGGACTGCGAAGGATGCGGCCATAACAGGTGACATTCCAATAACGACTATCCCCCCTCTTGAACCTCACTGTGATAGCGGCCAAGAGACGGCAGCCGCCCCTGACCCTTCCTCTGTTGATCCACCCTCAGAGCAATCGATTGATCGTATTTGTTTGATGTTTGCTGACGTGACTTCACTGAAAAGCTTTGACTCTCTTACAGGCTGCGGAGATATTATTGCGGACCATGAGGAGGATGTGGGCGGCGGGAGTGGCAGCTGCGAGAAGAGCACCCCCGGGGCCGGCAAGCTGGGTGCCTCCAAGAAGCATCCCACCATGGTGGCCTACCAGGGAGGCGGGGAGGAGATGGCCAGCCCGGACCAGGTGGATGACACCTACCTTCAGGAGTTCTGGGATATGCTGTCGCAGACAGAGGAGACTCAGACAGAAGGAGGAGGTGGAGGAGGGACAAAGAAGCCCGAGGGATTGAAGGAGAACCGAGGTACCGAGGGGGCCCAGAACAAGGTGGTGGTGAAACGTGGTGGCCTCCACCAGATCCCCATTCACCTCAACCACAAAGAGGAGCAGAAGGGCAGGGAGAAGGAGCAGCACGAAGGCATCCCAAACAGCGATGAGGGCTATTGGGATTCCACCACCCCTGGTCCTGAGGAAGATAGTTCCACAAGCATCCAGAAGGAGACCATTCCCAGGGACAGCTACAGCGGGGATGCTCTCTACGACCTCTACGCAGAGCCGGATGAGAACCCACCAGCGGGCCCTGCGGATGAAGAGGTCACCTTCGTGCCACGCGCCAAGCCCGTGTCTCCAATAACGACCACATGCTCACTGAGAACGCCCTCAAGCTCAGTGAAGGACTCCAAGATACCCATCAGCATTAAACACCTTTCGTCGCATGCCAGTCATGGAGCAGACGCCAGTAACAGTCATCACATCGCACACCATCACCTGGCCAAAAGCGAGATGCACAGAACAAAAATCCCTGTCTCTAAAGTACTGGTACGCCGGGTCAGTAACAGGGGCTTAGCAGGGACAACACTGAAAGCTGCCGCGTACCAGGACAGTGCCAAAAAGTAGTTGAGTAAGAGGTGGAGACAAACGGCAAGGTCAATGTGTAAAAGTCTGCGTAGGAGACCAATGAATTAGTTTTGCATCACCTGAAGAAAGGCACCCAAAAGGCTTACGTCACTGTACTCCATGGGCCTGCACTTCTGAATCCCTTCTTACTAGACTGTATGGCTGAATATAAAAAGTTGACTTCTTTTAGAGCACTTTTTTTTACATTTGTATAATTTTTCTGCAGCACTAAACACTGGAGAGGTTCATTTTTACATGCCTTTTTGGAAGCAGAACTTGGATTATGAACCTAAATGACCGTCCTTCCTCATGCAAAGCAGTGCCATGAGTTCTACAAGGGAACAGAGTTACAAAAGGAGCAACACGAGAGGTTCTCCAATACACTTCTCTTTAAATCATTTCTGGGGGAGGAGTGGAGGGTGGGTGCCTGGCTCCAAAAATGGTGTTTGCTCTCCAAGATGTTGGAAAAAATGCCAAGCAAAAAACCAACCAACCTAACAGGTATTTTACCTTCTGTAGGAACAAGAGCACTGCTCAGCAGCAGACTTGATTGACTTGTGTGCAGTAGCTAACTAAGGAGTTAGGTGGACTTGTCTAACAGGAAAACATATTTTTGTTTGTCTGTCTGTCTGGTTGGTTTTGATCTGGTCTAATGTAAATGGGTAAAGGAGACACCTGAAGTAGGTTCAGATGTTTACATCAATACTTGTCCAATAACACATACAATCAGGTTCAGGGAAACATTTTACTAAATGCCAATATATACACACTGTTCACATTTATACAGTAACTTGCTTGCCATGTGTAAATATATACATATTTTAGCAGATTTCCTCAATGCTACAGATTTTTTATAAAAAAAAGAAAATCACCCGTCTGTATTATCTAGAGTTTAAGCAAGAGTTAGTTTTTATAGGTAGATAATTTTACAGTTCTAAAATAATAGAACTTTGTGTAAGTACCTTAAATTAGAGCAAAACTCTGTTTTGTATGGGCTCATGCATCCCCAGATAAGTAAGTCTGAAGTGCTGATTTTATTCCAGTGGCGCATTCTGTGGGTCAGGCTGAGGTTCTGACAGCATTGCCACTGCAATCCTCTATTTTCAGGGGTTTAGACAAAGTTGCTCTGGGCTTAAACCTTACAGAGAAGGAACCCAGGAAAGAAACGTGTTTTTTAATTATTATTTTTTAAAATATATGAAATTAGTTTTTGACTATTTAAAAAAAGGTTGGGTTCTCATTGCTTTTTATTTTCATTCTTAATAACGTCAGAATAAATTTACTTTTAAGAGAGAAAAAGAAATATGGTAAGTTAGTGGTACATAAAATGGTCTGATGAGCTTGGATCTTATGAGAAATGTATTAATGGCCAGAACATTTTTCAATAGTGGCTACTGTACATGGGCATTGACAACATTTCAAAGAAATTTAATAGGGTTTTAATGTGCCTGAGGACATATTTTTATGATACACTGAAAAAGCTCCAAAAATTACTGAAGTCTAAAGGTAAATGTTATGTATTTACAAAATATTTTGATATGAGTATTTAATCATCAGACCACAGTTAATATAAAATATATGCTCCAGTGTATCTGAAAAATAATATACATTTTAAAAATATACATGTCTATATTATGCAGAGAATCCAAATTCACGTCATTGAAGCTAATGGGTCTGATCTTACATAGCAGTTGGTTTTATTGTCTCTTAAATTGAAAGAAAAAAAGGAAAATAAATATACAGAATATACATTTGAAGGATATTAAGGTTATAGATTAACCATAAAAAGCCAGGAAATACCATAGTAAGAATTGTATATATGTATATGTGTGGTTCACTGGGGAAATGACATTATAGTCTCAAAGGTAAAATTGGCATCTAGTTCTGAAATTACTGCAGGATTTAACAGCAAACTGCAACGTCCCAGTGAACAGGGAGAAAGTGTTAGTTTTCCTGATCAGTCCCTGTTATGGTTTGAGTAAGAACCTTAATACACTTCAAACAAGATTATTTTATATGTTTTCTTTCTAATGTGTATGTGTGTGGTTTTCTACATGCCTACTCACAGAGACGTGTTGTACATATGCATGTGTAGTCGGGACGCACCTCCTCCTAGGGTACGTGCACCTGGGCAAGGGCACACACCCATGCACACTTGTGCTCAGATGTGAACACAGCCATGCATGCGTGCTCCCACGCACAGGCTGAGGGGATGTGCTGTAGGTCTGTCTACAAACACGCTGTCAGTGATTTCCTTTGCCTGAGAAAGGGATTTGCATTTGGCCTGACTCTGCCTGTACATTTTAGAAAGTTAAAGCTGATATACCCTCAAAAGGATGAACGTACAGAACATGGAATATTATCCCGGTCCTCAGCCCTAAACCTAACATTCCTTTTTCTGTTCTTTTGTTTTTGTTTGACTGTAAGGGACACATCTTTCCTTGCATGACAACTCTGCAGAAAAATCATAAATCCCTATTTTGTTGTAAGGACAAATTGGGCAGAGAGATTCTATAAGGTACTGGAAGTTGAGAGGGAGGGAGGATGTGGTGAGCTTGGGGTAGTACCATAAAAACTGGAAGCACTGAGTACAGGTAGTAGGAGTGGTGCATCTTTAAAACCGCTAGAAGATACTAGCTACCATCTCTACAGGACTTGTGTGCGGCAAATTATTTATCATATGCATTTTGTTTGCATTGTGGCATGTCTGTATTGAGAAACCAATAGAGTGACACTAGACTAGCTCCCTCTCACGTAATGACTAACACGAATCATCATTAAAATGCTTTGGCTTCCCTTCATTTTTCTCTCTCTCCTTTGTTTTGTGCCCGGTTTTTCCTCCATCCCCTGCATGCTGTCAGGCGGCTTCCTCCTCGGTGCTAGTCCCGGGTGCGGAGCAGGAAGCCCTGGGCTGGCAGCCCGGCATGGGGTGGGAGGGTGGCCGTACTGCCAGCTGAGGCCAGGTGCTCCCCAGGTGCCCTCTCAAGCTTTCTATCGCATACCCAGTGTAAGTACATTTTGCAAATCTCTTGGCGGTTCGTTTGGCTGCTTGCTGTGTACATATTTTAAGGACAATCATATCCTTAAAAGGAAAATGGGAAAGTATCTTGTAGTGGGGCGTCAGTATTTTGAATCATTGCGACATACTGACGTTGATTCAGGGTAATGGTTGAGTGAGAGTAAAAATACAATTTAATGGTCAAATTAACTTTGTATTTATAGAACTCACTTTTGTCTTTAAGCCATCTATGTTTTTTATGTCAAAAGGTAATAGAAAATTTAATATTTACTAAGGCTTCCAATTTTCATGGAAATATATTTGTATAACTCCACACAATGCTTAAAACAATCTTTGGAAGGAGGTTCAAAGGCTTTCTTTAGACCTATATTTAATTCCTGAAAGATCCCTATAAAATACTGTGAGATGCCTAAGAACAAACAGTTAATGGCTTTGCTGGATTTAAAGGCTGAGATGTAAAGAGGTAATAGTCCTAAGGCATTCGGTGGTGGTTTGCATTCTTATTTATGTTACCCTGTTCAAGCATATATTTTCCTTGGTTTTGTTAGGTATCAAGGTAGAAATGGTATTCTAAGTCCCAAAGATAACATTCCCGATGCTGTCATCATTTTGATTTTCTTAGAGAATACTTCATATGTTTCATTTGTTATTTTGTAGTCTGAATGATGCTTTGTAATTATCAGCTTATATGTCATTCATAAAGGATTTTATAGATCAGGACTTGGCATTTAGTTATATGTACTCTTTGCACTTTCAGGTCACTATTGGTAAATTTTGTATGTTCTTAGGATATTTCTATATATTGCATAGTATTTTATAGCTATCTACAGTGATTCCAGTGGTATACATTCCTGTCCTATATATCAGCACAAAATGTTTCCTTTCAGTAGCATGAAATGTGGACTTCTTTTGTCATGATAGGAGTTTAGTTTCCTATACTATATATGTGGCCTGCAACAGACAGAAAGGGTCTTATTTTCCCTGTAGTGTGTATGCATTTTGCTTTTGCCAATAATAGGACTCAAACACACACAGCAGATTTCAGAAGAAATTCCATGACTAGAATAAGAAAAATCTATGTTCAGTCTTATTCCATCAATCACCAGCATTTTCTTCATCCACTGTGAATATCCTCAATGCCATTCAGGGTAGTAGAGGACTGAATTTTTTAAATTACATGCATAGATGTACACTATGAAAATTAATTCACTGATTATTTTTTAATGAATCTTACTAAATTATTTATCTAAGCTAAGTGAATATTGCACCAAAGTCTTCAAAACGTCTGATACAGATGGCATTTTTCAGTAAGATGCTGTAAGTGCAGATGAGCCAGGCTTTGCTTAGCAAAGCAAAACCTTGTTTCTTAAATTTGTAGTACTGACTGAGCTTGCAGATCAAAGGGAGCCATTGATTCTGCTACATAGCCATGCTCGGAGGTTTTATTTTCCATGCTGTAATGGACTACTTTCAGAAAAGGCTTTTCAGCAAGATAATGGTATGAAAGAGACAGTTCACAGTAACAATAGCCACTTGCAAGGCAGATGGTTATCTAACAGCCACAATGGGGGACTCTAAGCAAGGTGGCCTGAAAATGTATTGTCATAGTTACTGATATGAAAGGCTGAGGCTTCTGTCTTGGAAAAACAAATTGACACCGACTCAAAGATGCTGCAGGAATGAGTCTGGAGAGAGTTTACACATGACAGCTTCTGCAGGGTTTGGTTGTTGTTTTTGTTTGTTTGTTTTCTTGGGGTTTTGTGTTGTTTTTTTAATTTTGGCTTCTTTTTTTTTTTTTTTTTTTTTTTTTTTTTTTGTTGTGTTTCTGTTTTCATTATGATGACATAACCCCATGTGTCTGAGCAGAATTGCACAGCAACTGACTCTCTGAGATTCAGTGCTGAGAATGCACTGCCAGTTGTCTTCAGTGGCTGGGGATGGGTTCCTGCTGAACATTCATTCCTCCCTTGCATCGAGGGAGGGGAAGGATGGGGTGATGGGATTCCCTTGTCATGAGTCCAGGTGTTATTTACTGTGAGGAGAAGGTATCTGAATCTGTCTTGCTGTTTGTGTTCAGGGGACAGTTTATTTTTAATTTGACTCACAGGAATTTTTTAGCTTATCATTAGCTCACATCTTGTCTTCCTTGTGAGCATCTCAGCTCTGAATGGTCAGCATTGATTTGGTGTTTCCTAGGTCCATTTCATGTAGAGAGAAATGGAAGAATTTGTCATATGCAAAGGAATAAGAGCTATAGCCATTTAAGCCATGTTCTAGGGGCCTTTATTCCTGCAAAAGCAGTTGGTTAAAGCTCTTCTTGTCTTAGAGGGCTTCTTCATGCAAAATAGTGAGTACTATTGCCTGGGATTCCTTTTTTTTTCTATGTCTCTCATTCCCTCTCAGCCATGCTGCAGTTGCTTGGGAGACTGAGATTTTTGATCTAGCCTTCCAACACTACAGAAGAGAAGCTGCTGCCAGTGTGTTCTTCAGGAGGTCTTTGCTCCTAATTCTTGGTGCTGGAAAAATTAATTCACCTTCAGAACAAGCAGCAAAGATATTTAAAATGGAGATCTCTGCTGTGTGATCTCATACACGTGGGTGAAGATGTTGAGTGATATTTTGCATGGAGTGAAATACATCCCTCCACTTTTCCTGTTGTGGACAGTTTAGCGAATCTAGCAGGGAAGCATGTCACTCTTGTAGGAAAGCCCAGAAGCTGTTATGGAGACTATGCCCAGAATTTCTAATCTTTGGTAAGAACTACTTTTCTTTTTCCTTTCTGTACATAATTAAATAAATAGAACCAAAGCTGTGGTGGAGAGAGGAAAAGGTTATGTACTTCACGGGGCAGGGAGTTTAAACTGCTAGGCTGAAAGGCTTCTTGCAGCAATGGCTAAAAGAAGAAGATTGCTTTGCCTACTTCAACATCACAGCCAAGCAATGCTCTGCTGTAGAAGCTAATCCAGCTATGGCCACAAAGTTAGAAAACTGTCATTTGCCAACATGACAATCTCTTTCCAAGGTCCAGTTCCCCGGTGGCAAAGCTTCCACTGACTCCAGTTAAGAACCGGTGAAGGTCCTTAAGGAAATAGGAAGCATTTCTTAAATAAGTCTTCCTTTTTTTTTTTTTTTAAATTTTTATTTTTAAAGATAAACATTATTCAGGTGATTGTGCAGTCTTTTATATTACTGTAGTAGTATTTTCATTGATCTGAATGCAAAACATGTCTTTCCATTGTTTATCCATCTTAACAAGCAGCCACTCCTGCATGTAACTCCAGTGCTCAGCGTGTTTAAATTACAGCTAACACAATCACTGCCTTCCTTAATTTAACTTGTGATGGCAAAAACAGGACCAGATCCTTTCCAGAGTGCTAAAACCCTTGCTTATTGTGTTGTTGTTCATGTTTTTTGATACGGTAACTAATGGTGTCTCCCTTTAATTATTACACAGCTATGTTTTAAATCTGTTTTTAGGGAGAACGGTATGTAGGGACTGAATGGTAAGATCTTTAACATGTTTTTATTATTTTGGATGATGTGGTATCAAAACAGTTGCTATTTCAGTATCAGGTTGTTTCCATGGGCTTTTTATGCAGATGCATTGGAAGCTTTGAACATAATGTGCTCATAAAAAAAAAATTTGCTGCATCTGCTTTGAATTAAGCCTGACCTTAAAATGTAAAAGCTACACATCTGGTGATGTTTCTTGGTTAATGGCAGTAAAGGGGAAGATCTGTCCCAACTCACCTGCACCCTGTGGACTGGGGGAGCAAGGCACTGTCACAGGCAGAATTTTCTGCTTGACCCTGCCGTGTGGTCCCAGCAGAGGGTTGTGGGGTGTCACCATGTGGAGGTGTCTGCCAGATTGGACAGCAGCAGGAAAAGCCAGGGTGGTGGTGATGTGCTGGGGTGGGAGGGTTGATAGGGTGGCTAGGAGGTGTGATGAAAGCAAGGGATGGACCTCTGGTTCTTGTGGAAAACAGAGAGTTAAGCTATAAAATCTGGCCTATAAAATCTGGCTCCTTTTTTTTTTTTTTCTTGCATTGATGCTCGGATTGCTGTGTTACACTGAGTTAGGGGCCAGACTCTGTTAGGGTGTGCTGAAGCCAGTGCTCCTCCCGGTGGACTACAGTGTGACAGCTCTCATCAACACCTGAGAAGTGCTCAGTACCTTCGTTTCTGAGGGAAGTTTTAGCACAGAGACTTACACAAATCCCCCGTAGCCCAGCACCGACCCATAGCATCTCGCTGCTCTTCCATTGTCATTTTGCCAGAGGAATGTGAAGACCCAAGCCTTTGGCAGGGTGGTGAGCACTGGCTGCACCCTTGCAGCCCAAGGGAGAGTGGGGAGGGAGTGTAAGACACACTGTGCCGCAGCATCACCAAGTCCTAGGTAGAGTGCAAGTAATTTTCTGCAGCACGAGGGAGCAAGACTAAAGCTCTTGCCTTTGTGTAAAATTGAAGCAAACCCTCTGCCATGGGACAGATTGCAACAGCTGGACAAGATCTCAGTCCACCAGTATTCCCTCTGAAATCAGTAAATCTATTAGCAGTGTCAGTTGTTATTAAGACTGAGTGAAGATCCCATAATTTGGCCACATCTGAATTTAGCTTGCTGTGTTTGTGAGCAGTCTGTCTCAGAAAAACTCTAGTGTTGAGGCTTGTGGCCCTGTTGAAATGGAGGATGAGGTATGAACGTAGTTGGTGGAAAATAGAGATTCAGTAAGTCCAGAAAACACAGCATAAATATCATGTTGTGTCTGAGGAAAACGTAGCAGGGACTGCTCCACAATGCATCTGAAAACTGATGCTCTTGGGGTTTCCTGTGTGCTGAAAGGGACAAATGTGGCCTGTTACAAATCACTTAACCTGTTTCTGTAAGACGTGTTATAGCTGACAGATCACTGTTAATTACAATTTTCCCTTGTATTTTTGTGTCAGCCACCTCCAGTAAGGTAGCATATGACCTATTCAAGATAATGAGTGAGTAAAGCCAGAATTCCCCACTCTTCTTACCTAAGTGGTTTGCTAATAATCTGGCGAGTCTGTGTGCACCAACTTTTTCTTACTGAAAGCTCACAACACTGCGGGGGGGTGTTTTTATAACAGACTGTTAGATACACTCTGCTCCTTTCCACCTCTACAGACTTTGATGAGTATGTGTCTCTTCAAATCACTGTATTCTTAACGTATTTACAACCTAACTGATAGCAATAGATGTCTTTCTTCCCTGGCAGTTCACAAGGATATACTAATCAGTGTTTATTATATTTTTAATTCTGTAAATATTTATTTTGGTACTCTGTGTATTTATTGGCACTGATTCTGGTGTTTGCTTGTGTCATTGTAAATGTTGATGGTTTCAATAGTCTTGCTTCTAATGAATGTAAGGAACTCAGACTAACTGCACTTTTCTTCCATTCAAAAATCTTACAGTGAAAAGTATTCCCACTGTCATATTATGTGTTATAATGAATACAGTTAATAAAATCAGTTGTCACTTTTCATTGATGATCGTGAAGGTTACTTTTTGATGTTAGAGCTAGAGATAGAGCCTATCTATTCAGTGCAGTGGAAAATACTAGGCTTTTGAAAGAAGACATTAGGGAATTATGTCCTCAAAATAGCATAAAAGAGAATACTTGGGCATGTGTGCACTTTAATTTTTATGTAGAAATGCCTTTAGCAGTTTTGCTAATAACATCATAGAATAACTAGACTAAATTTGTTACTTAGAGGAGGGGTTCATTTTTTTCTCCCCTTTAAACCACTTAGACAATGGAAATGGACCAAGTTCCATTCTGTTTTTCAAATCAGCTTTGCTTCCTGATTCTCATGGTCAGGAAGCCAGCAGGGAAGCTGGTTTCTTGGCACTAATTGACTTTGGAGTTGCAGTTTGGTGAAATAGCTAGAAAACGCAGTCTGCTGTAAGCTACATTTCCCACCTTTAAAACAGGAACTTGACTGCCCTGACTATGAAGTGACATTTATTAGAACCTCTGTTTTACAATTTTCTCTAAATTTCTTGCATTTAGAAGATGAATGAAGCACTTACATCAGTCTAGTTTTAATCCTTAAGTTTATTTACTTCTCTTAGCTAAGTAGCACTGCCTTGCTAAGGGTTCTCCCATGTTACTGCTTGTTCATGGAAGATACTGAACCAGCCAGAATATCAACTGGAATAAATTCTGCTCGAAAGTTTTCAATGAAAAACAAAGCAAAAGGTATGAAAAGCCCATTATGCAAGTAAGGAGCAGGACATGGTGACACTATAAACTGATCCTATGTTCACAAAAGCATAACTCCTCTTTTCAATAGCTGGAATGAGGCTGAAGAAGTGTTTTCCCAGTGTTTAATGCACAGGCAGTTTTACATTCAGGCCTTCTCAGCCTATGTCTCCTATTGCATGTTCATGTCTTTTATCCTGTGCATCTGGAAGCAGAAGAGTTGTAGTTTAAATTATTCCCTGATGCAGAAGATTGCCTAGTGATTACCTTGCTTGTGTCCAAGTATAGCTACTGGGATTCTGGGGGGCAAGGGGGTTGCAATGAAGTGCAAGGCAGAAGTACAGCAACCTCATGCATCTTGATAACTGTAGATATCTGTGTTGCAGCTTTTAACATCTTCCACAAAACCAGACTACCGTAGCCTGGGCAGATCTACTGTGACAGAGAAAATTGAAAAGTCTCCTGAAACCAGGAGACTTGGCCCAATTACTCTTTTTGAAATCAAGAGGAAGAGGCTGAGTTTCTAATATTGAATTAAAAGTCCCTTCCCAATTTAAACCAAGATCGGTCATTCCTGACAGTACATGTGTATGGTTTTCATGGCCACCTTACTGAAAAAGTGTTTGCAATGGGAGTGATGACCTGGAAATCTCCCTGTGACCCATTCGTTAAAGATGAATGCTCCATCCAATTTGCAAATCTATCAAGCAAGAAAGAGAAGAGAATATTCTTGACTCCTAATAATTGCTAAGGAGTATTGGCAAGACCAATGGACCAGTCAACTGACTGTGAGTGAGTATTAGTCTAATTTTAAATCCTTTCCCTTGAATCATGGTATTTTTCCCTTTTAAAGTGATCATACAGGAGTTATTTACTAGGAGCTCACATTGAGCAGACGCCTGCTCCTACCTACCACGTTGCACATCTGCTTCCAATTAAAACCATTCCACAGTGCCCTGAGGGGGATGGGAAAGAGGCTCAAAGGTTCTGCAAAGGGTTATTTCAGCAGCCATGGATGCTGCTATGGCAGCTGAGAACCTGCTTCATCTCTAATGACACATCACTCCTTTTGGTCTGCAAAGACTCTTAGCACTTGGCTCAGGTATTCAGTTAGACCCTGGGAACTGGAGGTCTCCTGTCCTGACTAATGAAGGAAACTTGTCCTTGACCAATATGTGTTTTTTCCAGCTTAAGAAAAATGAATATTTTTAAAAATAGATGAAGTCCCATAGCTACTATTCTAAATAGAACAAGACAAATGCAAGGAATCTGTTGAAGTACAACTCCCCACAGCTACTACAAAGACTAACAACCAACCCATGCTGATGCTGCGTCCTTATGCAATGACCCTTCAGAAAATGGCTCTCTCATGTGAATCCCAGGTGAGAGCCAAGGGTTGCTACCAGAGGGGAAGGGAGGGCTTGTGCTTTCTGACAAGGCACTGGTCCTGACCAGGGTGGTCCGAGTCCCTCTTCCACCACTTCCTTTCCAGGCAGTTGTGACCTGATTTATAGAAGGTGGCAGGTATCACATTTTGAAGTCCGGTCTACAAAATCAGCTGCACCTAGCTGTGGTGTTGCTCAGAACTTGAGGTCTGAGGTTTTATGATAAAGTTTCACTATTGCTTAGGCATCTGCACCAGGCAGGCTCAAAAGCATCACGTGGCTGGGTCTGCTCTCCCCTGTGTCACAGTGGGAGTCACAGATAGGCTCTTCCTCTGGCCGCATCAGCCTTCTCTGTTGGTGTCACTTGAAATTCATAGGTCCCTTGGGCAGAGGAGAGACTTGAACGAAGGTCCGCCATGTGAAGGTCCTGAGTGAGCAGAGGTTGACGGGTTAAAAGTGCAACATCATCATGGAGGTGGTGGGAGAGGTTGAGGCAGCTGCACCTAGGGCAGCCAGAAGCCTTGCAGGCAGCAGTGTCCTCTCCTGCTTCACAGGGAGATGGTTTGCCTCCAGGGCACTTGTGTGGCTCAAGGTGCTTCAAGAACATACTCAGCTGTAGGCCACCCCATGTGGGAACAAATGGTGCTGAGCTCATTGCATGGAGCTGGGAACATGCAGGGTGACACGCAGAATGCAAAGTAAACAAAAATCCCATGACTGAACAGTATTTTAAGGACAGAAATTATGCTAAATCTGTTCTGTTTCTGCCCAGCTCCATTTGTTCACCTGTAAAAATGAAAACCCAATCTAATTTTACACCAAAATAGATTTGAATAAATAAAGGCAAATGTGTCAGTAAATATGAGTAGTGAAAAACCTGCTCTTGATTATGACTGTGAAGATATTGGCCACAATCTAAAGTGGACATGAAAAAAAATATGTTCTACAAAAATTATGTAGAGAATCAGAAAAATGATGGTAACAAAACAAATGGATTGATCTGAATATTTCTTAAGAAAAAATAGACAGATAAGAAGTTAACCAGTCTTGGTCTATCTTTACAGTACGGATATATTACATCTACATCTGTCTCTGAGTTTCTACCCTTCACATTCTGCACTAATAGATTTTGTTTACTGACAGATAACAAATCGTACAAAAATGCAGCACTTACAGTGAAGAAATCTGTCCTGCTACTCTTTTGCTTATAGATTTCTTTCTTTCCCCATGTTAACAAATTAAGCTTTTGATCCTTCCAATTAGACCATATCCAGTCATTATCATGCCACATTTAGGGTCTGATTACACAGCTGCGGCATCTGAACAGCTTCATTCAAATCAGTAAGAAATGCTCATATGCAGCAAACTGCAGAAATGGTGCTTGCATCCTTCGCAGAGCTGCCTATTGCTGCTTTCTCAGGGGCTTAGAATATTTATGCCTATCATCACTACATGATGTTGAATTTGCTTGTTCTTTTTTTTTTCCTAGGGTCTGATAGAAAACTCTAGCTATAGATAGAACATCCTAACCATAAATCTGCAAGTTTTATGAGGAAACAGTTGGACTAGTTTACAAAGCTAAATTCACTTGTATGTGCTGGATCTTAATTCTCTCTCAGGATGTAATGTATTCAGACCGATTTAAAATAAATGACTGTATTGGAAAACAAAACAGAGATCAGAGCACAAGCATAAAGGCAAATGTCAGCCCCTGGCTCTGAAACGACTGGGACCCTCAACCCGAGCTATGAAACCTTACATTTCTGCCTCAGCACAGGCAAACACACAGCACTATTTATAGCACAGCCTTTTACTACCCTTCTGTTAGAATAGGCTTCATCGGAAGATTTACATGACTAACCAAAAGTAAAAGCCTTTTGTACTTTGTTTTCATAAGAGAAGGCCAGTGTGAAGCTGGTGTTCACTGGACTGAACTACAGAAAATATCAGTTACTAGAAAACCAGTTACTAATTCAAAGGCATGTGTTACCATGGCATAAGTCTCTTCTTCCCTCTCCATGGCCCAGATTTAGCAGCAATGATGGGAGCTTAGTGAAAGCTCAAAAAGAACACTTCTTACCTCTGTAAAATAAAATGCATAGTCAAGGAAGACCACATGTTTTCATGGCAACTAAGGAGTAAAGGGTTAAGAACTAGGAGATGGCTCTGAACCAATAAACAGCACAAAAGACTCCTATTAGCAAATCAAGAGCCCAATGTTCTCTCATTTCCCCCTTGTATCTTCAATTAAACCCTTTGGGCCACAAAGTTAATGTTCTTGCCAAGGCCAACAATCAGCATGAGGTGATTATTTTAGATTCTGCTACATACCCTGAAGTCTTGTGAAAATGAGAACCAACCTTCCCTTCACCCTCTGATATGATTTCCAGGGCAAGGCAGGCCCATCAGCTACTCCCTGTCCTTTCATCTTGCTGTGCCAGCTGCAAGCACCCAGGCTCTCCTCAGAGGTGCAGCTTTCTCAGAGATGTGTGACTCTTCCTGCCTTCCAGATGGCAGTGGGCTTCTTAACAAGATCCCTGACTTCTCTTTCCCCCTCGAGATTTCATTTCAGTGCTACTTTGTCACATCTGTTTTTCTCCAGTTGGACGATGTGCAGGAGCACGAGATACAACGCTTCTTCAAGAAGTTACCAACCTGCAGCTCCCATGACCGTTTCAGACCTCCCTGCTCCAGAAGTGCCCCCATGCAAGGAATCACTAATGCTCTGGTGTGCCAGTGAGAGCCCCTGCCCCAGCTGCTGAGCAGAGGTAAAGACCACATTGTTGAGGTTTGCAGGCTGCTTGTTTCCTTGTCTTGTTCAGCATCACTGAACTTACTTTTTCTTCCCTACAGCTTTTCCACAGGGCTTTTCAAGGCTCCCCAGCACTGTTACAGGGCTGTTTAACATGGCTTGGGAAGGAGGAGAACAGCTGGAGAACAGGGCAGGGAATTGGAGTCAGGCTGTGATATCGTTTCACACGTCCTCTGTGACCTTCAGTGCAAAACTCCACCTCTTTGCTTTTTTCACTTCTAAATGGGGATTGTGATCTTTCTACAGGGAAGGTTTCATGTGGCCAAATCCTTCACATTTTACTCCACTGCATGTGAAGCAATTTGAGACATGGGAAGGGGCATGGTGCAACAGCAGCACTCTCTCATTCCCCCCATCCTGCCCAGATTCACTAGCGACAGATGTGACCATCACCTAAACTAGAAAAGGGGACGAAAAACCCTCTTTCCCATATTTTTTGCACAGGATGGAAGTAGTAAGTTCCCAGGGTGAGAATTTGTGGAGCTGCCTTCCTATCTCCCTGGCTATAGTGCTGATGCCCCTGGAGCTCTGCAAATGTGGGATTAAAGAGCTGGAGAGGAAGGGTGTCAAGGGGAATCAGCAGCATCATGGAGCAGTGGGACGGGGGTGTTATACCCCACTGAAACTCCATAGTGGGGATCCTTCCCCTGTCAGGGGCAGGAGAAGGAGAGATGTGGGGGCTAAAACATCTTGGGCCTCTTGATATATCTGTCCTTAGACCTGGCTACAGATACTCTTGCCATCAGATGGCTTTTCTGCAGTGTCCTGCACAGCTTTGACCTGCTGAGGACTACAGACTCTCCACTTTCATGAAACTAATTGAGAAACACCAGAGTAGGAAGTAATACTAGTCATAAAGAGATGTTCTGCTTCCTCCCTCACTTCCAGTTTTCCACTAGGGGTGGCAGCTGTAGTTATTCATTGCTTCCACCATGCAGCCAGAGGACAGCCATCCTTGGGACGTGGTGATCCAGGCGTTGAGCCTCACAGAGCGATGTGCCATGGCTCTGGAAAGGGCAGTGTAGGAACTGATACACTGGCTGAACTGGTGACCCACGTGATCAAACAGTCTGTTGCTGTCCACAGCTGCTGGCAGATGACACATGAAGATGCTATTGTGGATAATTATGGAGTGTCTGGCAGAAGAGGTACTTTTGTAACTTCAGGTAGTGATATGTTTTGGTGAAAATTGTTTGTATGGCTTGTTAACACTGTGGAAATTATTCCCACATGCATAAATATTCACTTTTAGTGAATCTTTCAAGGTTCTTTGCTTCAGTAATATTCTGTGGCTATGAGTTCCACACATTCATTACGCTTCACTAAAAGGGAGAAAGAAAAAAAACCACCTTACAAGATGTAAGGGAAATGCTGAGGAAATTTCAGGTACTAGGTAATCAATTTTCAATTGGGCAGGCTTAAAAAGAAAGAAAGGTAAGAGAAGGAGAACATCCTGATGAAGTCTGTTATATTAGCATGAGTTTATTTGAAACTGCCTCATTACTCATGCATTTACAAAGGAAGAAGTCAAACTTTTTCAGGGATATTGGTCTGGAGAAAAAGGGGTCTCCAGGCCTTCAGCCAGCAGCTAGGACTGAGGATGATGCTGACCCACCATCACTGGGCAGAGCTGGCTGGGCTGTGCAGCTGTGGCTTTCGCCATCCCTTCCTGCCTGGCAGGCAGCAGGAGCATGGCATTATGAAATAGAGGTACTGGGAAATCTAATTCAGAAAGCATTTGTTTCAAAGCCACGTGGTCCTTCATGCTCTGGTAGTTTTTAACCAGCTCCTGGCTGGGTTTATTTTCCTCCTGCATGTCAAGGGTCAGCACTGGAGAGCTGGGTGCTGCCATGACTGGGGCATCGAGCAGCCACCTCTGGCAGTGTCGCAGCAGGGGAACACTGCTGCCTTAGCTCTTCAGTAAATCACCCCAGGACGAGGTCTGCTCATTAGATGTTATATCCCATGGGAGACATGTTAGTTAATTTAACAAGTTTTTGCAGTGGGCTCTATTTCAGTGACTGGTTTTGGTCCCAGAGCAGTGTCCTGAGGGCCCCTCAGCCCAGTTTATATCTGCCTGAGTGTGGCCCCCACCTCAGTGAGCCCCCTCTTCTTGTGTGTCCTTGGGCTGTCCCTGACAGAACCACAAAATTGCAGAGGGGTTGATGTGGGAAGGGACCTCTGGAGGTCATCTGGTCCAAGTCCTCTCCTCAAACAGGGCCACCTAGAGCCAGTTGCCCAGGACCACGTCCAGATGGTTTTTGAGGAGGGAGACCTCCCTGGGCAACTAGTTAACAGTGCTAGAAGTGTTTCCTGATGTTTGGATGTAACCTCCTGTGTTTCAGGTTGTGTTCATTGCCTCTAGTCCTGTCACTGGGCACCACTGGAAACAGCCTTGCTCCATCCTCCATAAAGGTATTTATATATATTGATGAGATCCTCTGAGCCTCTTCTCAATCCTGAATGATAGAGTTGTTTTCTAGAAGTGTCACAGGTCACAGCACTGCCAGAACCACATTAGAGAAACATGCTGGGGTCGGGGACTGTCCCTCCTCAGCCACACACCATGCTTTGCCCCACAGCAGGCATGCATGGGTGCCTGTCTGGAGCCCAGTGAACCTGAAGAACTGTTAGGACCATGTGCTATCCCAACAGGGAAAAGTGATTCACAAGCCCTCACTCTGTGCACAGTGGCTTAGGGCTGAGAGAGAGGTGATGGAGGGAAGGTGGGAGGGGTGGAAGGACTTCTTTCTAAGCAGCAGCACCAGCTTATTTTGCCACAAGCAGGTGCATAATGGCCCAAATGAGCTCCATGCACCTCCTCGCAGCAGGTATGGTGAAGTTGTTGCTGGTGGCAGTGAACATGAAAAAAAAAAAAAAGCAATGAACTGCTTTTCTCCAAGTCCCAGCTCACCCTTCTTTCTCCTGCTAGATACTCCCACAAAGAGATCATTTACTTTATGAAAGGTGAGATGCAGCCCAGCAAGCTCTTGACTGTGAAGAGCAAATGTTTTATTTAAGATGTCTTTGTACCCTGCTGTGGACCCCCAGTTGGATGAGCACCTCTTCAGGCTGGAGCCATGGCCTCTGTGGTTTTACAGTGCTGATAGACCAGCCAGAAGGCGTGGGCATCTGGAGAAACTGAGTCCACCCCAAGGAAATGTGTTTGAGTGGAAAAGGCACTTGCAGGACCAAAGGACACCTGCGGTTTAGTCCTGTTTCTCCCACTCACCTCCTGCCTGCCTGTGTGTGAACCAGCCCATCTCCTCACTGGGCATTTGCACAGCACAAATATCACTTGTTGGAGTATCTTCTGCTCCAGCTGTCCAAGTGTGGGTTAGGAGAGGAACCCTGTTTGTGGCTGCTGTTTCTATCCAAGCTTGCACTAGCTCCAGGGACCATTCTCCCCTATGACCCGAACGTCTGATACAAATTAGCTCCATGATATTCTTAATCAGGAGTGCTCCATGAGCAACATGTGTGATAACTTCTCACCTCTTACCTTCCTCTGCTGCAGTTATTTTTAGACCCTTCTGTGTCTTCCACTGAAGACCTACCACGTGTGGAAGGGCTTGCGTACTGCTGAGGTTCTCTGGCTTTCATTAGGCTCTGACCCTGCTCTCAGTGGTGGTGGATGAGAGCTTTGCAAGTCGTTTAGGCTGGGAGAGGATCAGATCTCTGCAGAGGGTTTTCAGACCCCTCCAGTGTCAGAAAAGCTACAGTGCTTACAAGGCACAACTTCAACTTCCATACAATTTATAATTTCCTTTAATTGCTGAAAGTGCTGTAATTTTTACACCGTTGTGAAAGGATCTTTGTTTACAGTGATTGCAGAGGGTAATATTTCTAGCATGGGTAACCATGGCAATGAATAATTCTATTCTCAGGAACTGTGCCAGCTGCACTAATGCCTTATAGTAGCACTCAAGCAGTTTGCTAATGAGAGACTTCTCGTTTATTGCAGGAGGACATTTTCCCGTGTCCACACATTAGCCTGTAGTTTCTTGAAAGCACATTCTTTATCCGTAATACATGGAGGAAAAAAACCCCAAACAAACCAATCAAATCTCAATTACACAGCTCCTCTTGCATGTAAGGTTTTCCTGTTCTTTTCTTGGAGGCTGTATTATAAAATATATTATTTAAGGAAACTTGTGGTATGCAATTGTCTGTTTTGTTTTTATTACCACTTTCTAAAACAAGGATGATCTTAGGATGCTCTAGAGCAACTGTTTCTTACACAGAAGGACACCACCCTGTAAACTGATCTAGTCAAAGATATGTGGCTTTTATCACTAGAGGAAGGACTAACTATTTTTAAAAATTAGTTTTATGAAGAGTTTTATTTGAGTAAAGAAAAATTTAGAATTATATTACTTTATATAAATATGTATTACAGTTTGGAGTTGAACTACTTCAGCACCAAAGCATTGAAATTGATTAAAAAATTGTTCTCATTTATGTATGAACATGTTTACTATATTTGTAAAAAACTTATATAAAGTAAGTAAAATATATATGTTTACATATTTCATGATTTAAATACAATTTAAATTATTTTAACAATAAATTTTCCAAATGGCATAGTTTTTAAACTTGTAGAATTTAGTGTATGTTCAGTAGAAACACTCAAGGAATAGCTAAACTACAGTTCCTTTCGTTCCATGGACCATGGCCTCAGAGTACAAAATCAAGCAGGTGGAATAATGCATCCTCTTCTGTTTTCAGAAAAACATGAAAGGCAATCCCAAGTCTCTTATCCAAGATCGAAATCCTTAGAAAAGATTTATGGAGCAACTGTTGAATTGGGCAAAGTTGTATGGAACGGTTGTAGCTTGAGGGATTCTAAAAAGCATTTCTTAGCTTTGTGTCCTTGACCAGAGTGAAAGGTGATTGTGTCCAAATAAACATCACAGCACAAACCTTCAGGTTTTTTCATGTCACAAAGCAGATTGATCTTTTATCATAGTTAATATTCAGTGCCTTAATTAGTGGGCTCTGTTGTCACCAGTCTCTTAAGTGACTGATGTCTGCCCAGAACCAGCTGTTGGGTGGCTCACACAGCACCCAGCCTCCCTCCACAGGGCTCCCTATCATCACCCATTTGTGCTGTGCTCTCCAGAAAAGATCCTCTGCCCATATCCCTAAAGACAAAGCAAGATCCACCAACTACAGTTTCCCAACAAGCTCAGTCTGAGTTGACTTAAACGAGAAAAATTCCCCCAAAATTCTGCTCAGCCTGGGAGAGCTTGGTTCTTCTGCAGCTCAGTGATGCTGTCACCTCTTTAGCATTTAAAAAAGTAGGTCAGTTTGGAAATGAAAACATCCCAGAAAAGCCGTAGTGATTTTCCACAAAACTGCCACAACTCAATTGCTGACTTTTGTCTTCCTCAGTTCCTTTTTCCAGCTAAGATTGTTTCCTGGGTTAACTCAAATGATCAAGCCACTTGGGTCTTCCTCTGCCCCATGAAACAACAAATATTCATTCTGTGGAAATTTACAGCTCATTTGCTTCTCTCCCTCCATTTCATCCCAGTGTGGATGGCCACTGAGAGGGCTGGTGCTCTCAGCGCAGGAGCCTCTGTCCCAACAGGGCCCTTCCCCGGCTCCGCTTGGCACAGCAGTGGGGTGCCAGCCCTCAGGCAGCCGAGCCCAGCCTGAACACACGTGCCAGGGGTGTGGGTACTGCAGATGGAGTTGATACCTACTCTCCTTCAGGTTTCCTCCCACTTGTATTAAGCCATTCTGCCTCCTCTCCCTGTTTCTACTGGAAGCTTTCCAACAGGACGATGGCACAGGAGTAGTTTGTGTGCTTCTGTGCACTGACCTGATGAACCCTGATGGACCTGATGGCACACTTGATGAACCCATCAGAAATTGCCTAAAAGAGAAATAGTGGCTGACCTTGAGCTGCTGACCTGATCTAAACCCTGAGCTATCCAGTGTTTGCTGCTATTTTCATGGCTGACCCAGATAGCTGCCCTGATGTGGGAATGCTCTGTTTCTGGTTTTGTTTTTCTCTATTTTATGAAAGATGTACTGACAAAGAAAGAGCTACAGAAAGGGAAAAGAAAAAAAGGGGAAAGAGAGAGAAAGAATCACTTCATACAGCTCTTCCAGATGGCAAATACCCAAGCCCAGGCTCCTTCTCAGAGGTGTAAATCCAGCATGCACTTCTTAAAGTCCCTGGAGTTACCCTTGATTTATGCTGATGTGTGAGCAGTCCCGGCTGGCAGAGTTGCTGCAGTAGTGCAGGATAAGTGCTCAGGGAGCAGGGAGGTTGCATCAGGATTAGAAAATAAGGCTGTCCTAAAAGGGGAGATTTATAGAAATTCCATCTGGGTTTGGGAGCTCATGACAGGACCAGTGTTTTGCATGGTGCCATGACCATTCATCCCAAGCGAGCTGAGCTGGTATCCTGCCTCTCACATTGCTGTGGGCTACAGACCTCTCCAGAAATCCTCTCTCCCTTTCAGGCATGGGGATTTCATGCCCAAAAATCTTCCATTGAGGGGACTCACACCACAGAGGGTTAACTGCTGTAATTTCTGAGGCAGTCCTGAGTTCATCCTTTTCTAAGGGCTGCAGTGCTGCTCATTAGAAGCAATTAATCTCCAGTGCTGTGCTCTTCTGTCAGCTCATGCCGCTGTCATGGGCCAACTCATCCATGAGGAAGCACCTGGGCAACCCAGCGTCTCCTTCAACGTCTTCGTTCTCGTCCTTCACAGGTCGTTTGGGTAAATATGTGCATGGACATAATATGTTAACAGCAGTCACATCTAAGCCACACGAATGAAGGGAAACCTGGACAGCTTCTGCTGCTGCTGAAAATTAAGTTTGTGATTGAACTATATGGAGTTTGAGAGATGTGAGCCATTCCCCAGTGCCCAGGAGCTCTGTTATCACTCTGTAGGAGGGCTAAAGAGGAAGCAGCGCATTGATTTGGGAAGTTTTCTCTGATAGCTCTTTTCCTTAACATTGGTTCCAACTGTAGATGATGTAAAACACTGCCATACCTCTCCGGAGACCTCTCTTCATACACAAATTGTCACCAATCTTTGGCACCCCTAAGACCATAGAAGTTATTGCTCAGCTAGCTCAGAGGATAGTTTGCAACAGCCTTCTGCTACATACATTGTTTGGGCCTCTGTATAAGCCTGTTTTCCCTTCAGAGCCATGGCTGAAGTAAAGGAACTTGGCTTAAAGGTTTCCCTGCTTGTTTTACAGGTCTGTCCAAGCAGTTTCCAGCATGTGGACTGCATGCTGCAAGGCAGCTGCCATCAATCATCCAAGGTAGTAGGCCTCAGTCTAAATTTTTCTCTCTCATCTGCTGATTGATCAACTGTAATCCAAACCCCAGTCAGAGATTACAAATGTCATCTGAGACATTACAGTTATTTCTACAGCAGATCTCAGTTCTCTTGAACATCCCCGAAACCCTCCACAAAACATGTGGGAAACCCTTAAACTATCATCTGGAAAAAGACCAAATCAGCTTAACCATGGGTCAAAAAGGTTGATGATACTATAATACAAAAATGTATGTCCTCATTAAACTTGGCACTTCCTGCCCCACCAGAGACCCAGGAAACTGTGGTATCCACTACTTGATTTGTCAACCATGACTTTCATTTCTCATTTTCACCAAATTAACGTGGTCTTGCTTTTTTCTTGGAGCCTCTGTTCACCCAGATTGCAAATCATTAAAGAGCAACCTTTCTAAAGACTACAAAAAACAGGCATTAGGACGCTTTTATATGCTGAAGATGCTTTACCAGCATTAGAAATCTGGTTGGAGGTGGCCTGTGGAAATCCCTGTTGGACACGGGAGCTGCACAGAAGCTTCCAGCCCAGACAGCCTGAGGGAGGGGACTCTGTAGCTCCTGGTGTAACCCTGCCTTGTGTAACAGCTTGGAGTGGTAACCTTAGACCTGCACCTACACAACTCTAGTTTGTCCTACATCCTACATCCTACTTCCTACTTTTGTCCACACCTGTCTGATGGTGCTCCCATCTTTTTTTAAGTTATGGTGCATTTCAAGTGCATTTTTGGGAGAATTTCCAATTATTCTTAATAACTTGTATAACAAGAGGATTGCAGTAGGGATTTCTACTGCAGACTGAGTTGTCTCCACTCTGCTCCCCCTGAAATCACCACTCTGGGGCTTTGCCAGGGCCTTTGGGAGTTCTGGGGGATTGCAGCTCTGCCACCATATTTTTGCTGCTTCTATGCTTCTGGAGCAGGCAGAATTCACCTGGCCCCTCAGTGATGCCATGAGGATGAAATGCAGTGCTGCCCTGCCACGCTGCCCTGCCACGCTGCCCTGCCACGCTGCCAGCACTCGCTGGCCAACTCAGGAGCTGAGCTCTGGTCTCACTCCTGTCTCTGAGCCCAGGAAGAAGAACACACAAGCCACTGTGTCTCCTTCTTGACCAAGCCAGAAAAACTGTTTTGACTTGTGTCTGATGTGCCCAACACATTCAAGCACTGAAAGGGTTATTTAATAAATGCCCCTGCAAAGTGCAGGCTGCACCCATAGCCCAAGAGGAGGTTCTGGGGGGTGGGGGGGG
>NW_020799091.1:19739280-19863184 GCF_003259725.1 Athene cunicularia | reverse complement strand
GGGGGTGGGGGTGGGGTGGTTTGGCATCATTTCCTTCCTCCCCTGCAGCCTGTGAGCCCAGGAGCTGAATCCCAGAGCTGACCCTCGGCAGCTGGCATGGCAGGAGGGACAGCAGACGCGGGCAGACCGACTTCAGCATGCAAGCTGCTGTCTCCTCGCCTCGCTAAGCTGGTCAGATCCCTGATGCATCTCCTCCTGGGGGCCTGGCGATGCCTCTGCCTTCTCCTGCTGCTGCCAGAGCCCTGCACCAATCCTGCACCCAGACATGCTCTGCTCCCTCTGCAGCTCCAAGTGGCGTATGCAGGGCAAGAAACCTCATGAGGGTGGGGGGAGAAGGAGTTCAAAGACTTCTCGAGTAGAGGCTGCAGGAAGAGGCATGGTGGGGAATGAATAGATTTTCACAGTGGGGAAAAAGAATTTTTGAATGTGGAAAAAAAAAGCTCAGCTAGTTAAATCCTTCTCTGTTTGGAGCTCTTCTGCCTTCTTGGTGGCTAAATTCCCACTTCTCCAATTTGTATGAAGATAGAAGTCCAGTGCAGTGTCTTTTATGTTGAGGATGAGGAATTACTGTTTTCTCTCACTGTTGAACACAGGCCTAGGAAGACACTGAGTCTTTCAAGCTGAATCTTCAGGTTTGTTTTTTGTTGTTGGTTTGTTGTTTGGGTTTTTTGGTGTGTGTGTGTGTGTGTGTGTGTGTGTGTGTTAATGCAGCTGCCATTGTCTTCTAGCTGCTGTTGAGGAACAGTCAGAATGACTCATGACACTCTCCAGTCATACCTTGAGATGTCTGTCCTGAAGTGGTGGGATGGTTTGCCATGATCCTGCCTGGCTGTTTGCACTTTGCAAGTCACACAGAGGAATAGGTAGCCCAGGTGGGCAGAGGGGGCTAAGCCCCTTTGCAGGGGCAGCTCCCACTGCATGCCCACACCCCTGCCAAGAGCACCTCATGGGTGGGACAGACTCCACTGGGGTGGTTTGCAAGGGTGACCAACTGATGGGCCCTGATGTGATGACCACTCTGCCTGGCTGCTGGGCAGGGCTGTGGCTTCTCCCATCTTGCTGGAGGGAAGCTGCCTTGCCGTGCCATAAGCAGCCATCTGCACTGCCAAGGATGCAATGCAGGAGCAGGAGGTAGAACGATGTAAAGGGCAGGCTGTTAGGTGGGGAAAATACAACTATTTTGCAAAAACAAAAGAATATAGTTCTCCCATGGTACCCCAGGCACTACCCTTCCTTGGCTTGCAGGAGAACCTATTTTACCTAATGTCCATGCTGGGCCAAATTCTTCTCTGAACTTATCTCATGCTTGTCCAATTATTCCCCAGAACACTTGATTTTATTTTTATTTATTTTTTTTTTTCTATCATCTCTGCAGGCTTCTGAGAAGTGCTACACTTGTCTGGGATTTTTCTTTTGCCCATCAGTTCCTGGGTCATTTGGTTTTGGACCAGTGAGGAGCTGGAGTGAGTCTACTGCAGGCAGACTGCCCTGTGCGGGGCTCAGGGGTCTGTAGACTTGCCTGAAAAACAAAGAAACAGTGGAAAAATAAGGGTAGCCTGGCCATTATTTGCTGATTTCCATTATAAAGGAGCACCACAGACTATGGCAGTGTTTCAGTGATGTAACCCAGTCCTGTACTCACAGGCAGAATTTGGCCCTCTGTGTCCTGGCACAGGAGGTGGAGGGAAACCATGAAAGTAGTCCATCATGGTGAGTGTACTAGCTTGATGTTTTGGGATATAATTCTCAGAGTTAAAACGCATGAACAGAGATTTTACACTGAAATCTATGATTTCCTCTGAATTCTTTTCTTTTGTGCCTTCTGCATGCAAGCTTTTGTTAGTCAATTGCTACACAGCATTTTACAGCATGTCTTTTGTGTAATGGTCCTTTCAGCTGTCATGCTCTGATCACATTCAGCCTAGATGTATAGAGAGTTTATTGTTTGCTTCGGGAGTTTTTTAATGAATGTTTCATTTAATATTCAGTCTTACTTG
Source organism: Athene cunicularia (assembly GCF_003259725.1). Lineage (NCBI taxonomy): Eukaryota > Metazoa > Chordata > Aves > Strigiformes > Strigidae > Athene > Athene cunicularia. The sequence goes on along the minus strand of NW_020799091.1, from coordinate 19,861,187 downwards.
CTATTTGTCAGCAAGATCAACATCCTGTTGCATTTCACTCGGAGCAACCTCAGTGCATCAGTTATGGGTCCACGTCTCATTTCAATAGTTGCAAATAGGCCACAAGACCATCTGTGTCAGTCGTGTATAAGGGTGAAGACAACAGAGGTCTAAATACAGATGATAATGGAAATTACCTTCTTCTTCCTTTCCTTTGCTTCTCGGGCTCTGACCCCTTTTTTTCCCCATATCTGATCTCTAGTAAATGCCTCAAGCTCCATCTAAGGGTGTCCTATCAAGGGGAAAAGAGAATAATGTTTGCTTTCTTTCATTGTTTATGCTGCATGGATCAGGCCTAAAAGGTTTTCCCCCCTTTATCCAATAATATTCTCTTGTTTTCTTTTCATAACTCCAGGGCTTGTCCAAATAGACTCACTGGATAACTGGAATAATACAGATATATACAAAAAGTGCTTTGCTGAAAGGAGTAACAATTTTTCATTAAGACTATTAACGTCCTTTAAGGATTTTTATTCTGTTTCACTGAAATGCCTAAAATATGTAGAAGAAAATATACTCTTATCAAATGATGGGATAATTGTGCTACCTCAGCTAAGAGTTGGGCAACCACTATCTGAGACATCCCACAAATTCTTCAGCAAAAATAGGGAAAACCTAAATTGACATTTTACATATATTTTTCTTTTAGAGCTATAAGAAGCAGTCTTAATCCTCTTATGAGTTGTTTTTATATAGAAATAAAAGCACAAGCAAGAGCACAAGCCAATTTTGTTGTTTTCCTTGGTAGGTCACTGCTAACAGAGCTTTTTTGACATCCCAGCAATGCTACTAATCCTGACCTGATTTGGAGTCTTTTCAAAGAACACATAAAACCAAGCTGACAAAGCTCAGCTCAGAGACTGGTTTGCCTTCATTTATTTCAACTGGCACTGCCACAGGGTCAGAAGAAGCATCACCAAACTGATCAGCTAGCAGTGTTGCTTTCAAGAAAATTTATTACTCTGGAGCAGCCACTTCAAATCCTATAAACTTCCTGGCATGGCTGGTGTGTTGGTCATAGCAGCAGCAATTGCTGTACATGAATGCTGACCTCCAGAAGCACTTTTTCTCTTTCCCTTTCCCTCTTAGCATTTTCTTAAAGTTTCCTTTTCCCAATATCCATGTGTGCCCTTAGTGCCTGCAGCACTGACCTTCCCTAGTATTTGTTTCCTCTTCTGCACATTCCTGTCTGTTATTTCAAGGGGAATTGAAGCTCTTTAAAAAGACCTGAGAAGGGGCTTCCCTTCTGCTAGAGAGGCTGCCAATATGCCAATTTGCCATATTTCTCCCTCATTACAGTAGGGCTCCAGACCCACTTGTCAGTCATTCTGGCAGGATCGATAACTTGGGGAGAGGAGGTCAGAATGGGCAAATAAATTGACACCGAGTACAGTAATAAACGTCTTGGCTATAAACTCCCCTCACATACATATGCCATTTTCTGCAGAGTTTGTCATTTAAACATGAGGCAAGCTGTGTTCAGATAGGAAGTCGGGAATGATGATGAAGAAAGAAGAAGAATGATCAAGGCACAGAGCATGACAGTGATTAATTTAACAGCATGTGCTTGTGTTGATGTGTTTCAGGATTCTGTTGCATTAAAAAACCCCATCTCAAGTAGTTTTCATAGAATCACAGAATCACTCAGGTTGGAAAAGACCCTTGGGATCATTGTGTCCAACCATCAGCCCTACTCCACAAAGTTCTCCGCTACACCATATCCCCCAGCATCTCATCCAAACGACCCTTAAACAGGGTCTCCAGGGACAGTCCCTTAAACAGGGACTCCACCACCTCCCTGGGCAGCCTATTCCACTCTCTGACCAATCCTTCTGTGAAAAATTTTTTCCTAATGTCCAGTCTGAACCTCCCCTGTTGCAGTTTAAAGCCATTCCCTCTTGTTCTGTCACTAATCACCTGTGAGAAGAGACCAGCACCAACCTCTCTACAATGTCCTTTCAGGTAGCTGTAGAGAGTGATGAGGTCTCCCCTCAGTCTTCTCTTCCTCAAACTGAACAGCCCCAGCTCCCTCAGTCTCTCCTCATAGGATTTGTTCTCCAGGCCCTTCACCAGCTTCATTGCCCTCCTCTGCACTCACTCCAGCACCTCGAGATCTCTCTCATATTGAGGTGCCCAAAACTGGACACAATACTCCAGGTGTGGCCTCACCAGTGCAGAGCACAGGGGGACTGTCACCTCCCTACTTCTGCTGGTCACACTATTTCTAATACAAGCCAGGATGCCGTTGGCTTTCTTGGGCACTTGGGCACACTGCTGGCTCATGTTCAGCTGCTTGTCCATTAGAACCCCCAGATCCTTTTCTTCCACACAGCTCTCCAGCCACACCTCCCCAAGCCTGTAGTGATGCATGGCGTTGTTGTGGCCCAAGTGCAGGACCTGGCACTTGGCCTTGTTGAAACTCATCCCATTAATGTTGACCCGCTGATCCAATCTATCCAAGTCTCTCTGTAGAGCCTCCCTACCTTCATGCAGATCGACACTCCCACTTGGTGTCATCTGTGACTTTACTGATAATACATTCTTTGTCCTTATCAAGATCATCAATAAAGATCTTCAACAAAAATGGCCCCAACACTGAGCCCTAATAACACGACTTGTAACTGGCCACCAGCTGGATTTAGCTCCATCGACCACCACTCTCTGGGACCGTCCATCCAGCCAGTGCTTGACCCAGCAGAGCGTACACTCATCCAGGCCATGGGCAGCCAGTTTTTCTGTGAGAATTCTGTGGGGAACTCTGTCAAATGCTTTTCAAAAATCCAGGTAGATAATATTCACAGCTTTTCCCTCATCCAATAGTTGGGTCATCTTGTCATAGAAGGCAGGACCTGCCTTTCATAAACCCATGCTGACTGGGCCTGATCCCCTGGTTGTCCATTATATGGTTTTTAATGGCACTCGAGATGACCTGCTCCATGACCTTCCCTGGCACTGAGGTCAGACTGACAGGTCTATAGTTCCCTGGATCCTCCTTTCTCCCTCTCTTGTAGATGGGTGTCCTAGTTCAACTAGGATAGGGTCGAATTTTCCCCAGGAGAGAGAGAGGTGGAAGGGATCTCCAGCCAGGTTATTCATACCATGCTGACGTCAGGTCCAGGGGTGGAGCCTTTTTACTTTCGCTTTTGGTTTTGGGGGTTGCGACTCACACACACGGTGGGCTTGCTCCTTGATAATTTTGCGGTATTTCTTTGTGTATCTTTTGTCTTGTTCACTGTTATTGCTGTTTATTGTTGTTATCATTGCCACTGTTGCTGTTCAGATTGTTCATCACACTGTTGTATTAAATTTCTTCTTATTTTAGCCCGGGGTCTGTGCTTAACTTCCAGCCCGACCGGCTGCGGGCTGGGGAGGGGCAACAGCAACGTGCTCTCCGGTCCCGGCAGGGATTAAACCTGCACAATGTGTGTCACATTTGCCACCCTCCAGTCCAATGGGATCTCCCCAGTTAGCCATGACTTCAGGTAAATCATGGACAGCAGCTTGGCGAGCACATCTGCCAACTCCCTCAACACCCTTGGGTGTAACCCATCCGTCCCACAGACTTGTGTGCATCCAAGTGGTGCAGCAGGTCTCTGACCACCTCCTCTTCAACTGTGCTGACCTCAGTCTGCTTCCCCTCCCCACCTCCCAGCTCATGAGCCTGGGTGTCCAGGGAACAGCCAGTTCCACTGCTACAGACTGAGGCAAAGCAGGTGTTGGGCACCTCAGCCTTTCCCTCATCCTTCGTTACCACATTTCCCTCTGCATCCAGTAAGGAAGGGAGATTTTCCCTAATTCTCCTTTCGCTGTTAATGAATTTATAGAAACATTTTTTGTTACCCTTAACAGCTGCAGCCAAGCTGAGCTCTAGCTGTGCCTTGGCTCTCCTAATGTTCTCCCTGCATAACTTCACTACATCTTTATAGTCTTCATGAGACCTGCCCCTCTTCCAAAGGCAAGAGATTCCCCTTTTGTTCTTGAGATCCAGCCAAAGGTCCCTGTTTAGCCAGGCCAGTCTCCTTCCCCACCTGCTTGTTTTCCAGCACACGGGAACAGCCTGCTCCTGTGCCTTTAGGGCTTCTCTCCTGAAGTATGTCCAGCCTTCCTGGACTCCCATTTCCTTCAAGGCAGCCTCCCAAGGGATTTTGCTAATCAGTCTTTTGAACAGGTCAGAATTAACCCTCCAGAAGTCCAAGGTGGCAGTTTTACTAACCCCTCTCTTTGTTTCTTGAAGGATCGAAAATTGGATCATCTCCTGATCACTGCACCCTAGATGGCCTCCAGCCTTTACCTCCCCCACAAGCTCTTCCCTGTTCACAAGCAGCAGGTCCAGGAGGGAACCTTCCCTGGTCGGCTCACTCACCAGCTGTGCGAGGAAGTTATTCTCCACACATTCCAGGAACCTCCTGGATTGTTCCCTCTCTGCTGTGTTGTGTTCCTAGCAGATATCTGGGAGGTTAAAGTCCCCCACAAGAACAATGGCAAATGACAACAAGATTTCTCCTAACTGTTTAGAGAAAGCTTCATCCACCTCACCGCTTTGGCTGGGGGGTCTATAGCAGACTCCCACAGCAAGTTCTGCTTTATTGATCCTTAAAATAATCCACACACTCTCAGCCCCATTATCATTCTGAGCTGTTATAGCATTCTCTTACATATAGTGCCACTCCACCACCTCTCCTTCCCTGTCCATCCCTCCCGAAGAGTGTGTAGCCATCGACTGCAGCACTCCCGTCATGTGAGGCATCCCACCACCTTTCTGTTATAGCTACTATGTCATAGTTCTTGTGCTGTATCATGGCCTCAAGCTCCCCCTGTTTGTTGCTCATACTGTGTGCATTGGTAGAGATGCACTTGAGATGAGCTGATGAATCCAACACCTTTTTGTGAGTGTGGGCCCCATTCCGTACCAGACCCTTCTTAGGTGCTTCCACGGTTTCAAAACATCTTTCCCTTCTCTCAAATGAAGTGGCAGAGGGAGAGCCCTCACCAGTCCACCATCCTTCAAGCTTTGGCATGCTTCCCTTAAGCTTGTTCCTAGTTGCCCAGTTAACTTTTGGGGCACTGATGAAGTTTTATTGCTTTTCCCAGACCTTGTCTCTAAACTCAGAGTTGGTGGGTTTTTTTAAATTATTAATATCACTAAAATATCAGTATCTTATTACCTTCTCCCTGCACTGTTCCTCCTGTAATTCATCCTGGGTTCTTCCATGTAAGTGAATGCTGCCAGTGTTGTTATTGCCTGCCTTCTGCAAATCATCCCTTTCACAAAGGCTCTTCACTTGAACTAGAGGAAAGAGATTTTCCCTCTAAAAACCCAGAATTTTATCCTCATCACAGAGCTTTTATTACTGTTTTTTTTTGTTTTTTTTTTTTACACAGCAATCATCTAATATGTCTTTATCCATAAAATGAAAGCATTAATATCCCCATCTGTCAAAGATTACATGTAACATTCATTCCTCCCAGGATGTGATGGAGATTCACATTCCCTTTCATATAAGCACTGCTACTGCTTCTGTTCTAATGCCTGATCCAGGGCAACAGCCTCAAAGAGCATTTCAGAAGATGTTCACACTCTAATGATTCATTCTCACACAAAGATAAATACCGACATAAGCATACACTTGAACAGGGGTTTCCACAAGTCATTATGCACTCAGTATACAAATAATATTTTAGTGCCATAAAAGGGAAACTGATTTTAAGGAAAGACATTGATTTTATATTCTGGGGTTGTTTTCCAGCAAACAGATTACATGCCTGCAGCCCTATGCTGTTTTCCCCATACATTTTGGTTTCTCTAAGCTTGAAACCTTGCTTGGTGTGTTTTCCATGACAGTTGTCATTGGTCCATTAATTCTAGCAGCTCCAGGGTAAATTCTATCTGTGTCTTCCTGCAGCTACACGACATTTGATTTGTCCTCATCTACATAATCCATCTGTCCCACCATCTAAGAGCTGTGTGCAGCCCTAGGTGCCAGGAAGCATAAGCTCAGTGCGCCATCCTGAAAGGCACGGACAATAACCTTGCATAATTTCTGGCTTTTTTTCTTAGCATCTGATTAAATTAATGTGATTCTGCATATGAGTCATGTAGTGGGTGTCTGTTTAATGCATGGCTTCTCAGCCGTGGCGCCTGTTTCTGAGAGGTGATAGCTATCAGTAAATGGAGTTACAGGTGCTTGGTTTGTCTCAGGATCTCATCTGATATAGTACAATAGTTCCTTAGTGTGGCCAAAACCCACATCCAGTGTCTCTTTGCCTCGGAGCATGGAGTGGGGTCCAGCCCATGAGTGCCAGTCCACCTGTTTTTTTTTATCTTGAGGATTTTAGGAGCAGGTAAACCAGAGGGAACCATCAGCATAGGCAGGGAGACCTCCAAAGCAGACAGTCCTCTGTGCAGGGATGCTGTAGGCAGGGCCCTGAGTGTGCTGGCACTGATGTAGCCTTCCTGGATCCAGCCTTCAGTGACCTGGTCATGAGAGCACTGGCAGTCTCCAGCGGATCTGCTCTGGTTCATGGGTCTGACTCCCCACTCAGATTTCCCCATCAGACCTCAACTACTGGAAAAAAATATCTTTGTGGTATGTTTTTCTTTATGTAGAGTTTATTATGTTTTTCTCCCAAATAATCTTGGTTTATTTAGAATCAGCAAAGATCTGTGATATCTGATCCAGATGGGCTAGCGGAGCTGACATCCCCCATCATCACCACAGCAACATCTGGCTCTGGCCTACTTGTGGCAGGCATTTAATCAGATACTTACAGTGTATATATCTGTGGATATGTTTGCACAGTGGAAACTCTGCCCATGTTCCTCAGAGCCTGGTGCTGCTGGATTTATTTTTTTTTAAATCAAACATTTTTGTATTTTTAAAAATTTGGGGATATTTTCATTCAGGTAGGCATGGTTGTAGGAGGACAGAAGGCTGAGGACAAGTAGCAAAACATGAGAGCATCCCACATGTTGGATCTTTGGGAAAGATGCACAAAGATGCACAGTCCAATTATGGCTGTCGTATAAGCTTAAAGCTTCCCCTGCTAATATACAACCCATAGGGGTGCTCTGTAAACATCCATCTGGACAAAGAAGTTGTGTTCACTTACAGGTTGGTTAAAACTATTTTTGCTTCCCATTATAATTCTATGGAAATTGATGCTGTTTCAAAACTCTTCCAGTGAGGACAAAACATATTTTATTTTCCAAAAATTGTTTGTCTCCAGCACACTGTGCTTTGGCCAGCAGGCATAACCAAGAGTTTTGCAATCTCATGTTTTGAGAAGATGGGGAGGACTCCGAGGCCAAGCTTTGTACCAGACACGTGCAAACAGCTCACCTCCTTGCCCCCAGACTTTCTCTCTCCTCAAGTGAGCATGATGTTGCCTCACTAAAAGAGCTTTGAAGTCTTTACTCGGGAGTCACTCTGGAGTGGTTCTGTGTTATTGAAATGACAGTTTTGTGTTGAAAAATTCCTTGCAAATCACTCTGCTGCCAGAGCAGGCATTACTGGTTGGTTCACAGGTTTACGCATCATCAAGGTCTGTGCTAACCTTGTCTCTTCACTGACTGCCTCAACACTCGAAGGGAAATAGATGTAAGAGGAGACCAAAAGAACTAGGACAGGAGACAAATACCAGGAAATAATAGCTTGTAAGTGAAGAAAGCCCCTGAGGAAATGCATGGACATGGGTGTAGATCTGCATGAACTAATTAACAGTAAAACACACCTTACAATTAAGGAAAATTAAAACCAGGTGAATTTTCATGTTGGGGGTTCTTCTCCTGATGCCCATGCCTCCTGGGAGCAATCAGCTCTTGAAGCCATCTGCCATGGAAAATTCCCAGTTCACAGTTTCCTAGCTATTAGATCAAGCAAGGGATTTGGTTTGTAATCAGTCCTATAGCTTGCAACACTTTTTTATGTGTAAGACTTTGAGTTTTTCTTGGTGGCAGGGAGACACTGCTCTGGTCACTCCAGAACCTCCCTCCTGATGCTTCAGCTGTGCACATGATGCCACATGGGGTCCATGTCCTTAGAATGTCACTAGGCCTCAAGATGTTAGTCTTCTAATGGACTGCTTACCTCATGTGCCTCATAAGCAACACAACTGCTGGTGCCCAGCAGCAGGGCCACCTCTCTATCTCCCCACATCCCCAGGGGCCAGCTCGCAGCACATCAGCATATCAGCTAGCTGGGCTGATTTGGGGTAATTTGCCTGTCTAGTCTGGGAGAGGGTGCACACCTGACAGCAGGATAATTTGGGGACGAAACAGTCAGTTTTGTGGGTCACAAAATCGTTGCAAAAGACAATACTGTCCTGTTTTCAGAGGTAAAAAGGCAAAGTGATTTTGAAAGGACAGGTTGGAGTCAAAAGGAGAAGCATTTGCAGTCCAGTGTTCTCTTCACTGGACTGTGTAGGTTCAGGGTACATCAGCACAGCCCCATGACAGACAGTTCACATCACATATATATCATTTTAACCCTGATGCATCTTGAGAATAAGCCATGTGGTTCCCTCCAAGATGAAACCCACAGCCAAAGGTTGTAATTCTTTTTGCTTCACTCATCCACTTCCCTCAGCAGAAGACTTGTCCCTGCGTATTATCACCGCATGGTGGCAAACCTAACACAGGGCTGTCAGGATCTTGTTTTCTTCCTCTACATCCCCTCTTGGAGGCAGAACACTCCCAACCCTCCCCTTCCCACTTGTCCCATGACTCCAGGACACAAGTCACCTCTACTCTGCTCCAGCCTTTCTCCAAAGGAGTGCCAGGGAGACCTGCAAGGCACAGTGTTGGCAGGAAGAGGTGAGTGGGATCTGGTGGCATTCCCCCCGCCCCCTGCAGCGCAGAGAAGCTGGGCACATTTAGGCGCTAGAAGGAGAGGGAGTGGGACACTGAGCAGGGAAGGGGACAGAAGGGAGCACAGTGCTGCTCCAGATACAGTGGCAGTAGCTCTCAGCTAATAATACTGCTAGTTTTAGACATGTTACATGTTTAGGATTGTGACATTAACCAAAGTGTTGATACTAAGTCCATAACTAAGGATAAAAGCATTGCTGCATCTTGAGATCAGAGTGTTTGCAGGTGTGTTACCGTGTGTGGGGTTTTTGCATTTTTATAGGATGGTTGTGCTAATGTCTCTAGGTCAACCTGCCCAAATTCAAGTTCCACTGCCGTACCACATGCCTGCTGGACTGCAGCCAGCGCCACACGACATGACCAGCGCCTGTCTTAGTGCTTTGATTTTAGGAACTCTCATTACCAGAGGGAAAACAGATGCTTCCCATCCAGACTAATCAGGGAAGAAGTTTCACCCAGGGGATGCATCTGTTTAAATATAGTTTAAATGTAATCAAATTGGTCAAGTTTGAGGACCAGCAGAGCTCTGCCATGAGGGACAAAACAAAGGGACTGAATACAAATATTAAAATCTGTGCTCACACGTGGTTCTGGCGACTGTGCTGTGCACTTTACTATGAACTGAAGTACCCAGAGGATAAAACAGCAGCTGGGATTAAAACAAAGATGGCATCAGTCCAAAGTACCAGTAAATCACGTGGGATTATTACTTTGCTAGAGATTTTACTGGTGCAGAAAGAAAAGAAAGTAGAAACTGATTTCTGCTAAACAAAGGAATTAAGAGGAATCTCCAGCAAAACTAATCCCTCATCCTGCAAAATCTCTACCCAGTCCTTAATCCTAAAATTAACAATGTAGGAAACTCTAAAGCCCCTGTTTCCAAACAGGATTGGGATCTGACAAGGGCTGCACCAATCCATAAGGGATTATTTCCTCCATGCAGTTTATAATATGACAGACAAAGGGTGGGAAATAATCAGATGTACATAGATTTCTTATCTATGAAATTTCCTTTTCTGTTTATACAGACACTGCATCTGAACACAAAGGAGAGCAAGCATTTGATATGTTAGAGGGGAAAGGCAGAAGAGGTGAGGAGGAAGAAACACATGGTAAAAAAAATAGAATATAAAAGAGAGCCTTAAAAACACGTTAGAGCAGAAGTGTCAGAACATTCCTTAAAATAACTTGGCTAAAGGGTATGACAAGTGATGCAGAACTAGTGCTTGCTGTAATCAGGCATCCAGATGAAGCATCCCCCTTTAACCACATTCTCTGAGAGGCTTTGGTCTGGACCACTTGCTAGAAACCAGCCACAGCTCATCGCTGGTACCATATGACAACAGATGTTTAACAGCATCCTCTGAGAAACGAATCTGTGCAAGCCAGACTCCCAGTAAACACATCAACAGTGTCAAATCTGTGGGAAGACTGGGTTGGAGAACAGGACTGAAGAACAATTAGAAGTTGGCCAGTACCATCTCCTTCCACATTGGTGTGAGGGCTGACTGGAGCCTGCTGGATGTCTAATGTCCTGCTTTGTCTCATAGCTGAGGCTGTGATAACTTTATTAAGAAGTGGAAGTAATTATTTTAAAAATGAAGACTAAACCATTCCCACTTACTTCCATCCACCTTTGCAAAGGCAAACATGTTTTAGAGGTTATTAGGAAATCAGCTGCTCTATAGGTTCTCTTCCAAGTCTCCAGCACAAATTATTTGAAGGGAACTGTTAGTGCAGACTGCATTGAACCTTGCACTAATTGAGCTCACTGCAAGGCAGGCATATACAAAGTGGCTGCAAGTCAAGCATCACTTGAGAAGGGGAATGTGAGTATTCTGGGGTGAGAGTAATCTGGCCGCAGTTTTTGGCCCAGATTTTTGCTGATTTCATCGCCTGACATCTTAGAGCCAAAGTATGAGCAAGATATAGGAGAAGCCTCCATTTACATCACTGCAGTATCTAATTGTGATGTAGTGTCATTCATATGAAGTTCACACCAACTATACCTGTCTTAAGAGTTCACATCATCCCTTATCATAGTATCTGAGCCCTACTCAGCTAATACTACTAGGAAACTCCAGTAAATATGTGTGGTTAATCCATGGATTTTTCCCCACCCTGTGGTAGGAGAGCTTCTGTTTCTCTGCCTTTTTTTTTTTTTTGTTTTCTCTTTTAAATCCTCTCTTTGGTGAATTGGTTTTACTGTGTAGTTATGTCGCCCAATCTTTTGAGGGTGATTGATGATCAGCAACTAAAATTCACAGTTTCTTTTAAAAATGTGTTCAACAGCCCAGCCCTTTGAACAAGAATATTACTTTAAATAATAATTATTAATAAAAAATTGTAAAAGGAAGACATTAGACTCTCTCTTTGTAGCTTCATGCACTATTGCATCTAACCAACAAGATTCAGAATTAAATTCAGGTCTGAAGCATATGAGTGTACTTCTTGCAGCCACGGTTCCTTTTGCTAAATATTCTGTGCAAGTCAAAGACATGTATATGTAATCCTACTCTGTTTTATCACCGACGTCATGACGTTTACTGGAAAGCACTTTAGGAAAAAAGTTTGGGCTAACTTCATTCTTTCAAAACCCTGCAATTTAACCGGGGTGTCAGAAGATGGCAGCAGTAAAGCACAATTAGAGCCCTTTTTGTACAAGAGCTTTTGTTTCAAACCATGTTTTTGTTCCAAAAAGAGGCAGATTCTTTAAAAGGTGTCATTTTTAACAGTAGCATCAAGTATGACAGGCGTCCCTACAGTAAATGTGAATGCATGACTGCCTTTGATCCTAAAGGAAAGCGGTATCAAGAGCAGAATATACCTTACCATATGCAGGCACCCTTTAAGAAAAATAATGTTGCTCTATTATCTTCAGACAACCAGTGTTCCATCTTATCCATCAGAAAAGGTAACATATTTCTGTAAATATCCATATATAAAACTATCCAATACAGTGAACATTTACTGAATTTCAACGAACATTTCTTTTGAATTAAAAAAAAATATCTCTGTATTGCAAGCATTTCTCCCAGTGAATACTACATTTTAAAGCTCGGAAGAAACAAATAGAGTCTGCAGGGGGAATATTCGTCAGCTGATGAATGTTCAACAGTTTCATTCCACGTTGAAGGTTTTTGGCTGTCAGCTTCACCCACAGTTTAGCAGGGTGTCAGCTATCAAAGGACACAATGATGTCAAGAGATAAAGTGTGTTTGATTGAGGCTGTCTCAGAAAAAGCCAAGTAATGAGGCATTGTCACTGAGTCTGTGTCCCCTTCTGCAATAATAATTTTATATGGTTACTAGACCATGTTCTCGAGGTTTACTATCTGACATAATTGTCAATATGCTTGCAGAGCTTTGGCATGACAAGTCCTGCCCTTCTTCAAGTCCTGACCTAATCAGTTGCCTTACTTTGCTGTATCCTCGCAAATGTCATTACATTTCACTCTCACTACAGAGAGATTTGAAGCAATTCTATCTACTCTTTTCCATCACTTTAAGCGAACAGTCCTGGAAATGCTCCTGTGTGATGCAAACCAGATGCTGGTTTTGACAGTGTGTGATATTGTCTGAGGTATAAAACCAGTGCAATATGTCTATAGATGACAGTATTTGACCCTTCACCATGTACCTCACACTCTTCACTTCAGTGGGGATGACTCGCCCCAGGACGTCTTTCTGTAACTACTGCTGAAGAACCAGGTGCCTTTTTCTAGTGAGAGCTCCTCAAGTGCTCTTGTTGTGCAGTGGGTCATTGCAGTGTGCCCTTCCTTTGAGAATGATGAACTCTGGACAGCTTCTTCTCCCTGAGCCAAGCTATATGCCTTTGTCTGACAGAAAGATTTGTATGTCTCCAGTTAACAGGTCCAGGAGTCCAAGTAATTTCAGTTTTTCTCTGGATATATATCTAAAAAAATGTATGTAATGGAAAACATGCCAATGTTGCCTTTATTTCATAACATTAATTTCTTCTAACTTTAGTCATGTCTGTGGCATTGAAAGAGCTTCAGATAGTCATGTAACAGTTTCCACAATAAGTTATTTATCTTGTACAACACACTTCTGCTCCTCAGCTGTTATCAATGACTGTTTCTTAATTTCTCCAGTGAGCCTGGGCAGATTGACACTAGTTGAAGATCAAATCCCATGTGATTAACTGTGACAATAACCACAGATAATATGGTCCTACTCTGTATATCTCTAGTAATCCATGTAAGATTTAAGTAATCTAGTCAAAATAATAATAATCTGCGAGGTGTCTAACAGTTGTCAGAAAGGGAGAACATCCATGATTCTTCTGCCTGTCCCAGTTTCAGGACTACTAACGATCAGAGCTGCATCTTCCCACCACACATGGTTGCTTCAGAGGACAGTTATAAGTCACTTCTGTGCAGTTATTCATCCTGTATAACACAAACATGTAACCTGATTCATCACTGAGTTACTTCAGAGTTACAACAATATGATTCAATTAATTTTGCGAAGATCTGCCTATTACTTGCTTTAATGAAGATGCAATGGATCATGATGACACAAGCTATAAAAATAACCAGTGTGGTTTGAGTAGTCTATTGGCCATGCAAGAGAGAGAAGAGGATGTTCGAAAGCTGATACCATCCCAAACCCTGAAAACCAACTGGATTTCCAGCTGATTTTTAGAGGTACACTGAAATAGTATTAAAAAAAAAAAATGTTTGTAATCAAAAATACAAGTTAGGTCAAAGATGTGGAGACTTTCACCCTGTATTTTTTGCAGGGTGTATTTTACAACCCTGTGTTGTATTCCTGTAATACAAATTTTAATAGAGTAAAAACATCTACACGTAATGAATGCATATATTCCCTTAGAGTTGGGGAGGGAGGAGTTTATGAAATCAGAGTAGACAACACTACAAATATCATTCAGTCACACGTTTTCTTTAGATACACGGGCTCTGCACATGATTACAAGTGGGACTGAATGATCTTCCCTGTTTTGCTGTATTAAAAACCACATTTTCTCAGTAGAGAGAGCTTTTAGGTAATACATGATTATTATCAGTAATAACAAATGAACTAATGACTTCTTTATTCCACTCAGCCAGCAGGGCCAGACAATAAAGTAAGCTGTCTCCCTTTTAATTTAATTTTGCCATGGGAATCATTGATGGTACTTGGCAAAATCCATCCATAGAAGGAACATACATTGTTGAAAAAAATGAAACAAAATCCCTGTATGCTGATGCTATCTTGATAATGCCTAAAAATCCATCTATGTGTCAACTTTAATTTCCTGATCAAATCAGGATATGTGAACATTACCTGTATAAATGTCTGTAAAAACATATTTAGTTTTGCCTGGGGAAACCACTCAGTCACTCATGACATTAAGGAAATATATTAATGGACTTTTCCTTTCCTTTCCAATCAGAAAGTGATTTTCTTCACTATAGATGGTTGTACTTCCACCGACGTTCAAAACAGAAAATTATTTAGCTACTCCATCCAAGATATGGCAGATGTTCCCATATATTAAATGGATCCCAGTGCCCTCCAGAGAGAGTCCTTTATTCAGTGCAAGCTGAATGTATTACAACAGCTTAAACCATTCTTATTTATACTGATGTATCTGTGGAACAATCAAAAGTTCAAGTCTGTGGACAAATTGGCTTCTCAATATGTGCGCTTAGTCTGTAAGGCCTTGATTATTCCAGCTGCCTTTGGGTGCTGAGCCTCTGCATCTGCAAGTGTTGCACTTGAGTGTTCCTGGTCTAGTGGTGTGGGACAGGCTACACGCTATTTCGATTTCCCCTTCTGCTTCCACTGTTGCTACTGCCTGTTCCAGCAGTGATACTATGCTTGGAAACACCTGCAAACATTCGTGCCAGTGCAGGTTTGGTGAGGCTGGGGCCACCTTTGAGGCATGGTGGGATCAGCTCTCTCAGAGCCACAAAAATGTTGAATGAGAAAAACCCTCAGAGAGCTGCTTTGGAAGCCTGGCAATAAAAGTTGAGCACTGGGCATTCGTTTCAGGTTGAACTACTGACTGTGGGAAAAAAAAGGGGATTAGAGATTCCTGTCAATTATCAAACAATTATTACAGACTCTCAGTAGTGTCACTGGCTCTTTATTTCTACAAATTTTGAGAAAAATGTCATTAACACAGAGATACTAATGCAGAAACTGTATTTATTGTCATTGCACACATGGGAAGAACTTTACCATCCACTCTCAAAGCTCGAGAGCAGCTGATGACATATAATCAAGGCCTTAAGAAAGTATCTGTGACAGGCATTTGATTAGAGAGTACAATGAAGTAATCACAAGCCAAGATACCCCCAGATCAGAAATCTGAATTTTTTAAGAACTTTTTAAGCTCTAAGAATAGTTTAAAATACTAATCTTCAGCCCATTTCTACACTTGGTGTTTGGAAATAAACCCCATTTCTCCATGTGTAGCTAAAACTTCAAAGTCACGAGAATTTGCACATGTAATCCTTACTTTGTTGCTCAGTAGGACTTTAGCTGTATTCTTATGTTACTGTTAATGGTTAGACTTCTCCATAACATAGTGGAGAATATTATAACTTGAGGTAATGCAAATTCCACCTGCAAGGCCTGAAATACTGCATTTTCCATGTTCGCTTTGATTGCTTGGTTAGAGTTGTGAAAATAGGATGTGACATCTGCCTGGGATTGTGTGTGCAAAATAGCATCTGTGTGAGATGTGATAGGCAATAATTGGCTGCCTGCAGAGCAAGAAAACACCCACGTAAATGACGTCTCTCTCTCTCTTCTAAAACATTAGGCAAGGAAGCCTTTCAACAAGAGGCAGGCAGCCTCTCAGGAAAGAACTGTCAAATCTGCTTACATCATTGTGTCTCATTAAATTGGGAAATGCAGCTCTTCTAATCATTAGTTCAGACAGCGTATCATCCCACCATCCATCAAGGTGGTATTATTGTAATGTATTATTTGTGTCAGTGTTCACCACAGAAGAGTTCTTGGAGACTCCTGTAATGCAGCTTTTTTTTTTTTTCTTTTACAGAAAGGCAAAGAAACTATTTAAAATTAGGGATTCTTAGGAAAGAAATAGAAAACAAAAAGCATCATTACATTGTCAAATAAATCCATAATGCACCTATACCTTCAACACCGTAGGCTCTTCAAACCACTCTGTCACAGCAAGGATATGGAAGAGTCAAGGAAGGGAAGCAGAAGAGATCAAAGTAATGGCACCTCTATTAGGAATGAGTGTATCATCCAAGTGTCTTCAAGAGAGACAACTTGGGGAGGGGGTTGGTATCATATTGCTCTATAAAGTCTGAGTGACAAGAAGAGATTAAGCATGCAGTGTTATTCACCATTTTTCATCATTCAGAAATCATAACTATAAAATGAACTTGTTATGTTCAATGCTGTTCAATTCCAAACAGTCAAAGGATGTACTTTTCATATAGCACGTGGGCAAATGGTGGAACTCACACCATAGAGTACTTTGGATACTGAATGATGAATTCCCTCTGTGAGTCCGTAGAAGATAAAATCACTGACAACAAAAATAACTACTATTGCAACTTCTTGATGAAGAGGTTCTCTGGACTGATGAAAATTGGAAGGTGCAATGCATGTCCTATTCTTACATCCCTCCTTAAACACTGCCTTCCGTGAGCTAGCTGGATCTTTAATGTGAGCCAATAGACTTATCTGTATGTTCCAATTGTGTAAATAGATTTTTACTGTTGATATTATTAGCAACAATAATGAAAGTGATAAACCAGCACCTTATATTAATAAAATTATTCATTTTTAAAACCAGATTGTTTTCACTAATGTAAAAAAACTCAAAGGCCTCTTTACCTGTAGCTGAAAAGTAGTACGGAGCTAGGAAGGCCTTGGATCAGTAGCAAAGGTGGACAAGAAATCAGTTTTTATGCGACTCAATTGCAATCAGATATGGAGGCAACCTGACTGCCAATTTATTAGTGAGAGTACTGTGGCAGCTCCTGCCTTAGTTGTAATGGCTTAAAATGAAATTATTTTTCTCAAGCTTTTCAGATTATTCCTAAACATTTTTTATATTTTAAATTTTTAAACTGTAATGTGTTTTTTTGGGTTTTATTTGATCTATAGCTCTCACTTGATTTCAGTCTTCTTATTGAAAAAGAAAAACTAACCAATCCAGACTCTAGAAGATCTAAAGCATATATTTAAGGAAACACCTCATCATATTTCTAACACCTCTCAGCTGTGATTCCAGGACAAGACATGACAACGGCTGTGACTCCTTAGGTTGCTCCTATCTAGTGCCTTCATCCACTGGATCTTATTATGTGGATGCTGTAGGGCAGGGACCTTCTACAGCCTGTAAGCAATACTGCAGTAGAGTCCCAAGAAAATTAACATCTGAAAGTTTTCTGGACATCACAAAAGCTCTGCTCCTCCTCAGTCATGTGTGGCATCCTCTGAGATTTCAAGCCATAAAAGAAAAAAGAAAATAAAAGCGACACAGTCAGCAGCATGACCTTCACAGCTGCAAATCCATTGGGAGTCAGAAGAAATTGTCTCCCTATATAGGAAATGCTGCACAGATAGGGACCACAGCAGCATCTGACTGGCTAATTCAAATTCTGGCAACTACATGCCACAGATGCTTGCTAGGTAACCGATAAACAGAAGCAATACATTTGCGCTCTGTTTTGGCACCCTTCAGGTCTGCATGGAGATTATACCACTGGCATTTGACAACAGGCTAATCAAAGTGGCAGTAATAAGAAAGGTGGGTGCTTTCATATTGTTGTGTCCTCACTACATATTTGCTTCAACTAGCATGAAGATTTGTCTCTTAAATAATCAGCAGTGGTGTGATAGTCACTTAATGGAAAACAGAAAAACATGTTTGTGAAGGATAAGAATGGGTATAAAATGGGATGGGATTTAAATTTTTCTTCATGAATTTTATTCAAAAGCTTTGAGTTAACTGAGGCATGTTTTCTACAAATAGTATCTACTTGACATGTCTGGTCTACTAGTAATATGCAGTGCAAAAACAAAGGTAGAGAGAAATACAGAGAATGAAGGTTTCAGTATTTGTCCCAGTAAAGGCCAGCCATAACACTGGATGGTCAGTGATTGGCACCAGCCATCATTTCACTACCGGCACTGAAAAAGGTCAGAATAATCTATCAGGTACTGTGCGGTGGCTGAGCCAGGCATCTGGCTTCCACATCCCCCTTCCTACTGCATAGCTGTAATCCCCGGAGGAGTAGAAAGAGGTGTGAAAGAGGTGTGAAAGAAGGGTACCAGTGTCTGTGTCTTTAACATCCCCCAAGACAAAAGGAGCAGCAGACACTATCTCTCCACTGCTGGTTCTGTATTCTGGCTTCCCTTTCTTTGATGGGGTAACATCAGAGACAAGAACAAGATTTGGCTTAAGCTTGGGTTTCTTCATTTGCTCCTCTTCACTTGTTTGACAGCAATGCTGGAGGGGAAGTAGGGACCACTTACTAGTGAAGGAAGGGAGGAGGCTTCTTATGGGAACTCGTGTGAGATGGCATGGGGCTGGGCTGCATGGGGGTGATAGGTTACTTTATCTTGGGGGGTGAGAAGCAATAGGATCTTGTACTTTTGGAAAATGAAAAGATGAGAAAAGAAAGGAATATTAGAGAGTTATTTTCCTCTAGTACTTGGGGCAGAAAAAAAAAATCACTTTAGGCTGTGCAGCTGAAGAACCCTGGACTGGCTGTTAGCTCTTCAGGAAATACAGGGAGAGTCTTTCATGCTCCTTACACAGTAATCTGATCAGCAAACATAGATTAAACTCTGAATCTAAAACTAATGACCTAATTCTGTATGATGCTGAATGTCACAAACTTCTATAGGGTGTGTCACTGTCTTGCAGTACTGAGGCAAGCTAGTGAGATTGCTAGTGCAAAGCACCATGAGACCTGGGAAAGTGCACTGAATGGGACCCAGGGGACCCAGATGCATCCCGCGTGGTCACTGAATGTCTGAATGTGAGCGGGAAAATCGCTTTCCCTTCTAATGCTTCTTTTTACCCACTCTTGTAATGGGCATGAAAGTGCTCACATCCATCAGGAAGTTCTTTGAGAATGATGACCACCTGGTAAAAGCAAGGCATTTCAATGAGTTTTCTGGAGGTTTTTGTGCTAATTGTATTTTATGTTTTTTCCAAAGTCAGAGTCAACTGTAAAGTTAATATATTAAGAATACAGTCTGGGAACTGACTGCTGAAGTCACTTCGTGGCACTTAGCACAGCCTCTTGCATGCCCTTCCTATTAGAAAACTGTGGTGATAACATCTCAGGAGGTAACTGCAGGGTTTGATTTTAATGAGTATACACTGTTCTGGAAGTTCAGACTTGCTGTAAAAGTACTGATATAGGGTCTGGGCCTACATGAAATGAAATTAGGCTCTCAGTCTTACTGCCAGAGGGGAACCATAAAAATTTACCCGGGAGGCACTGGCAGTTACTGAAGGAAAGGTGTAGGCTGTCACAAAAGCTGCCTTATTCCTTCAGCTCCATCAGCAGAGTCAGGCTGGTGGTGCTACCTGGGAGTACTTTTGTTAAATGTGCCTGTACTACCCACTTTCAGCAAAACCAGGTTTTTTTCACTTTCTTCTTCCCAGCACAATGTTCACTTAGAAAACAATAAAAAGTAGTCAAAGGAAAGTCCCTTCCCCGCAAGTGAATGCCCTTGCTAAACTTGTACTCCCAACATACAGGTCATGTGCCTTAACTCTCACAAGCAATGTAGGTTGGTGTAATGCAGGGATCGATCATGCCAAATACCCCGTACCTGTTCTCCCAGACAGGCATCTTATTTTTTCCCAGCTGAAAATGCTAAGACTACCATTTGGCAAGAAGACAGAACAATCACATACGGGCTGGTAATGACGATATCATTGGGTGTCCTGTAGCTTTAAGTTATTAATAGCACAGCAAAATTCATTACCATGTCAAAGCACCACAGCCCAGGATGCATACAGACCAGCATAAAAAATTAGGGCATGAAAGACATCTTATGTGGAGAGTCATCAATGATGAAAAAAAGAGCATGTTGTGCTTGGGGCAATTCTCATTCATCAGAGTCTTGTCAGTACGATTAGAGACTACAGAACAAATGTGTCTAACCACATTCTGTTTGGCCACACTAGAAAGCAAATGTTATGAAGGTATCCTCCAGTTTTTTCTATTCAGCAGAGGCAGATGTGTATAGAATACTTTTCTCCACCTCACCAGCTACTTCCTTTCTGCTGTATAGTACATGATGCCATACCATATAGTAAAAGGTATCGGAATTGATCCATTTTCTGACCCTCTAGATTGATACATTTATATTCTCAGGCAGTGTAAATCACTGCAGCCTCCCTGAAGTCATCACAGTAGTGTTGATTTAGAGTGTTAGGTCTCCAGACTGAAGCCACATGTGGTCATGCTGCAGTCTGCCAAGGTCTTGCAGGCTGGCGCAATAACTGTGCAGGTGATTTTGAGAATTTTCTTCTGCTATAGATACTGGTGGTGTTAATTAACCAGACAACAGTCCCTCTGAGTCACTGGTCTGTCAGGGGTCATTTCAGTGCAAAGATGTGCTCACAAGCTATATATGACGTTTTCCAGGCAAGACATAAAACTGTGATTTTGCATTTACAATAACTATTTAATGAGGAAGTGTAAAGCTAATGAATTCTGGCACCCTACTTACATCCCAAGCTGGAAAATGGCCACTTTGCCTGTTTGAAGGTTTGTTTGCTTCCAGCGCACAGTTCTTTTTGAGCCCTATGCATTGTTGCTGGGTGTAGTTCAACAGCTGCTTTCTTTTTCCCCTAATTTGATCGTAACCCTGTCTTCCATAAGAGTTTGAGAATAGGGTACATCCTGCTTTAAAATGCAGTAAGTACCTCTGAATTCAAGTTGCATGGCTTTGGCAGCACTACCATTTTTATCTGTACAAGGTAACATGAAGTGAGAGATTGTTTTACTGACATTAATGTTCAGTGGAACTGGAGCAGATCAGTATGAAAAATGGATGTTAGTTAACTAGCAGGTGTTAGGTATGAGTAATGAAAGAAATGTGGGAGGCAAACTTTGCCCACTCACTTTGTGTAATATTTGTATCTCTGAAAAGAATGGCCTCTTTGTGCAGGCATAAGCCTTGCATTCATTTCCTGCTCTGATCTTATCTAGCGAATTTGAGTGACCCTGATATGCCATTAAATTTGGGTCCCTATACACTGAACTACTCCTTCCTTTTTTATTCATGTCTTGGCATTACTGGTCATCCCATTTTTCTCCTCCACAAATAGATCAACACCCTGTAATATCCTTGGGCCAATTTTGTGTGTAAGCCGTAACACAAAGCAAACATGATCTGCTAATAACAATCACAGCTTTTGAAATGGAGCATACCGTAATGTGATCACATGTGTATTCAAATATACACTGCTCTGAGCCTGCAGTACCCTCAGAGGTTTGGTATTTTAAAGATACAAAGGCTGTCTGTCTATAGGGTACCTATAGTCTATAGTCTGAATACCATCTATCTATAGTCTACCATGCAATGCTTCTAATTCACTTCTGCAGTGTAGATTTCCCAATGAAGCAGGGCCACGATTCTCAACTATTTGGGTAAATATGCCAAGAAAGAAAGGGTCCAGACCTTTTCAGTGTCAGTGTATGCTTTTAGACATAGCACATTTTAAGACCAGAAATGATCACTCAAGATTTTCTTCTGCATTACACAAACCATAGCACTCTCTCGGGATTTAACTTATTCACATGCTAAGTCATTCTTTTTGCTAAAAAGTTATTTCTTATTTCTCTCCTGGCTTTTTGGAGCCAGCTATTCGGTCTTCTTTTTTTTTTTTTTATGTTATATTATAAAGCTCTCCACTACTGGGAAACCCCGCTGTACATATAAACTTGTAGGACTGTAAGCAAGCCATCTTGTCAGTAAAGCAAGCAGAAAGAATTCTGATTATTCTTTTTTTTTTTTCAGGTGACTAATCATCTGTATACCTCTGTTTGAAACCCCTCCAGGTTTTGAACATTATTTTTGGTGTGGGGATTCAGAACAGTTAAGAATTCAAGCATTTATTTCATCAGTGCCCTACATGTTTCCCTACTCGCTCATGGTATTTTATTGCTTTTGTGCCCAGCCACATTTACATTAGTAACAGCATCACATTGGGACCTACTGTGAGACAGTAAGTCACCATTATTCACAGAATCACAGAAAAGCTGCAGTTGGAAGGCACCTGTGGAGACTGTCTAGTTCAACTCACCTGATTAAAGCAGGGTCAACTGCAGCAGGTTGTTCAGGGCCATGTCCAGGGGTTTCAATATCTCCAAGGATGGAGACTCTGGAGCTTCTCTGGGCAACCAGTTCCAGTGTTTACCTACCCTACAGTAAAAAAAGGTTTTCACACGTTTAAATGAAATTTCATGTATTCTCATTCTCTCATCTCTTACATGAATTAATTTTTTCTTAGATGAATGGCTTTCCCTTTGACTTAGCTAAAATGCATTTCAATGATCTTCTTAGTATCATTAGAAGCTGAGATAAATTTCTGTGTTCCTGTCCTCAAGCAATCCATGTTAAAACTGAATACATGGCATTAATCTCTTGTACTGCAGTTAAATAAAGAGCCTTAGACTAAACAGAGGGATATGACAGTTATCTGGAAGTTCAGCAATATGCAACATTTGACCTAGTAAAATTATTTAGAACTTTGTGTTCTCTCTATTTTTTTTATTTGTTTTTCTAGTTTATTCTCAGATGCCATGATACCTTAGGTTTAGCCATTGACATGACTGACTGCTTTGCCTAATTTAGATAAATGCACTCATACAACACCATTGTCTCCATTTTTATAACGTATATGGGAAAATATGAACAAAACACATGATGAGATGTTCTACTCAGTTCTAATGTTAAAATTAATTAATCTCCTTCTATTCCTTTGCTGTTACATGTGTTATAATTAATTTCTTTATTAGTCTCTTACATAGATTTAAAGTGGTGTTTGCATTCCAACAGATAAGACTCAAAATAACTTGTCAGACTGTATCTATCTTTCAGACCATGCTTTACAGGAGAAATGGGTCATTACTCTGAAATACAGAAATAAAATAAACACCCACACAATATTCCCATAGAGAATCATGCAAATGATTCCAAAAAAAGTGTCTTTCATGATATGTAGATTTAAAGTGCAGCTAATAATGTCAGAAAAAGAAAACTTCAAAGTACCTCATGGTTTCCACTGACAGAAATGAAAAACTGCTGGCCTCATTGACAGAAAAGACAAACTTCAAAGTGGATAGTCATCTTCAAAAGCTCAGAACAAGCCAGATTTTCTTGTACCTGCTCTGTGAATGAAGAGAATAGGTATCTTTCCTTGGCTGTCAACCTCTTTCTTTTATAAGAACTAAATCATCTTAAGAGAAAAGTACTAAAAGAAAAAGTACTACACAGATACCAAAATAACATAAACTTTATTTTTTATTCAACCATTTCCAAAACATACTTAACAGTTTTTAAAATTTTTTTTCACTTAGATGCAAAATATCAACCTGCTCTCATGGGCTGTAGCAACTTTCACTATTAGTTAAAATAATGAACCTATTTATCAATACTGTTGATCACGGGCTCACATTTTTCAAGCAAAAGCTGATAGTTAGATGCTGTTAGCTTTCTCTTAAGTCGCATACTTTAATACTTCTGCGTAAATGATGGCTGGCACATAATGCTGCAGTTTTACACATCCATATATTAGCTGGGCTGCACTCTGCTCTTCAGTAGAGCTTTCTCCCATTCAAAGAGATCTTTGTCTGTGAGCAGCAGTAAGCAGTAAATGCCCTCATTGCTCTGGATTTACAGAAAGGTAGTGCGAGCTGGAGTAGACATGATGCAGGAAATGTACCCTCTGGAATTCTCATAAAACCAAATTTCTACTGCTAAAGAATAACACCCCAAGAAAGATGATTCATTTCAAGGCATGAACTTCCAACAGATCCCAGAAGCTGTCTGTATTAAAAAATTTAACAGTGCCCGGGAACTGGCTTGAGCGCTACCCTGTGATCATTCATACCGTTAGTTGTCAGTTGCTGTCCCCTCTTTCCTTATTTTGCTAGCAAACATCTGCTTTGTGGGGTGATAAATATTTCAGCTGACCGTAGCATGGCTGTCATTCCCTCAGGGATCTGTGCATGGAGTATGCTTCTGCCTAGTACATGTGCTAACAGTTTGTGATGAAACTACAATTATGAGAGGAAAGAAGATGGGATGCTTGATGCAGCCTTGACATTTTGCCTCTAATCTGCACTCACTGCTGGAGGAGGAGCAGGAGAAGGAGGAGGGGAAGAGAAGCAGCCTCCTCCTGAACTGCAGCAAAATGTAATTCAGCAAAATGTAATTGCTTTCTATAAACCTGACAGGAGTGGGGACAGCTATCTGAGCTAAGGGATAATATTGACAAAAGAGCAAGAGAGCATTAATAGCCGGAAACTGTGAAATTATTTTTAACTGCCAGAGCAGTCAGTCTCTGAGGACCCTTCTTCTCAGAGTCATGTGGGCAAAAAACCAAACAAGTTCTAAGACTGAACTTCATATACTTATGTAAAAGTCTCATGGTGTTGTATTTTCCTGCGACAGAGAGCAGGACACAGTGTCTCAGCAGCTCCCTTTCAAACCTGTGTTCTGCACATACAGAATGAGTCTATACTGTCATTGCATGATCCCTGTGAATTTCTTAACCAGGACTTCTAGCATCCGTGACCTTCACCTTCATGTTCTCACAAGGCTGCAGGAGGAAGTTACTGTGTGCTGTTCTGTTCAGGAACAGCTTGCAGAGACACACCATGCTTTCTTGCAGGGAAAGTTTATAGATGTTCTTTCTTTTTACCTGTTAAGATCACAGCAAGCGATGTTATAAATAACTTAAACTTGTGCTACTTTTTCAAAGTTCTTTTTGGAGCAAGGCTCCCATATGAAAGCTCCTAGATATTGCTCATTTGCTGAGGTGGTAAAATGAGGGGATTTCACGGGAAATGTTAAGACCACTTTGGAAAGTGGCAGTTTTAATGTAATATAGGTCCAGGGAGTTGCAAATTCCAGCTCCACCTTCAGAGAATTCATATGTTTCTGGCCCAGACAGAATATAAGGAGTCTCTGGTGCACAGAGGCAGGCTTGGGAGAGGCAGTCAGTAACTGAAAACTGAGTAAGTGCTTGTCACAGCAACCCATGCTCCTGGCTTTGTGTAGGTGTGGAAATGCCAGTGGGAGGTTAGCAAAGGCTTTTGTGCTCCCCTCAAAAATCAAATAAAAATCTTATAGTTCTGGTGCTTTAAAGATGCTTGACTTGCCCTGTGACATTGAGTACATTGTATGTAAAGCTTTTCCTTCAGGAAGACACATGCAGAAAGAGAAAAGAACTGCAAGAGTACATACATTGACAAAAGCTTCTAGGACTCACCAAGAGTGAATTTACTGAGCATGGCTCAAACAAACTAGAAGGATTCCTTCTCCACCCACACGCTTTTCACAGTTCAGGAGCTATAGTGCAGATAGATTTATATATATACATATATATAGTGCTCAATATTCTGTTTGCATTGTATGATAAGGCAGCTGATAGGCAGCATCAGAACACTTTTGGAACCTGTAGCTCTTAAAAACCACTTCAGCATGGGTCCTTTCCACAGGGTAAAGTCCTTCAGGAATGGACTGCTCCATCATGGGTCCCCAGCGGGGTCACAGGTCCTGCCAGGAGCCTGTTCCAGCATGGGCTCTCTCCATGGGCTGCAGTGTGAATATCTTCTCTACCATGGTCCTCCATGGGCTTCAGGGAGACACCTGTTTCACCATGGTCTTCTTTACCAGCTGCAGGGTGAAGCTCTGGCTCCTGGAACATCTCCTCCTTCACAGGGTCTGTCTACAGGGTTGTTTCTCTCACATTTTTCTCACTCCTCTCTCACACAGCTTCTGCACAGCATTTTTTACCCTTTCTTAAATATATTATTAGTATGTTGCTGATGGGCTCAGCTTTGGTCAGCAGTGGGTCCATCCGGGAACCTGCTGCAACTAGCTCTGTCTGACATGGGGTCAGCTTCTGGTGTCTTCTCACAGAAGCCAATCCTGTGGCTCCCCTGCTGCTAAAACGTTGCCACATACAAACTGCCTACAGATATATTTCAAATGTACAAAGTCTGAACATAATAAAGATCATTATCCAAGAAGTGTGACTTTTTACATCACTTACAGAAGGTTTCTGGATGCTAGAGCTGTCCAGGGCTATGAGGTGTGCAGGATCTGCAGGTCCTTTGAATCTGACAGGGAGGCAGCACTGTACGAAAGTGCGACTCCCCAGTCTGAACAGGGTTAGAAAGGCAGTGCTTGCTGCCCCACACCCTGGGGTCTCAGCAGGTTGAGACTCAGAGTTGTGCTGTGCACCTCTAGCATGCTGGACTCTGTTCTTCCTGAGCAGTAACAACATCTGCGTGCCTAGGACCCAAGTTTCCTGAAGACAGCCCTGCAGAGCCCTTTTATAATGTTTGCAGAAGAGACTTCAGCTCTCTGTGGCTCCATTTCCATGGGTTTATGACCGCAAGATTAAATTTATGAATGCTTAAAGGACTGAGTTCCTAGAATGAAAACTGTTATACAGGCAAAAATTTAAATTCCTCAGGGCAGGCATTACTGCTTATTTGTAAAATGGCACTCCTGTGAGTACTCTTCAGTAATAGTAACAACGACAACAGAAAACATACTTTAGGGTTCATCAGTGTTACTATTTTGTTTACCCTGTGGCAGCAGATTTCCAGTGTGAGCTGTGAACCTGCAAGCTGCTTTACACGGATCTCTATATCCACAAGGAGTAGTTTGCAAGCCTGGGGACTCATATACTTAGAAATGAGGGAATAGGTTTGTTGAAAGTTAGAATAAATGGGTTATTTTTCACAGGTCCTGACATGCACTTAAATAGTATGTGGTATAGAAAGAGTTCTGCTATCTGGAGAAATTGCATAGAGCAGTTTCTTTCCCTGTATGAAAGGGAAACATACAAAGCAAATGTGACACTTCTGCCATATAAATCTTTCAAAAAAATGTATTCCACTGAAAAGTGTAATGTGAATGGAGCACAACTAGAATGAAACCTCCTTGAAACTAGGTCTTACACAGAAAAAAGTTTTCCCTTTCTATGTGTTTTCTCAGGATAAATTAACTCCTCAAAAGACTGTCGGCACCATTTCCAATTCAAAATAATCTCCAATTTCCCAGTCCTGAAGGATTAACTGGGATGAAGCCTGGCTCCACCTTTTGATGCATTATGTATCAGCCCTGGAAGTAAGGAGAGGGTGAAAGATCAGGCTTTCAACCTGCTTCTGAGTAGTCCTTGTTGTGTCCCCTTGACTACAGGCATGTGGCAGCTGCCTGTTGTGGAATACCCTGCCCGTGTGTCCACCCCTGTGCGCAGGCTGGCGCTCGGGGGCTGGGGCTGCCGGAGCTCGGTGGGGCGCAGCTGTGGGGACAGTGCCCTCCGCATCCCATCCTCGCACCATGCAGACGACAGGGGCTGGGGATCCAGCTGTCCACGGGGACAACGATATCTCCAAAGAGTTCCTTTCACCTGCAAAATAGTGTCTTGTATTGGGTTTGTTTTCTTGTTTGGAGTGGTATTTTTTTTAACTTTCTGTGCAATGGCTTAGCTGCTCTGAGGACCAGCTTTGCAGCCTGCATTGGGAATGCTGGGAAAGGTAAGGTGTTGTTTCATTTTCTTAAGCCATATTTTTAAAAACCTGTGGAAAGAAAAAAGAGAAAAACGAACAAGAAGAGGGGGGAGAAATAGGTAACTGTGCATGAAATGGCAGAAGTTATGGGGCCCAGGTGGGGAGGGAGCCCATCACACAGAGGTGGGATGGCAGGCAGGTGCACAGGGACCTGCCACCCCTGCCCATCCTGCCGGTTGGCCACACAAAGCGTCCTGGCCAGGAGCCCGGCCATGGGCCATGGAGCGAGTGGCCATGGAAACCCTTCTGCACCGCTGCCAGCCAGAAACCCTACCGCATCGCTGGGGCTGCCAGAGGGTTGCTGGGGTTACTGGGGGGGTGGCAGTGGGAGGGAGGCCCCAAGGCCTGCCAGGAGTCCCAGGCCGGGGAGGGCTGCCCTCTCCCTCTAACTGGCTCGATCCTGCTGAGGAAAAGCCCCAAAGCAGCCACATGATTTTCTCAGTTAAGAGTTTCCCTTGACCTTGGGTTTAAAACAGCCCAACTCCTTCCCAGGGTGCTAATTAGGAAATGCTAAAGGGCTCGTGGGGGGAGGAGGGGGAAGGGCGTTTTCTGGCCGGGTGTTACTCTGGTGCAGGCTGGACGTCCCATGCTAGATGTTAATAATTAACAGGCAGGTCTCTAAAACACCAAAAGACCTAGGGAAACTTTGCCATGCTTCTCTGTGAAACTGAGATATTTCTTCTGCTTAAAGAGCCTTTGTTAAACTGCCTTGGAATAACTCAAGCTTGACCAAGTGGAACTAATTGGCCTTCATCTTCCCAATCTTATGCAAAACAACTTCGAAATCAGAAGGATTTTTAAGGCAATGCTATCCAGTATAAGGAGTAAAACATAAATCTCGATGTTAAGGAGTTTAGTGTAACATAAAACTCTGCACTCTGGGAGATGTCAAAACATCTACCAGAAAAGCAAAGGATGAAGGCCACCTCTGTCAAGAGTAGAGGTCACCTTTCAAGTGGTCAGCACAACCCTTAAAATAAGAGACTGTCTTGTGGATACATACGCTCTTCCAAACTCTTCAGCATATCCCACCTTGCTTTGATTTTGAATGTTAAGGACTGAATATACCCAGATCTCTTCCTGTTCAAACACTACTGTCAATATCAGTCCCGATATCTTTCTTCGAGTCTTCTAATATTTATTTTTCTTGAGAACAACTTATTCTGAAGGTAATTAATCTTATTTCCAGTTCTTTGGTTGAGGTTACTCTGTTTCAGTCCTTTTTTTCACAAAATGAAGCAGAACTGATGGAAGTTTCACTCTGAACAGTTAGTGTGAGTTTCAGTGATTAAAAATAAAACTTGTCATTATTATTTATTCTTAGGCCAGGAAAGGATATGTCAAATCAAGACAATCAGTTCAGCATATGGCTAACCAAGACCATCTCCCAACCTAATCAGCCTTTTCCCACTAATGAAAACATGCTAAAATCACCTTATTTGAACTAAAAATATTAATCTATTTTTTAAACAGTTACTAAACCCAAACAAAAATCTATTCTACATTCCTTATATGGACTGCGTCTTACATATTTATGTGGTGGCTCTGAGAGGCCTCAAAAAACCTGAATTGTGCTAGTGTCATTTTGTGCTCAAAGGCACAGCATGAGAGACAGTTTGTAGCTGGTACCTGTTCCTAAGAGCCTACAGAACACAGCAGGTAAAGCAAAGAAGATAAAACAGAAATGGAGAATTTAAATGAGATGATTCAGCCTGAGATGATCCAGCAGATCAGTGAAGAAATTCAGGTTTCGTTATGTACAGGTCTGTACTGTTCCTGGTACATTGTACCTATTCCAATTCTTTAATAATACTGTGGCTTTAATTCAAACCATTCACTGCAACATACTTTGTGGCTGAAGTGACTTGAAAAATACCTGAAGTTGTTAGATGGAAACATCTCACTGAGCACCAGCTGGACTGATTTAACCTTGTCATGCAGGAGCAGGGTAGCACAGCTGCACATGGTGCTATGTCAGGACTGTTTTTCCTAGAGAAACATATCTAATTACATACCATGTCTTCTTATTTTTATGTTTCCTATTAGGTGAACTATAGGGCCTAATTCTACCGCTACAGAAATTAGCAGGAGTTTCCCCACTGATTTAAAAAGATTTAAAATTACTAAACTAAAGCCAAATCATGGAATAGTTAGTGTGCCCTCAGCTTGCAGTTTGCAAAAAGGGAAGAAGTCACAGGCACACAGCATTAGATTTATCTGTCAGCACTAAAGTCGGGGATTCACCTTGGCTTCTGCCACCACATGCTGCAGCACTGACTCTTTGGAATTCAGCCATAGTGCAGAGGTGTCACTGCTACATCCCTCACGGTGCAGAAACTGATTCAACACCTGCTGAAGAGGGGCACTTAGCTCAGGTGAACTTCCATTCTCATCATGAACAATTAAAGTAGGATCTTCACCGTTAGATCTCAGGGTACAGAGCACTCAGGGGTGTAAACTGATAATCAAGGAGGGACTCAGGCTGGGTTGGGGTTTTTTTGCCCTTTCTTAGACCACTAGCACAATGAATGACCAGAAAAGAGCTTTCTTATCTGTCACTGACTGGAAAGAACCTCTGGCTTTTGAAGCTATAGGGTCCTACAGCCACTTACGTGTTTAACTTAAACTTTTGCAAGTTCCTGAGGTGACTTTAGCAGCAGTATCTATTCCATGCTTGCAATTTATAGCAAGGTTTTTAATAAAGGATTAACGATCAATTACTGTGTATCAAAACCAAGTGTAATATAGATTACTGCAAGCAGCATGCTCATCTATTAGAATTTACAGCATTCATGAAGTACACAATAAAACAAATACTGATTGGTTATTAATTCTTGGGGAAAAGAACTGTAATGTCAAAGGTGGTCACTATGTTGTTTTTCAGAAGAAAACCAGAGTATCGTTTTTGCTGATTAAAATGGCTTTCTGAGGAGGAATTAAATCTGGCAAGGAGGTTAGAAAGTGAAAGGTTCCCTGTGAATTAAAGCGTGACAGTTTTCAGGAGTAACAAATCCTTAATTAATGTGGGATGGATGCCAGAGGCAGTTATTTTAAAAATAAACTTGAAAGCAAGTGCAGGAATTCCCTGAAACAAAGGATTTCTTTTGCCATTTTCTGAGAACATGTTGTCTTATTGGCCTATTTGGTAGGCTATTGGGGCTGACATCACAGAGGCATCATTCTAATTGTTATTTAATAGAAGCTTTATTTTATTTTCTCCTAAAGCACTTCCATGAATCTCCAATCACCTAAACCTGGCATTAAAGAGAATTCAAAATCAAACAAACTACTCAAGAAAGAATCATCCTTTGACAGAACTGGGGCTCTTAGTGCATTTTAATTTTTCCATAGACTGCATGAGATGGAGACAGGGGCTTCTGTGCCTTGATCTGTGACAACTGAGTTTTTACTAAATAATAAGCACAACAGTTGATGTAAAGGTTCAGGGTAAATCTGCACACTTAGCATGTCTAGGGATAGATGAATTTACATATGCAAATACTGCAGGAGGCAGAGAGATTATGACAGACTATTGCCTTTGTAAAAATCCAATTTTCTAATGTAATTGTACCAAGTATGAGTAGATAAGCAAACAGTTCTGGGTTTTCATAGTGGTCATGCTAGAGGGGCACACAGAAATTGGCAGTAGTTGCATTTACCTTTTGCTCATAAATAGCTCATGCAAAGTTAATTAAATAGCACAATTAGCTATTTTATTTTCCTTACTTAACTACAAGGATTAATCCTGGATTCAGTGAGGAGAAATGTTGCTATTAGCAAATGAGAAATGCAGTGGTGTAAGTAGGTAGCGATCTGTAACATTCTACATTTTAAAATTCCAAAGCAAAAATAGAAAGATCCATTAGTTCCCTTCACCTGAGTTTCTGATTGAGCAGCTACTGTGAAGAGGAACATTATTTCTTTTCTATGAAATTCATTAGATCATATTGCAACAGAGAGAGCCTTAATGATGCTAACAACGTTTGACAGGTACTATAGGCAGGAGCACATAATGTTCATTCCCATAATATGTGAAGCTTTGTAAACGTTAAATGGGTTTTTCTTCACAACATACACCTGAGAGGTACTGAAGCAGTTATTCAGTTTTATAGATGGGTGATAGAAGTACAGGGAGTTTAGGTCATAAACCTAAAGTCTTTTGCAAAGCTAAGCACACGCCCCAGGTCTCTTGGTTCCACTCTTGCTCTGGAGGTGCCTCTGCCTCTTCCTTTGCTTCACAGTGATAGGTGCTATAGGAACTCACCAACTGTGCATCGCTAGACCTCATTACAATTTGCTAACTTGTCCTTGGATTGCAACACGTATAGAAAGTATATGGCACAATACAGAAATATAGATCAGACTGTGTAGTGCAGTCTTTTAATAAGTACCTGTTTGTACTGTACTGATCAGCATGGTTAGTCATAGTGTGAATATGCTGCAGTTTCTTTAGACAGAGAAGCGCTGAGCTACAGTATTTTGGTCACACAACTCTCAGTTTCATGGTACTGTGGCTCCACATCTTTGGTTTGAACTGGGGGAAAGGTAGGAGCCAGCAAACTACTGCCAGGAATGAGGAGCTATGACTTCAGCTGCCTGGAGAACCTGGAACCCATTTCCCAGTGAATTGCTCTAACCATTGGCATGGTGGCAGGACCACTGCTCAACCAAATGGGCTTGAGCAGATGTAGCTCTTGGGACCTCTTAGCTGGTGGAGAGCCTCCCTGTTTGTTTTTGAATCACAGGGGATCTTTGGTGTCCACAATCTTAAGCAAGGAAATTTCAGATCTTGTCTGAAAGCCTGTGTTTAGGAATACAGGGAACTTTGTAATCTAAGTCTGGGTTTAGAGCCTTAATGGTTCAGTGCCCATTGCTAGTACATGGTTTAAATTGCTTTCCTGAAGCTATGCACTTAGTATGGCACACAAGTCCTGTAGTCAAATGTCGTGGGTCCCCAGAACACAGCCTGGTAACTGAAACAGCTAAAGCCAAGTTGTATTACAGATTCTGCTTTCTTCTCATCCACTTAAGTCAGCTACCTGTTTAAGAAGGAAGTTAAAATGTGGTGTCTGTCAGGATAATAATAATTTTATTGTCTTCTAGGCACTTAGTTGTTCTGAATTTGCTTGTTTAAAATGCTTTATATTAAATACATTAGCGAGAGATTAAACACATGCCAGTTTAAAATACAGTGATAAAATTTATATATATTAGAAACAATGTAATATTTTAATATAACATTTAGTAATTTTTTCAATAAAAATGTGATATACTTTTAATGTGATATGTTCATCTTTTCATCTTCAACATTCTTTTTTCAAATAAACATTAACTAACATTTTCATTGATCTTTGTATCTGCACAGATGTCAGAAGAGATAGAGATCTGACCCATGATAACTAGATCAGTTGCTGTTAGCTTAAGAATTTAATTTTCTCTTTTTCAGTTTTGTAATGTTCATGTAAGTCATACCACTCACACTGGTGGCTTGAAGTACAGAATCATATATGTAATTTTAATTAAACAAGAAAATGTTCACACAGTTTTTGTTATGAATTTTAATTTCTGTAAACCAGGTGTAAATAGGATTCACATAATTGAATGAAAGAGCTCTCTGATGAGATGTCAGTAATCCTTTTACTTGGGGATGTATCAAGGTGATTACAATGAATGAATACATATCACTATCAGGCTGCTCTCCTCCAATAACAGGCACAATTATTTGGCTTTCTGTGCACATGTATCATCTAATACTGGTAATGATTTTCAGTCCGTAATTCTGGGGAATATAATTCCCCATTGCTACACACTCCTTTTACTCCATATCTTAATGTGTCAATATTGGTGCAGTATGATTTGTTTATTGTGAAGCAATCCAAAGGAGGCTGAATAAACTTCTAATATATTCACATAAAACACATGAAATCTTTTCTTAGATTTATATGGCTGATTTTGAAAAATCACGGACTGGTACTGTGTTACTGAATTATTTAGTTGTCCATTCTGGAATTAAGGGTAGCTATCTTTGATGTGCCCAGTCCATCAAACTAGAAGATTTTGCTTTTGCTCAGTTCCAACAGTTCTGATGTCCACTAATACTTAGGATCAGCCTTGAGGTTGCCCTCAACTAATCCGAACCACATGCACTGCCCTTCCTCGTCCTGGCTACCTCTTGCAACTCTGCCTTAATGTAAACACTTTCTACATTTAAGCAAAGTTACATGTTCTGTATTATGCCAGACGTCTTCTTTCCTTTGGAAATGTAATAGTATCCTTCCCCTTCAATCTCCTTAGGTGCAGAGACACCTGTAAGACTCCAGCTCTCACAGGGTAAGAAAGCAAATGAAGAAAATATTCTCTCTTGCCACCTTCCTCCCATAGGCAGAAAAGTTACAAATAGGTCATTTATTTTTTTCTGAACCCTCTTGAGGTGGACAAAGAGCAATTCTCACCCAACAGAAGGCAACAAGGAAAGAAAATCAGCATATACTCTGGTCTATATCCTGACTTTTCACCTTTATAGCTTCTTTCAACTTCTTTTGGAAAGAGTGGGTGTAGTGGCCTCTTATTTCCTTTCCCTTCTTCTGCCTTATACTACCAACACTGGAAAACTGAACTGCATTGCTAAATTTTGTACACAGTCAGCCAAGAAGGGGGAAGAAAGGCTTAGTTAGACACACCATATTAGAAATGTAATTTCTAAAACTTATAGGGTAGTCAAGTATTGCATGTTTAGAATTGGAAAACACACATTTGACAGTCTTCATAGCTACAGATAAATATTTTACTTCTTCAACAGGTAAGACATTCTAAGTAACAGTTGCAAAAGTAAATTAGTAATTCATTTGTATAAGCTCAACAAAACACAGCTAAGACTGCAGAGTGGAGTTCACAAGTAATTGTCAAGGTGACTAAACCCCATAGTTTTATAAAACAGGGTCTCTTGAAAACTATCACTTATCAAAACCAGGAGGATGAAATTGTGGATATAACTAATCTTAACTGCCAGTTACTCATTGTTAATTGAGACTTTTATATTCCCCTTTAAGATAGATATGTTGAAAAGCAAGTGAGTTAAGAGCTTGAGTTGTCCTTCGCTTCCTCTGTAGTCAGTGGAAAAACAACACTTTCAGGTGGCACTTCAGATCTGTCCATTACCTGTAGGAAACATGTAATGGGAAGGGGAGTCTATGCTGAGTACCTCAGCTATACCCCTAATACAGGCATATATTAATTGCTGCCTAAATCCATATTAATCCTATATTAAACTCAACCTAAATTGATATTTATTACTCAGTTCCAACCTTGGCAGTTTGGGGTCAAGCAGAGACTGGACTCAGGCCTGTCATACCAAGATTGTTTGCTAGTTCAGCACCTGGTGGCAACAAAAGAACAAAAGTACCCACTTCCAAAACTCTAAGAACATAAAATGGATTATGCAGATATTAATAGAATCTTCCATGTTGGAAGGGAACTCAAAAGATCAACTGGTCCAGCGTTTTGTAGAAAAGGAAGCCTTGATGACATTATCTAGTGACTGGTCCAATCATGTCTTGAAATTCTCCAGTGATGGGGACTCTATCACATGCATAAGGAAATTATTCTAGTGATTGATTATTCTTGCTGTAAAAAATGTCTTTCTTATATCAAGATGAAACTTGTACCCATTCCCCTTGTCCTCTCCATGTGGCTTCCTGTGGAAAGAGAGCCTCCATCCTTTTTGTAGCTGTCCTTTGAGTACTAGAATACTGTGATGAGGTCTCTCCTGAGCTTTCTTTTCTCCAGGAAGAAAAGGCACCAGTCTTTCCACATAGGGCAGGTTCTCCAGCCCTTTGATCATCTTTGTGGCCCTCCTTTGGACTCCAGTCCGTCCATGTCTTTCTTGAATTGTGGGGTCCAGAACTGGACACAATACTCCAGGTGCATCCTGACAAGCCCTGGGTAGAATGGGATGATCACGTCTCTATCCCTGCTAGCAATGTGCCTGTGGATGCAGAGCAGGATCCAATTTGCCTTTGTTGCTCCAGTGGCACACTGTTGACTCACTTTCAGCTTGTTGTCCACCAGGATCCACAGGTCTCATTCAGCACTGCTCCCCAGCCACACAGATTCTAGCCTGTACTGGGTTCTTTGGTTATGTTGTCTGAGATGCAGGACCTTGCACTTGTCAGTGTTAAACTTCACACCGTTCTCGCTAGCCCACTCTCCCAGCCTGTCCAGGTCTGTCTGTAAGATGGCTCACCCTTCTGACACGTCCAACTCACCAGACAGTTTAGTGTCATCAGCAAACTTGGTGGGGGTACTTTCAATCCCATTGTCCAGATCATTTAATAAGATGTTGACCAGTGTGTGGGCCAGTATCAATCACTGTGGGACCAGTCCCACAGTGCTGCCAGCATGAGTGAAAACCATTGATCGCCACTACCCATCTCACAGACCACCCATCCAGTCTGTATCTTGCCAGTCTGTGCAGGAGGTAGCTGTGGTAATCCAGTGGTATAAAGGGCTGACCTCCTCCTTCTTTCAGCAAAAAGTAATACCAGAGCTACTGGCAACCATGCTGTGCATGGAGCATGAACGAAGCTGTATGGGGATCTCCTTTAGGGAAGCGGGTGCAACTGCAAACAAATGCAGTAGTGTTCATGCTATTTACATATGATTCCTCTCATCATGCTGCTTTTATGTTAATTTTTGGGTGACATCTGAGCCATAGAGTTTTGTTTGCGCAAATGCTCAAAGAAAGTTAATTTTAATCATGCAAATAAATACTGTTTCACAAACCTTAATTCTGAATTTACACTTGAAGGAATAATTAAACTGCCATCCAATTAAGGGACAGAAGAAATAAGTGGCTTATGTAATTAATTGCCTTGGAAAATATGATTCAAATTTTCAATGTTCAGGATCAGTGAGGAAATATTTAAAGCTATACTCATAAAGAAAATTGGAATAGTTAATATATTTGAGGAAATTAATGTTATTTAGATATATTTCATTACATGAGAGGACTACTTAATTTTCTGATTTTTGTTAAATATCTAGTGTAGTATTACATGTCTCATAAAAAAATCCACTTTTTTTTTTTCTTTAGCTGCAAAGGCCATGAGTAGTATTCATTTTATTAATATGTTTCTGATACAGACTAATGAGCTTGTAGTCTTTTACTTCAGAAATTAATTTTACAGCCTTGGAATGTATCAAGGTTTATCTGACCTTCGCAGTAAAAGCAATTATAAGAATGTATACCTTCGATTCCCCAAATGATACAGATTCATTTTCATGAGTTTTATTGGACTATATAGCCCTAAAAAATGAAGTAAAAGCTGGCTTGTTTCCGTGTAGAAATGTAATTACTGTAAATTGCATGCTTACTAGCACTCGATTACTGATGAAGCTGCAATCAGGAATCTGACAGATGAGGGATTAATTCCCCAGAAATAGGGTTTCTTCCTTCTTGTTACAAACATATGTGTATGGAGGAAACAGATCTAAATATGTCAGATTAATAAACTAAGAAGTCTAGGATGAAACAGAACAGCTGGAAATGTAACTGGTGATAATTGAAGGCTAATTAACTTCCAAGAACAATTTTCTACCAGGTGCTCTATTAGCCATATAGAAAGAGAAACTAAAGAAGTTGCACAGCGTGCATTTTCATTTAGAAATTTGATATGAACTGCTGTTCTACCTACGTGGTAAATGGAATATGACTGTACTGTTTGTTACGGGTATAAATATTCATGTGACTGACTGATTTGCAAAAATTCCTTCATTTCTTTTTAAGCACTGAGTTGGTTTTGTATGTTCCTTGTCTTAGCAGAGATGTGAGTCTTTCTTACTTTAATAGATAATCAAAATGAAGATTCTACTTTTAAGAATATTTTTGAATGCTAAAGCTCTTTCTCTGACATTTTTTGTCAATTTTGCCTATTCTGCTGTAGCCTGCTATAGCATTTTCCACGTAGCAGTTTCAGATTATGTCCATAATCCCTGCAGTTTTTGACTATTGCTTAGAACATCATATACAGTGAATAATGAAGTCTTTTCTCTGAAACAAGCCATTTAAAGAGCAAGAAAAGGGCACTGGGTGCCCTACATAAAAGTTTTCACCTTTTTATGCACATTTGCATTCATTATGCAAATTGCTTTTTCTACATATTTGTTCCCCTCTGTGTTTAGAAACTTTTGGTCCTGTATGATCCTTCAATTTGTCTGTCATCATGTAAGAAACTGGATTCTGAGTCCTGTTTATATGGCTTTTAAAGAGAACCAAGGCTGTGCAAGTTTTGGATAAAACATGTCCTCATATTACCTTCACAAATCAGGAGATTGATATAAGGAATGAACATCACCTTTGCTGACTTTAGCTGCCCAGAAGGTAGCTGCTGTACTTTTAGTGGAAAGAAATAGGGTTACTTCCTTTCTCGAGTTTTCATCTTTTAAATGCTTCTGAAGGTGCCTGTTGCCCTGTTGATAGGATTGGCTAGCTGTGACTAGCCATGTCAGTGTGGAAGTAGAGCAAAATAAATGATTAAAAAAAAAAGATGTGATGATTCATCTTCTGTTGTTACCTGCTTTCCTCCTCCTGACTGAGGAGTCACTGAGAGGGTGGTTGGTCACTGGAACAGGCTCCCCAGGGAAGTGGTCATGGCAGCAAACCTGTCAGAGTTCAAGGAACGTTTGGACAACTCTGAGTCATATGATTTCATTTTAGGTAGTCCTGCAAGGGATCCTTATGAATCCCTTCCAACTTGAGATATTCTATGATTCAGTGATTCTATGAATTTATGTGACTAGCTTAGATTTAGGCAGTTAACAATTAGGCACCTGAAAGTAGGTCAAAGATACCTTTCCATTTTGAGAACAGTCAGCAAAGGCATGAGGCTGAGGTAATGCCTTACGCTGGATGCTTACTTTTGGCTTTAATGAAATACTGAAGTTTTACTTCTTACTGAGGTGGAGTCTTAAGCATTTACAAAATCATTATATTACTAAGCATTGTCCTGCCTGTGGAAAACTAGAAAATCCATTTGCTGAAGAGCTTATAATTTATAGGATGATTGTCTTTCCTTTGTACAAGTGGTTTCCCTGTAATTCATGTCACAGATATTTAATTTTTTTTTTTTCTGTATTCTTTCTTAAAGAAAACTGCTCTTAAGAACCAACATCTAATAATCTTCTTAATCTAAAACATCACTCTTATTCTGCTATAGCAGCTGTTTGGGATCAGGGATAGGAAAGGGAATATTTAAATATTGCTATGGGAATTCATGATACTTGTATGATCAAAGACTCCATCTACAAGACAAGTAAAAGGACCAATATAATTCTCATTACTTGCCACAACAAAGGATTTTAAAAATGACTGAGTTGTCTTTTTTTAAAGCAAAAAAACCCCCCTCAAACCCTTATAATTGTCAGAGGTATGGTGTTCTGTTGCTTATTAATAAGACTTCTGGAGAACAAGTTCTTGCCAGGCTTGTTTTAAATCTTGAAGTTTTGATTAAATTTTAATTTATTACTGTAAAAGATGAAAAATTGACTACATCAATCAAAAGGTCATTTCTGAAACACTGCCAATGAAGGGAATAAATTTACTCTAATGCTTGTAAGAGATGTTCTTACAAGATTCAGAAAAATAGCATGTTAACTTTTAATAAATATTGCTGTGGTAGGAAGAGATATGCCAGAAACAGCAATAACAATAATTACCTCTAACTGTATTCCTGAGAAACCTAGATATTTAAAAGATTGTTTCACAGAAACTGTGTGTGTCAAGATGTGTCATTGCTCCAACAGAAAATGTATGTGATTTATTTTATATCATTCTTGATCAAAAAAGCATAGAAAGCTTGATAACCCAAATAGCTCAAACCCCAAAATACAAAAACAATTTTTGTGAGAATGTTTTTATTTTGAAAACTGGGTAAGAACCAGCCGATTATGGTCAAATAATTTTGAAAATAATTAAGTATTCTCCAGTTGAGACATTAAAATAACTAGCCAAGGATTTTTTGCTTTCTTTTATCTACACTTCTTTGCTGATAAAAGAAGCAATGTGATCTGAGGAATAAAAGGAAATTGCAAAGTATCACTAAAATTAGCTATCAATTCTACAATGTGGGTAAAGAAGTGGTAAGAAGTATTCCTTTGGTGATCTTTTGTGTCTCAGAGTAAGAGAAAGAAAGGTGTTCCTAAATGTGTACTTTTTGCTATAGATTTTATTGATATGGATTTTTATATGCAAATGAGGTGCTGCTTTCTTTAACTCCTGATCCTGAGGTGAAAATATTGATCGGTGTCTTGCTCGGGTGATTGACGCACATGCCAGTGCGGAGGGTTCTGTGAAAAGCCATAGGTACTGCTGGGAGATGCCTTGCTTTGGCTTCAGACTTTGAGGAACAAGGATCCTCCCTAAGTATTTTGCTTTCAAAACTTCATGACAGTCATTATTGGGGATAGCAGCAAATGATTTCTGGAACTAAAAGCACATAAAATCTAGAACTATAAGATGCATGGGTCATTTTTTTAAAAGTTATACTGTGAAAGAAAACATTTTTTATACAGCATAAAGCTTTTGGCCTTCCCATAGCTTCAGCCCAAACAATCTCCTGGCGATCTGGGGCAGTACCATCAGGGCACGGGGGGACAGGGGCCCCCCTGGGGCCAGCAGAAGCGGAGACACGCCAGGGTGGCAGGAGAGGGCCCGGCAGGCAGGGCCTGTCGCACTGCCCCGTCCCGGGGGATCCTGCACCCCCACGGCGAAAGGGCTGGGCCAAGGCCAGGCTGGGCCATTAGCCTGTTGGTAAGCCTGGCTCTGTGCGGCCCATGGCTGCAGGGCAGGGCTGCGAGCAGCTGACGACCAGCCCTACTGGGGCGTCACTGGGCCAGGGATTGCTGAAATGGGGTCTTGGGCTGTGGGCAGGGTGGAGGAAGGCCCTGGAGGGTCCTGGCAGGGCCTATATGCCCAGAGGGTCCCTGACACATTGATGTAAAGCTAGAGTAAAGCAAGGAACCAATCATAAATAGCAGTTTTGGGTGGTGTTTGCTATGCTTTTTTTTTTTTTTTAATAATTTTTTTTTAACAGCGTGTTGTTGAAAGCATAGCATCTGTTGTTTAGTGTGTAGACAATAATGAAGGCAAGAAGGTGTGCTGGTAATAGAGCTCTCCATTAATTAAGTTAATTAATTTTAATACTGGAAAAATATCACTGCATGTTGGTGGGGAGAAGGAGGGGAATGCCTGGCGCCCATTGCCCTGGTGTGGCTGGTGCAGGAGTGTTCTCCTGAAAATCAGGAGTTGTTGGTGCGATTGGCTCTGCAAAACCCAGGTAACAGAAAAGCCCTCAAATAGCAGAAGGAGAACCATGTTCTTTTGCTACTTCAGGCAGTGTTGTTTTTTTCCTTACTTTAAATGATTGTAAGTTCAGTAAAACGTGTTTCACTAAGAACTTCCAAATATTTAGGTGCTCAGATGTATTTTACAATATGAAAATATGTGCAAAAGGTGGTGTGGTTTGGGTGGATTAACCTACAGTAAAACTTCTGTAAAATAATGAACTATTTTATGGACAGTCCCACTGCTGTTATTCTGACTTCTGTTGCTGGGGCAGAATATTTGTTGTACAAGCAACAAATGCATCACATACATTTGTGAATACATCTATGATTGATGACAGATTCAAAACCCACTTCTGATTCAAAAGAAGACCAACACCACTATGGGTACTGAACACTGTATTTTGCTGCTCTTAAAGCTGTCTGGCATGCAGCAGTATATATAGGTATATACAGTAATAAATACATGAGAATACATATAATAACTTTTATTCAGAACCAATCAACCTCTGCTTTGTCCATATGACTAAGCCTCTAAAAGGAGGACAACTTACGCAAAACATGTAAATACCACTGATTTGTTAAGCCGAATGATGTTCTGTTTGACTGACGGTATGTTTTACGATCTCTTGACTCTGTGCGTTCCATGCAAACACTGGGAACAGCAGGGCAAGGAGTTCTATGTTTAAAATACACGGATTTGTATTCTGTATTATTCAGTGTGGTATTTGTGCTTCTGCCTGGATGGGATGCTTAGTTTGAGAGACAGGTGGAGAGTAAATGGGATAGAAGAGACTTAGGAGTGTTTAATATATATCTACAGCTATTTGCTTGGCAAAGATGATGACGTTCCATTGCATGCTAATTCTTTTTGCAAAGCCAATAAAAGAGCAGTTTTTTTCTTACAGAAACTGACTTGGAAGTCTAACAGTGTAGACTGTTGTGAGTTTTGCTTTTCTTTTTTCTTTTTCTTTTTAACTGATATCAGGTAAAACCTAAGTTGCTGTAACTGTATTCTTCTCCACAGTTAAGCGCAGGAGTAGAGAATTTTAAGGACAAGAGGTGAAGGATTACTCAGGAGGGTGCCAGCACAGATATTTCCATTTGAGAGTATGATTTGATGAAGAATAAAGCAGAGGAAGATGAGCAGTGGTGAGTAATATTTTCTGTATTGACAAAAGGGAGAATTTCCTTGATGAAATAAAAATGTCCTGAGAGACATCAGCTTTTGAAAGATGTACTATCTTTATCTAAGATTCATTGAAACAGATTTGTCTTCCACAGTAAAGGGTTTAGGGAACAAAGGAATAACCAAAAACTGATCATATTTAAATCTCACAAGGAAATTCTGACTTCTGTTACACTGATTGTAAAACTCTTCTTGACTATGGTGGAAACAAAGGTCTTTCAATTTATGTTGAAGAAAATGATGATATTTGCTTCCAGAATCTGGTAGAGAGAACAAAAGAAAGCAGGATTCAAGAGGCCAAATTTGTATCTTCTGCAATAATAAACAGGACAGAAAAAATTAATCATTGACTGGGGTTAAGAAATGTGATTAGACATAATGTTGAAATTCTGCTGCTTTGCCAAGGACAAGTTTTAGAAAGTCCATGAGGCAATTTGCAGCTATTGATGGCAGGGATTGAGAATAGTCTTGCACACATATGGGGCTCGAAAATTATAATCCCTAATGTCTCAGAAGTGACAGTAGGCAATTATTTTAATTTACTTATGTCTCAACTTATATTTTGACATTCTACTTAATCAAACTGAGTTTTATTTAACTTCTTCCTACTGACAGCTGACCTGCTTTTTTTCCTCTCCTGTTCCCCCATAAAAGCAGATGGCTTAATGCACAGATGCTCACAGAATTATCTTTGTCTGACTAAATATTTTCAGAGAAGAATACCTGACTTTTCAGTTACTGTTTAGCATATCAAAGCCAAACAAATTATATGTGTTCTAAATAAGGAATTCAACAATAACTTTGCAGCCCTCTCATACTAACTGTGCATATAGTCTCATATAAACCCATACTCTGTAACCAGCAACTGTGATGTCAATAAATTGATTCCATTAAGAGGAGAGATGATCAGGGTTGGAACAAATGAAGAAATTATGATCTAAAATGCATTGTCTAGCAAATAGCCATGTTTGCCTGTAAATTCTTCAATACAAGGATTATCTTTTTGTTTCATGTACAGCATCTAGCACAAAGGGAATCTGTGGCATGACTAAATCTCAAAATGTTACTGCAATAAAAATAATTATAAACCATATAGGAGAGGATTATTTGTGCTTTGGAAAAAAAATGTCAGTTAATTGTTCATCTAAATCTATTTAAAATTCCCTATTCTGTTCTTTCTCTGTTTTCTAATAATGTCAAAGTAACTTTACAGTGGCTGCTTGTGAAACTGGCTTGTAACTGATCACTGAGAATAGGAGTATTTCTTTTGATATGCTCAAAATGCAAGCAGCTATCTGATGTTGGAAGCTGGTCAGTTTGTTTGATTTAGTACAGTGATTCATTCTCACTTTCTCAGCAAGTCTAATGTATGTACTACCGAAAACTATTCCAATATTTAAATAATTGGCTGTATTAGTGCTGGGTTTTTTTCAATTAATGGTACTAAATATTTGATGTTCAGCTAGAGTTTAATAATTAGAAAATATAATGACTGCTAAATTATCTTTTGTCTGTCTGCCTGAAATCACTTTCAGCTAATTGAAGATTTTCTCACTCCATTTAGCTGTTAAACACCGACATATGGGCCTCTGATCAGTTTTCTTATTCAGACAGATCCTCAAAAGAAGGTAGCAGTGAAAATATTAAAACAACAAAAAAATCTGGTTCAAATAAAGTTAAGACAATTTAATGGTCCTGTTGGCAATGCTGGAACTGTCTTCGACTTACCAGAAAAGGGTTTGATGGAAGTGAGGAATGAGCTTCCCACACTACCTGGCAATCTGTTGGGAATGAGACAAAGAACAGCATAGCACATAACGATAGCTGGTTAACTCTTGGATAACCATGTCTCTGTAGTTGCCAAACTGTAGTTTGGTAGTATGCTACTACTCAATAGTTGCTGAAATACTCTTCAGGTAGCAATTTGACATGTGGTACTTATAATAACCTGGAGTTTGAGAGTGGGTTGGGTTTTTTTATTCAGAGAGGTTAGGGAGACTAAAATAACATTAGCATCACTAAAAAGATCTCATATGTCAACTATGTTGTTTCTGATGAAAGGAAATCCTTGTACATCCAGCTCCTTAGCTACCTGGTATCAACTTAGACTAGGCTTTATCTGAAAAGAAATACCCTTCATACATTAACACAGTTTTCCTATTAAGCAATGTTACCAACAGCTCTGTTTTAGCTGATATTGTAGGTATACCTTGCTTCAGTAGGATTGCAAGACCTTCAGCTGAGTTCTGCTCTGGCTGCCTCTCATAGTAACATTTTTGTGCTGCGGAGAGCTTGTGTCTTGTTTTTCACTGGTAACAGCAATATTTATTTTCTCACTCCTCTGAAATAAGTTTAATTCTGGGGTGATATTTTCAGTTTATCAGATCTGGAGATGTATCACTTTATGTGGAGAACTGCATGTGAACTTCAGTGGTTTTAGTGCTTGCTTGTGTTAGTGCTGTAGTTAATAAAAAATTTTAAAAAACAATGTTGGGGGGAATTGTAAAAATTAATTGTAGCGGTAAAGGCAACTGAAACCTGGCTTGACCAATCTTTATTTTCTCTATTCCCTTTATGTGCCTAAGTTAGGGATGATGAAACTGTTCTTTGAGCAGGCACAGGGGCTGCAGGAAAGGAGGGTGCCTAACATTAGTGACCCTATTATTGGACTGAATTTCATTAGCCTGTGTTATG
Source organism: Athene cunicularia (assembly GCF_003259725.1). Taxonomy (NCBI): domain Eukaryota; kingdom Metazoa; phylum Chordata; class Aves; order Strigiformes; family Strigidae; genus Athene; species Athene cunicularia. Next base: position 19,816,262 of record NW_020799091.1, on the reverse strand, counting down.
AATCCTGAATAGGACTGAATATACTTTCATGTTCACTGTCTTATAAAGAAGGTGTATATCTTGGGGAAATACTTTTAGTTTACTTCAGAGAAAGTACTTTAAAACAAATTCCTGTCAAGATATTGAAATGCTATTGGTGACATAAATGTATCCCATCCATTAACTTCCAACCCAAGAATAAGATTTATTATGCCAGATTTTTTGACGGAAATCACACTTTCATTTAAAAAAAGTTTAATGAAATATTTTCTGCTAGTTCAGAGATCCTGAGTGTACCATCTGCTACAATATTTGTATATGAAAATGACAGTCACTAATTACACTGTACCAGTGGGGTGGGGGATGACATCAGAACTGAATTAGATTTAATAAATTTAGCAAAATGTGTACTTTTAAGATAAAGTATATAAAGCTTCAGTATAAGAAACTAGAAACTAGTATGAATAATAACAGTATTGTTTTACCCCAATAAGAGGCTGGGTTTTTAGTACATCTAAAAGGTATATTTTCAGCAAGCTTGATAATACAAGCCCCAGCAGAAGACTGACAGTGTGGGATGTCTCCTGGGCTCTGTAGTGGTTTGTGGTGGACCATTTAGGAAGGAATGAATATTCAAAATGTTTTTGTTACCTTCTGGCATATTTTCATACACTGTCCATATAAATCCCTGAACTGGGTTAATCATCTGTAAGGGGTTTAATCATCTGAAAGTTAATTAAGGTCTCTCTAGTCATGCATGTATTGTATGTTTTCACTGGACTTAATTTATTGCAAGAAATAGGCCTATTGTGATAATTATTAGGATTCTGTAAGGAAAACAGTTATAAGCAACATTTTCATGTTGCAAAAGACTCATGAAATTGTCCTGCACTGGATAACTTCACAGCTTATACTCAGGTAACTTTTGCTTGGACAGAAGGAGAATCATATGATGCATACCCAGCAACAGATGTGTCAGTGCCATGGAGATTTTATCAGTAAAAATGTAGAAAACTGGGAAAACTAGGTACCTCACAGGACAGTAGGGAATGGAGAAAATATGGTAGGAAATTATCAATGGCTTTGAGGATTTGAGCAATGCCCAGAATTTGAACTAATACCTTTAAATACACAATAGGAAAGAAAAAAAAACCCTATAGAAAGTTCCCTAATTTCTGTGCTAAACTACACTGCTATAAGCCTTCAGCTTTGGGAAAGAAGATGACTGAGGAGTTGTGTCAGTCACACAACTGACTTTTTTTCCACACTACGGGTGTTAGTGTGGAAAAAGTAAAGTGGAAGATCTGAGAAGAGAGGACTTGATCCAAATGCTGGGCTTGGTGGTCCCTTTCTCTGTGTCAGCAATACATCTTAGGAGCCTGTTGTGCCAAAACAAGGTTGTATGGTCAAAATTTAATCCCTCATTTCCCAACTTTAAAAATTTTTGTTTGCTGCATTCCTGTCCTTTCACATAGGAGTTCATGCATGGATTTCTATTGGGTTTTGTTTTTGTTTTGTTTTGTTTTGTTTTTAAATTTATCCTCTGGAGAGCTATTCATATTCTGATTGAGTCATCATCATGGTTTAAACTTTGATACTCCCAGCATTTCAGCACAGACCTCCATTTCTAGAGTTTATGAAGTAAATAGTAGTGGCAGTGTGTTGCTACGTCTTGTTGAACAGCTTTTAAAACATGGGATGCTTATTAATGCATGAAACAGTTGTCCCAGTGATAGGGAAACCTAGCATAAGCTCTCAATCCTGTAATTTGGAGTTTTCTAGTAGTTACAGATGCTTTCATCTTGAACTTCTCCCCTTTCTCTCCTGCTTGCTTCTTTCCATTTTGGGCGTATAGGCCCTTTTCTTCTTTGTCTGTTAGGCTCCATCGTCCACTTTCACCCACTTGCTTTTATTCTGTTCCTGTAACTCCTTTCTTTTCTTATCATGTCATGCTCAAATCCAACTTTTTCCAGCTAATCAATAAAATAAGCTGTAAGTACACAGGACTGTCCTCACTTCTGGTACAATAACAAAAGCCTATGCCTGAGGCCAGACAATTCACTAAAACCAAATTTCAAGTCTATGTCCCAAAGAAAGTGCTGCTAGAGATTCTTAACAAGAGCTCTTGAGCAGAATGTAATTTTCTGTAATCTCCATTTCGAAAAAAGAAAAAACCTGAACTGTTTTGATTGAAACTTCCCACCAAAAAATTCAGAGGCAGGCGTGCTGTGCTCTCTAACTCAGTGGCTGACATCTGGCAAACACTGAAGACCTGGAAACACTGAAGACCTGGAAACTTCCCAGGGTAGGAAGTATCATATGATACCTTTTCTAGTGGCCAGTTTCACTTCTCTTGCCTACGGTAAAAAGTATTGTTTCAGCTACTCCAGCGGGTGCAGTCAAGTGGGAAAAACTTCTCTAGGGTAAAGAATACCCTTGTGAGAACTCCTCTGGCCATTGCTACTCATATTGAAATGTCTCAGAGCAGTGTTAATCAGAGTGCTTAACTCCAAACAGTAATGGGAAAGTCTGCAGCCCTGTATGAGCAAAAACAATTTAGTGGGTTATCATATTATTTTACAAAAAGCTAAGACAAAAAGAGGCATTTCTAGGCAGCTGATCTAGACATCTGATTGGAAATCTTATCTGCCTTAACCTAAACTCTCAGAACTATTAATTCAAGCCAAATTGTGCCATATAATTATGGTGGCTATTCCCTGTGGTGCAACATTGTCTGCAAAAGATGCTGATCATGTAAGTATAGCACTTTCAAGAAGTTATGACCTGTATTGAAAATTATTGAAGCTTACCTAATTATCTAGTGAAAATTTAAAAGGAGAAAGCTCCTCCTCCAACTCTATATTCCCTTCCTTCTTAGGGAAATTATGCGTACTTGAATCAATGGCAGTTTTCCTAGCAATTTCTGCAAATCTAGAGAACAATAATGAGTATTGCCTCTTCCAGTTTTCATTTGGCTGATAAATTATATTTTGCAGTAAATCTAGGATAAGACAATGAACACTTTGATTTCCATTTTCTCTCTAAGTGCTATGAGAATTTTTTCTGTGTAACCATTACGTATCTCAGCATTTGTGATGTTGATGCTGATGCCTTTTTTTGAATTTCAAAGCAGGTGACAAAACTTAAGGGTGGCCTTTTTGTTCTGATTCCAGGTAGAGTGAAAATCAGGTGACATTTCCACTCAATGTCTTGGATATTAGAGTCTAACACGTGCGTGGTTTTCTTCTCTACAGTTGGGTGCATGAAATAACATGATTTAGAAATGACCAGATGAATCCAAAAAATGGCATTAGAGATTTTTCTTGCAAAGAAAATTGGGATAATTTTCTTTGAATTCTTTTGGTTTATCATGGGTGGTGACTACACAGTACACTAATTATACACTGAATATTCCTCCTCTTGTTCCAGAAAAAAATTAAGGTTTCCTGTCATTTTTAAACACTTGGCATCAGTGAGAGACAAATGGAAGATTTTTTTTTTTTCCTATAAATACTTGAAAATCAAATTATTACTTTCATTTGTCTGGCCACAACTCTTTTGTGCTCAACTGTCTGTACAGATATGAAGAATTAAAACTTTTGAGCAGACTACTGATCATAACCAATTTTCAGGTTGTGCATTCAGCTGTGTTTTTTACAATTTGAATCTGTATTGAAGCATTAGGGAAAACAGTTGTCCTGTTGTAGTGTTGAAGTTTGGATACCAAGTAGCTGAGAGAGAAATAGTTTATCAGTTTATTACTGATAAAGAAGCAGAATTCTAAGTAATCTCAACTATAAGTAACTTTAAAAAAATCCCTTTGTGAATACATTAAAAAAGAAGAAAAGTCAGAGAAATAAAGTTTATTTTTACCTGACTAAAATCTGATTTTCCTTTTCTCAGAGGTTTTAAACACTGAATACAGAGTGATGTGTCCTGATAGAAGCTATTATTCTCTTGTGAAAAAAAACAAAGCCACATCCCCTACAGATACACACAGGCACTAATCATCTCCAAAGCAGTAGATACTGGACTGGTTTGACACGTTTCGTTTGCTCCTGTGCTGCCCCAGAAGGATTTTTAGTGCCATGTGCCCACTGAGTGATGCTGGCTCATGCACACAACATCTCATCACATTAATGGGTTTTTCCTCCATTTAGTTTTTGTATAATCCACTGGTGTTGCCCTGAATGGAGACCTTGTATCTGTTATACCTATATCTGCTATATTGTATACCTCAGAGATATGCTGCAACGCTAGAGATTTCTAATCCAGTCGGTAGCATCTTGACTAATTTAAAATACAGAATTGGCATGCAATAATAGACTTTAGCTATAATAGAATTTACAATTGTTTTAACAGATTTAATTTAGATGAGGAGATACCCATTCACAGCTTTTAGTGTTTAAAAAACTTTTAATAGACTACTCTGCCATAGTGGTTTCTGCTCAATGCCAGGCTTCCCACAGGCACAGAGATGAGCAGCGGGGTGTCAAGCTCTTTCCCTGGAGCCAGCACCCCACCAGCACACAGGCAGGGGTGATGGGGTGATGGCTGTGAAGGCAGGGGCCTAGCTGCCTGCTGACCCCACTCCTGCGAAGCCGGGAGCTGCGGCCTCCTCACCTTGGTCTCAGGCAGGGATGTGGCAAGCTTCTGTGCTGGGTGGCTCGGTGAAAAGGCAGCACATTGCTCCTTCTCCAGTCATCCAGGAAAACAGCTTGTCTTTTAGAAGATGGATCTAGTTATGTGTTATCTTGAGAAATACACCTAGTGGTGCAAAGCACTTCGTGACTGACTGTGCCAGAAAAGTCCTGGTGTGCTTATTTAATACGTTTATTGGTTATGGAATGCCTGCTTAGCTTGTTACATAAACATTCTCTTGCTTGTAGAGTGCATCAAGGTCGAATGAGGTCGTATAAGCAGGTTGATGTGAGTAGATGTGACCACAGCTCATAAGATATTTGTTGCTGGGTCTCTGCCCCTTCTCTGCCCACTCCAACATGTGGCAAAACAGAAACTGCTTTCAAAAGGAAAATCTATTGCAGCAACAGGAGCATGCAGTGTCTCTGTCATAGTATCCAGACATGCAGCACCTGATGTCGATAAAGAAACCTATAGGACATAATGCAGATAATAATAATTTCTTGCCTCTAGGAATTTTGGTTTTATAAAGAAGAACATATAAAGAGGGATGGTGGTGGTTTTTCTGCAGCACATGTCCCTCATGGTAAGGCTGGAGAGAAGGATCTGGTGATTCACAGGCCTAATCTTGTTAGCATTTTAAATCAACCTGCTTATTTTGTATGGAGAGTGCACTTTTAAATAGCATCCTTTAAACTTGTTAGCATATTTCTATCTCTTTCCCTGTGACTGATGTACTTTTCATATCAGAAAAGCTTGCAAAAGTGTTAAGTTTGACTTCTTTAAAGGCTAATAAAGCAAATGCATGCTTGCTTGGGTCTGGTGCCTGTCAGGTCAGCTTCTGCACTATTGAAGGAATAGATTAGCATTGCTACAGTGACCCTAATTCTTCCAGTTCATCAGTACCTGATTAGATATGGTGTTACTCCATATCTAATATTACTCCAATAAGAGATCTGAATCTCAGATCATTAGATAATACTATGTATAGATGTACTGTAGCTCAAAATTGCTCTCCTCCCACATTTTACTGACTGCACCTACGCTGGCATCCCATTTTACCGTAAGCCAACACTCTTATCTTGAACGAAGATCACATCCTGCAATAGAGCTTCCCACCACCTCTCTTCCCAGCCTTGGATGTATGGATCTTATGTCCCAGGATATGATGATATACTTTATCCAGAGTGCCAAATGAAGATTGCAGGAATGAAATGAAACAAGAATTAAGCAGCAGAATTAATTCACACAGATAAATGTTAAAAAACAAATCTCTGGTGAAAAGTAAGAAAATGTATTTCACGAAAGCCACAGTTTGATCTCTCACTCTTGACTGAGGGATGAAAAATGCCTCCAAAAATTAGCTTGGGAACTGAAATTCACAACTTCAGTGGATACTAAAAATCAGGGACTCAGCAGAAAAGATGATTGGCAGTGTTTCCTCCACACCATATCATCTATTAAGAGCTCACTGTTCTGTAGACAGTAATTACTGATTTCTGGTCCCACAGTCCCTAAAATATTATCACCCCTGTTTCTGCTAACATTCTGTTCGGCTCCCTTGGTACCAACTGTCCTATTCATTGAAAAGGACTAATTCAATTAAATTAAATAGAGCAATGATTCATGCGCTTGGCTTAGCTTGGAGATTTAGAACTGAAAAAGTGCATATGTGCTTGAGAGCCTGTAATTTTTTTCCAGCCCTATCAATCAAAGTTGTCTTTATAAACATTGTCTTGCTTTTATATCCTTGGAGCATCACAAGCTACAATAACATTGCATTACAAAGCATCACTGGTGGTTTAAAAAAATGATATATGCAATCTGAAATTATTGAGAACCCACTTCTGCTCCAAGTCTTGTTTCAGTATTGTTACTTAAAAATCAGAAAGTAGCTTGTATGTGGTCCTGATATGGCAGCTGGAAGTTTTCATAGAGTATAGCAGCATGTCTGACTTCTGGTGAATTAGGCTTAATTATTCAAACTCTTGAGTCACTTAACAAAAACCAATCATTGCTTTCTCTCTTCTTCCTCCTGCCCTCCCTTGGCTTTGCTGGTTCCATTGTTTATTGGAATTTGTTACTGTCAACATCTGCCTGTGACTGGTACAGATAAGCTGGGCTGCTGGGTCACAGGCAGGGAGCCATAAATAGGGGGTGAAGAACAGATCTGCTATTGTCCATTTGCTAGAAATGAATTATTGTGATACAAAAGAATAAAAACTGCTCCACAGCTTTATTGGTCAGTGATCTTAATGATAGTTTTAATCTAAAGAAAATTCAGCAATTACAGTGAAATGTTAATTTCTGATTGAGATAATCTGTATTTATAATTCTAAACCTTGTGTGAGGTTTGCCAAGTCCTTACTGTTAAAGAAATATGGTGTTAACATCAGAACTACTGAAACAGCAAAACCAAAGTGGCAGGCTAGCTAAGATCCTATACTGTATTCACTGAGCCTTTCCCTGAACTGCAGAAACTGCATTTAGATGTATCAGATGATTTTCATGTTTTCTCCATTAAAGCTACAAGGTGTAGTTCATATTCTTAGGTTATTTTCTTAATTTTTGCTTCATGGGAAAAAAATTAACATTAATTTGTTTAGTGCTGAGTTAAAACCTGGAGATAAAAATTCTGCTGTGGTTCATTAAAGGATTATTTTAGTATATGTGTGACTGTAAAGCTGAGAGGTGCAGTTCATAACTGGGCCTTTATTGGTCTGATGGCACCCTCTGTACCAGTGAATGAAAAGGTTAACACTCCAGTTTTTCAACATTTCTACTGAGGAGTGTAAACGTGAACATGGTACACCAGATGTGGCCCCAAGAGTGATGAGCAGAAAGGAGCGATCTCATCCCTTAACTTGCTGGTTATGTGCATGCTAGTGCAGAGCACTGTGTAATCACCATAGGAATAGGTAACACAGATTTTCAAAATAATTTTAATTAGAGGGTTAAAATGTAAGCTTCCTGGATAAAAGAGGTGAAATAAGAAAATGATAAATGTAAATATTTTAGCTGATTTTCTGTATGGGGAAAATGTAGTCATGTTAATGTATTCATATATTCTAATAATAAATGCCAGCATTTTAATTTATTATCAGACACTGCACAGTGGATGTCAGTGTAGTGAACAGCTACACATTACTGTATGTTATTCATTCAGACATTGTTTAATTCTTGATACATCTTTGGGTTGGTTAAATAGCATACTGGAAGTTAAACAGAGAGCAGGTAATGTCACTGTTTTGCAAAAATCCACTGAAGTGGGACTTTTTTCCTTTTTCCTTTCTTTTCTTACTTCACATGGGCACCAAAAAAAAGTAAGACATACTGCATAAATGCGTAGTCTAAAATAGCTGAATGAATGACTTGACTAAGCTCCTACTATGAAGACAAATGGCCTGGATAATTTGGCACCTTTATTTGCTAAGAACTTGACCTCACACTAATTGTTTCTCAAGTCCAGGAAAACTAGGATGCAATTCTGGAACTTTAAGTGTGTAACATTTGTCTAATCCGTGATCAAAATGTCTGAAACTGACTTTACCAATATTATTTTACCCATTGTGTGCTGAATCCTGCTTTCCAATATGGGACCTGTTTAGGCATTGATGTTAAAAGATTGTATTTCACTGGTTTTCAAGCCTCCTATTGTTTAGCAAAATGGTTTTAAAATGTGAAATAGTCTTCCTGGGTAAGTAATGGATAACCTGGTTTCTTGGGTCTTTTAAAGCAAACCTTGACAAAGAGAAAAATCAGTCACTGGCAGCAGATGGGATGATATATCTAATATATCTCTGCTTTCTCTTTTTTCTGTGATTAAGTTGTATGTAGACATCTTGAATATACAGTTTTCCATATAAAGAGCTGCTGTTAAGGCCATGAAGAGATTTTCAGGGATTAGCAAGTGCTGTGTGGGACTTTCTGCACTACTTAATACACTGTCTTCCTATCTCAGGGCATTGACTAGTTTCTTTTGTCTCCTTCCAGAGTTTCTCCATGGAAGCCGTCAGTGCTCCTGATTTGGTAAGAACAGTCTTTTTTTTTTTTTTCCATGTGATACTTATCCTGTTGATTTTAACAGAAACACACTTCTACTGCACTTGCAGATATGCAGAAAGTGTCTCAAGAGCAGTGAATTTGCTCAGTATTGGCATCTTAATTCTTAAGAGCCTTTTCAAAATGTAAATTAGAGACCAAGCCTACAGAATCAGAAATTTTAGAGCACATGCTAATTGCAGAAATCTGAGATGGTTACTCTGAATGGTAGGTTGTCAGTCAGGCTTGCATTAATGTGAACTCTGAGGATTTGTATCGCTTGCTTCGAGTAGCTCAAGAGGAAATACGAATCTTTTCTCTCACAGGGATGGCTGAGCTAACTCCCAACTCTATCCTCTTTCCTCTGAAGCTCTTTTAATTCTTGTGATCTTGTTATCATAATTCAACAACTTTAAAAATTAATTCAATGCAGATCAGTTAGGAAGTGAAATGATGTTTCTTACACTACAAAATTATAACATTACACAGTGATCTATGTTACCAGAAACCTATGGGGCAATGCAAGTGTTTCTAGGCTTTTTCAGATTACATTTCTGAATCAATAAATTCCTATAAAAATAAATTAACAAACCAAACCAAGAACACCTCAAAATCCTGTAGTCAATGTTTGCTTTTTAATCAAAGGGTTATAAATAAATATATTTATATGGAGGTGTGTGTGTGGGGTTAATTAGCAAGTAATAACTCTTCAGTTAAATGAAGTTCATCTTTTAAGTAGATTAAATATGTTCAGAAGGTCACATTTGAAAAGGTAATTTTTAGAGTTCACTAAAATGAAAACATGAACAGATAGAAGAGTAAATGTGTTGAGAGATGTGATGCTCTCTCAGTGTAATGCTTGCAAGAGGCACAGAAGTGGCTGGGCAGAGCTCATTGCTACTATTGTATTCCTGTCTACGACATGGTTAAAAAACCCACTGTCATGTCTTTAAAGTGTCAGGACTGTCTGAAGGGTTGTCTGTCCTGCAGGTGGAGCCGCAGGAGCTGTGATGCTCCAGGGCTGTTCTTGCTGAGGCAGTTGTGCATTCTCGCAGGTCACTTCAGGAGACAAGCTCACAAACTCACTTACAGGGCTTCAATGCTGACTTGTGGTCTCAACAGTATTGCTTTGTTATCATGACAATGAGGTTTCAGGAGTTGTCTACTGCCATGAAGACAAACAGGCTGTTCTTAAGCAGCTGATGGCAGAGCGGGAGCAGTAGTGCAGCTGGTTTGGCTTTGCAAAGAATTGGAGATGTGAAAATTTCTGGGAAACTTACAATAGTGGGCAACAGTAGGGGATATTCCAGGCCTGATTCAGAGCAGACAAGAGACTGCCAAAATGCTCTCAGCATCCTTGCCCTGGTCTTTTAGGAATTACATAACTAGAAACAAGGTAAATCAGCCTGATTTAAATCATGCGGGGAAAGGCTCAAAAAGACTCAAGCTGAGAAGCAGGTTTTGGGGTTCTGCTCTCCACCTCTGAAGGATTATAATAAACCTTTCTACCAAATTTCCTTTAGCCTGTCTCCTGTAAAGAAGACAAAGAGGACAGTGGTTGGTAGCACAACAGACATCATGTGTTTGGAATGATGACATAATCAAGCTCTGGGAAACAACAGTACAAAAGTCTACTGACTGAGGGAAGAAGGGGATGTCTCTCACATTCTTCAGATATACAAAATAGTTTCACTGTCTTGTGCCAGAATCAAATGTACCAGGAATGTCTTCACAGAGTTAGGTCCTGCGACAGGAATTCTTTCCTTCATGAGCTCAGTAACTTTCTTTGTGTAAGAGGGCAGAGTAAGGTCCTCCAAAACTAATTTGCCTAAACAGTAAGCCATATAAGTTGTATCTTTATTGTGCCTAGCCCTGCCTGAGACCTCTGGGCACCAGCATGTGATTTTCCTTCTTCATAGCAGTGGTACATGTGAGATTATGTACCCTGGCGTGAGAGCCAGGGAAGGTACTAATGTGTGTGCAAACATGCAATACAGGAGACAGAGGTCTAGAAGAGACATCTACCATGCAGAGTAGGTGAGAGCACACGTAAAGAGCAGCAGAGAGAATCAGAGTATCTTAAATGTTGCAAGTGTGTATATGTTTCTGCCTTGTGAGACTGTCACTGCCAGCTGAGCTGCACCGTGGGGATGAAAGTAGCACATGTATGTATGTATGGTGAAGCTGTATTTAGGACATCATCTTTAAGTCAAACACTGTCTTCTTGCATCTAGTGAAATTAGTTACGCAATTGCTGCAGAAATGGCAAGAGGCACAAGACAGTAAATGCCTTCTGATGAGGATAAAAGGTGAATTGAGCTGGCAGACAGGAGCTCTTCTGACTCATAAGAAGAGTGGAAGAGGAGATTTTTTCAGCATCAGCATGAAGAATATGTGCAAGAAAGGGAAATAAGATGGTGGAAACAGAGAGCAGAACAGTGAGAAGAATGAGACCCAATGCAAATTAGCTGGAGGTATAATTTAAGCCTGGAGAGATGGCCCAGTTTACATTAGAAAAAAAATAACACAGGAAAGGTAAAGCAGGATGGAAGAAATCTGTTTTGGACTAGGCTGAGAAATGAGTAGGAAATTAGAAATAAGATTTAACATGGCTTGCATGTTGCTCCCTTTATGTGAGTATCTGGGAAGTGAACTCTTCCATGACAGCTAGGATCTTATACACAGCAATAAATGCTATCACACCTACAGCTTTCCTATCTGTTGCTAATACAGAGGACACTGTGTGCATACCTTTGATAAAAAGCAGCAGCAGCTCTTGCAGATAACTACCACAATTCTCCATTTCCAGGCATTGATTATCTGGTGAGGGCAGTAGAGTTGAAACTGTAACTATTGGGCTTTCCATTTCCAGTCTTTGTAGTTTGGGGGGGTATGTTATCATGAAGGGTTTTTTCTGGAACATGCATTGTTGTATCTTCTGAGCTATTTGCATTAGTACTGAGTTAGGTGATGGGACTAGCATCTATAGCATGACTCACAGAATCCTTTCTCCAGGGAGAGAACTGTGGCAGTGGAGGGTTTATTATAGATTTTTGTAATAAAACATTACTAGTTTGTGTAGAACAGGGCAAGGATAAAAAAATTGCTTGTGATGCTATGAACTTCCTGTGAAAATTTATCCTTCCATTCTTGGGCCGAGACCTGACAGTTGTGTTTGCTACAAGGATCTATTTTTGTATAAAATTCCTTTGTGTTAGAGGACTAAACAACTGCTTGTTCTTCCTGATCACTAATCCACAGCTGCCATTCTTGATATTCCAGGTCTTACTGGCACTTCAGTTTTTCCAGCAAACTGGTGCCACTCTTGAGATGGGCAAAACCTACTACCAGAATCATCTACACTTGCATCCCTGTCTGTAAGTCTGTAGTTCAGGGACTGATGCAATCACTCAGGTTCTTTTATTTGTCCTGTAAGTAACAAACACAATTCTCTTTTGGTGATCAAATTGCTCACAGGGATGTCTGGAAAACCATGAGACGATTTCTTCCCGGTGTAGGGAGTTACTCCTGTGTAAATACTTAAGCAGTTTGTCATTTACCTGCTCACACGTGTTTGTTGCACATTTTAGGCTGGCATTTTATTTTATCCATGTACTAACCATGCACTCAAACTCTAACCATTGTCAGAACCATGTGAGTTCACATTCGTATGTTTTTTGGTCTGTTATCCTTACCATGCTTACACTTTAATGAAGGAGATAAGCCACACTAAAGGTATCTTGTGTAAACTTCTGATAGTTCTTTGATGGTCTACAGACATCTTGATCATTGGTCCATTACCTATCTGCTTATCAGTTAACAATCTCAAGCCATTCAGTTGCACAGCTTTGATAATTCTAGTTTCCTGTGTTTTGGGCCTACTTCACATTACAGTAACAAACAGTTGTAAACCCCAGTCTTCATCCTTGAGCTGGGACCAAGCCATAGAGTGTCCTAAAGATGAGGACAGACATCTAATCAGTATTTGGGAAATGGGAGAGTGAGAGTGAAGGACAGATTCTGTCTGCTCATGTCAGAAACTCGGTCAAGGAGATAAGATGAATGTACCAACTGGATTTCCAAAATGGATGCATGCATTAATCCTGTTATCCAGGTGATCTCTGATGAAGGCATGAGCTACAGAAGAAGTTTCATCACTTGTTGGGCTCGAAGAGAATTTTATAGCTGATTGGGACAGCATCAAGTGTAATCTGTGGTGCTGTTGTGTGAAAACCTGCATTAGCTGTGATTAGCTGTGGATGCAGGAATGCTGCGAGATGACACACTGAAATGGCCAGTTGTGGATGCAAGTGTGAATTATGACCAAAGAAACTGAAACTATTTTGCACATTTTAAAAAATACTTTTCTTTGCCTTCATCACTCATATCCTTCCACAATTTCAGCTTCAATATGAAGATCTTGCTGTTCATGATCTAAACCAGGCAGGGGTCAGTACAACTGAAGAGGCAGTGTGCTAGACTATGTCTTTCAATTTAGAGGCTAAGAAGGGGTGTATTTGGAGTGCCTTACTTTAGCTTGTTTTGTGAGTGCAGGAGGAAGGCATTTTCATTTTTGAACAAGGAATTTACTCTTTGAATCATGGAGAATGCTGTTTGCTTGAATGTCTCTTCCACAAGCCAGGAAAAGCACAGATAGATCTCAGTCCTAAGTGTAGTAGAAAATAACTCCTTTAGGTTATTTAGCACTTGGTGATGAATGATTTCTGGAAATGTGTATTGTTGATTATCCAACAATCCAGGTTGTTTTGGAGGTTTGTGCATAATTTTTACAATAAGGTTTAATAATTCTTTTTCTAGTGCCTTATTTTGCTATAGGTTTTTGGTACTTATGTCTAATTTTAAGCACTTTGCAGAGTTTCTTAAATGAAATTCATCACCTGTAGTAAACTTCAGAAAGAGATATTTGTCATATACTTAGACCTTCTTGCTAGCCTGTCAAGTAGCCCAGTCCAAACCACAAAAATATTTCAGAACACTTCATGGTTTTTGGCTGAAAAATATATTCCCAGAGAGCATTTTCTACCAGTGACAGTGGAAAAGGGGATGTTAGAGCAAGAAGGATAAAAATATTTTCCAAATAAGTAATAGAGATTATTTACTCAAATAAGAGTTAAAATGTCTGGTGATTATAGTTCAGCTGATATGAAATAAATGTGCTTTGACAGACTAATTCTCCATAGGGTCACAGTCATCTTTCTAATACACACATTGTCATTTACTTAGTTCAGCTGCTAGTGGCATTAGTAACCTTCTAAAAACATTATGCCAGATGTCTGTTTTCAGACTAGAGATGTTTTGACACATGGGTTTCCTCCTGCACATGCTGTGGAGGGAAGGAATAAAGCCTGGCAGGCAAGAAACTGTCTGAGCTGTGGAAAGGTGTCTGGGTTCACTCCTGTAGCTGCTACAGGCTTCCTCTATGGACACAGGCAAGTTGTTCTGTGAAAAAGCACAAGTCTATACCTCACAATCCCTTTTCCTCCAATGGGTCTCTCCGCCTTCAGTGACATGACAGTATAGCTCATGGATCTTCTTTTGGATGCACACAAACAGGAGACTTTCTGCTCAGTCTGTTGAAACTCATGGCCTTGGGTTAATCCCTATAGCACATCAGCAATAAAGCATTGTACAAGAAACAATCATGATCTTTAAAGAGGTTTCAGAAAGGAGTGGGATGGAAGCGCAGAGTTGCAAAAAGTGGCTTATTTTAGCTCATGTACCAGGACAGCAACAGGGGGAGGAACAAAACTCTAGTCTGTCATCCCTACTGTTACTGACCTCACTTTAATAGGCTTACAGTTAATAAATGACTTGTTTCCTCCCATTTGAATTGTCATATACACATTTGGTTTTTATCTAGATGATGGGTTTTATATGTTCTCCTTAAACAGAATTTTACTTTTTGCAGCTGCTCAATGGTGTGCCATTGATAGACAGACAAATAAATACAGTATAGAAGAACTGCAGTGGCTTTCTAGTGGGAAATCAAGCTTCACAAATATAGCAGGTACTGGAGTCAGTTCAAAAAGAATGACTTCGTTAGTTCAGCATACTTTAATTCCAAAAATCCTTTGATATGTTCCTGCCTTTAGGCTCTTTAAGGAACAAAGCAGTTAACTAACTGATTAAAAGATCGGAATCAAAGAGTTACAATAAATGGTCGATTTTCATGATAGAGAGGTAACTATAGTCTGGTTTATTACCTGTCAGCTCAGGCAATAATTATGTCGGTCACACCAATTACAAGTCACTCAAAGACAAATCAAAAGGAGTAGAGCATCCCACTGGGCCCAGTGAACCCATCGATCTCAGGCTTGGTCACTGCTCTTGGGATAGTTTGGGATAGTCAGAAGAGAGCAATCTCTCATCTTACCAAAGAAATGGCCTACTGAATGGCCCTCTAAAGCTGGACCTCTGGGACATTAGTGGGCTAGAGAAATGTCTCTGTGTCAAAAATTATTTCAACTTCTTTTTCTCTTCAGGCTAGAAACAGAAAACCGGAGTAAGGGTGTAACAGAAATCTGTGGAATTATGAATGTCATGTGGAGGTGGAATAGACAACCATGATTTAGTTTCCACTGAAATTACCAGGTATCAAGACAGAAAAATAAGCAAGACTAAATACATTATTATACAGTCTCATAATTCAATTACAGAACTAATCATCACACAGACTCTGTAGCAGCCACAAATGTAAATGGTTTCAGAGAATAAGTCAGAGGAAGGTCCATCAAATATTACTAAATACAAAGACACTTAAATAACTTTGGCTTTGGAAGTCCCTGAGCAAAAGCTGGAGTGATTTATGAAAAGAATATGGTAAACTTGCCCTGATCTTTACTTTTTCCTAAGTCCCCAGCAGTGGCTACTCTAGGAGTCTAGAGGCTGGCTAGGCAGACCTTCAGTTTGGACCTGTGTCTGTTTCTGCACTCTTATGGTGGCTGCTGACTCAGGCCACAGGTCTTCTGGTTGGTTTTGGTTTTCTGTGTATATTCATTGAAGGCTGATGGAGACAGGTTTCTCCTCCTCTGTGGATGTACAGTCTCTAATGGAATGGGATGGGCCCTTGTTTGCTCTCTAGGGCTTCATATGCTACTTTCATACACATTGTAATTAATAGTTAGGTAAGAGCCAATTGAAAATGTGCACAGTAAACACAGAATCTAGTCTGACGTGCTCATTCCACGGCTAGAGCCCTGCTATTATTTGCATGGGAACCTGCCACATTTTTTTCGTTTCTCTAACTCTTCTGCCTTCAGGACTCTCACTTAGAGCCACACAGTTCTTCACTGCCCACAAAAGTAAGTACTGACAAGCGTGACTGCAAGCTTTTCCCTTCAGAACCTCTCTCAGAGCATATTTCTTCCAGCATCCTGGAGATACAAGCCTCACACATGCCATGCGGGAAGGCAGAAGATTCTTCCTGGCACAGAACCATTCCCTGGTTCTCCCAGGGGTGCATTCTTTATTTCTTGCTAGCTGCACCAGTTCAGATACACCCCTGCTGTTTTCTTGTATAATGTGGGGCATGCTTTGTAGTGGATAATAGTTAATGTTGAATTGACATCCAGAAAGAGTCTGAATCACTTGGTAACAGAGCATCATCAGTCAACCCTAAATCAATTTTTCCCCAGTATTCTGAGTAGGCTCCAGAAAAAATATTAGCATCAAGTTAAAAAAATAATACCTTTTTAGCGTGTGGTATTAGGTTTCCTTTGGTACCTCAGTGACGCTACCAGCCAGGCCATATTCTAAAATTCAAACTGATATCAATGAGGGCTGTTGACTGGAAATATATGTAGATTAGAAAAATGAAACTATTGTTTGGATTCTGATGTTGGGGGTTTTTTTGCCCTTAGTACTGTTTTTTAAAGCATACATTTTGGGGAAAAAATAGATTACACTGTATTGGCTTTCAACAAAATCTCGATTGAAAATATTTTAAATTAAGTTGTATTTAGAAAGATATGTGTTGCAGCTTTTAAAGTTCATTTAAGCATCTGTCTTATTCATTACTTTTGTAAAATCTTGGGTTTTACCAAGTATGGTGAAAGGGTGGGCAGACCGTGACTCATCTGTGTTTTTAAATAATGTTTCTCTTGTTGATTTAACTTGAAGCTCTGTTTGGTGCTTTACTTGATCGTTCCTTCAAAATCAGAACCTCTGGCTCTGAGATGTACCTTGCTAAATACTTCATTAAGGACTTCTTCCCAGTAGACCAGAATTTGTGACTTCTACCACTTTTCATTCCATCACCTTTCTTCATGTTTCCTTAGTTACCATATGGAAGAAAATTCACATAACACTGTAATGGAATAAGAGGAAGGAAGGATTTCCTAGAAACCTTGCCTCATTTATGACAGTAATGTAGAATATAGTTGGCATGGCATATTTCTTGAATCATAACTTTAACATTTGTTTTACTCATGGCATAACTTCTAGCTGTTACTGATACGCATGCTTACTGAATGAATTGTGCGTTAATCCTGTCTGTATTACTGTCGACTGTTACCAAGCATTTTCTTTCAGACCACCAGAAGGAGCTATTGAATTCAAAAAGCCTTTTCTTCAAAGCAGGAATTCCTGGTACAGCAAGGGCAAGCAGTAGGATAATGGAGCAGGGACAGAGTCTTTCTTGGAAAATCCAGCTCTGAGCTGCAGAGAAAATTCTGATTTAGAGTTTGTATCTTTTTCTGATCCACTGTACCGTAGCAATCAAAACTGACTTTACAGGGTTTAAGATGCTTCAGGGAGAGATTTTAGGCATCATGCCTTAAACATATACTAACAAATACTAACCAAATCCAAAGAGATGGGAAACTCATTGCGACAGGTTTAACCACATATTTTCAAAGCACAGGGAGTGTGGAAGCTGCCATTTTCCATTGGGTTAGCTGGGAGATGTTATCCTAACAGACCTGCAAAACACTTGAGAGAGCTAATGCCAATGTCTATAAGGATATATGAAACCTGAAATTTTACTTATCCAAGCTGACTGGCAATCAAAATGTCATCTGTTATGTGTTTTCTGAGGTGATATGAAAATGTGCAATTATTTGTTGTTAGCCCAATACAGGTATCTCATGATCAGATTCATAAGATGAGGTATGACTTACCCTTTATATTTGACAGAAAAATCTTACACCAACAGAAAACACGTTATGTTGCTTTTGCCTGTCTGCCATTAACACTTTCTTTCATCTGACAGCAGCCTGAAAATTTGTGATGGTGGTTTGTAGGTGGTGCATTCTGTGTCAATGTGTGTGTGTGGTTTTGAACCGGTGTTTGGGACAAGACCTTAATTAAGTCTGTCCACAGCTATCCACAGCTTGCTTTACTATTATAACATTCACTCTGGAGGACAGTCACACCGCTTGTCTGTAAGACACTATCAAGACGCAATCCTCCATATATTTCACAGAATAAAACCCACATCTATCTATGGGAGGAGCAGGTACTAGCACAAAACATCAGTGTTTCAGTTAAACTTTGTTGTATGCTAAGACTGACAGGTACTCTGACTCTCTGAATGGATCTCATAAACTAGGCCTACAATTGTTGCTGTCTTAGGATGTTCTTCTGGCTCTGCTCATTTCTTCAGGAAGGAAGAGAAGTGTGGGGTGTCATGGAAGAACAGGATGCACACTGACGCATATGAGTTGTAGGCAAAGGAAAGGGAAGTAATGATCAATAATGGTTATTTCTGAGTATGCCATAAAACAGCATTTGTCACTAAGCTCCCAGCTGCGATGTCCTATACAATTTGCTAAGTCAGTGTATTCAGCATATTAAAAGAATATTTGTTTTAAACATGTCTGTTATGTATGTCTTTGGATTAACAGGAGGAGAAAAAGTGTCTGAGGAATAACTTTTCTAAAAACTTTTAGGTAGTAGTTCAGGCTGACTGATCTCAGCACTGACTTTTCTTAATGTTGAGTTTCTTAATTCATAATGCATTTGCACTCAAAAGACTCTGCTAGTACTCAGGCATAACTCTAAGGCTGTATATAGAATAAATCAAATATTGCCCTGAGGAGCTTACAGTTCAAATGGTAACAAGACATGAAAAGTAGGTATAAATCATAAAGTAGGAGGAAAGAAAGGAGCAGGGAGATGCTGAAAGATAGCGTGGAGAGAAGAAAAAGGTATAGAGCATTGGCTGGATATTTAATTTGGAGGTTCCATATGTTGGGCTCTTTCGTTTTTCTTACCATTATAATGTCCAGTAGCACTTTTCAGAGGTGATGGTGTTGTGCTAGATGCTTTGCTGTGCAAAGATGGAAATGGAAGGTGCTTTCAGTCTCAGATTTAATCTGTATGGTTGAGATCCACAGTAAGACAGTTGGAAAATGACAGGTATTATAGGCAATGAGTTATGTGTCAAAGACACTCTCTAGATTTAACAGATCCAGAATAAAATACATTTGTCATTTTATTATGACCCAAATCCTATTTATTTATGCAGTGAGACTACTCCCAGAAGTAATTTGTGGATAATATATAAATGTGCCAGGGAAAGTTCAGACTAGATATTAGGAAGCATTTCTTTCCAGAAGGGGTTGTTAGGTGTTGGAATGGGCTGCCCCTGCCCAGGGAGGTGGTGGAGTCCGCATCCCTGGAGGTGTTCAAGAGTAGGGTCAATTTAGAGTTTAAGAATATACTGTAGGTGGGAACTGTGCTAGGAGAACGGTTGGACTAGATGATCTCCAGGGTGCTTTCCAACCTAGATGATTCTGTGATGCTGTGAAATGTAAATAATTTTGCTTTTTCTTTGTAGCAGTATCTCACAGGAATTTCTTCTTCTAGAAACAGTTTAACGTGCCCTGTGCTCTTTTTCTTGGGAAGTTGGAATTAGTTACAATGAGCTATGTACCTGTAATGACTTTGAACCCTGATTATTGTCATTTTCGGGAATTATAAGGCTGTTGCTTCGATTAAAAACAGAAACAACCACCAGCACAGTGGGCACTAAGAACATATCAACCTAAGCTCACTTGCCTTCATGCTATAGATTTTCATCCCCAGAGCTCTCAATCAGTGTGGCATAAACTACCAGAGGATCTGTCTCAATCTGAGCCTGACTTTCTGTGACAACTACATCTCATGGGAACAACAGCATTGTTGGCACTTGGAAGACAGTTTACAGGGAAACAGTCTTGGAAATGTGTATTTTCTCACAAAAGAAACGTTCTACTTCAAGTTCTCAGTGAACTTGCACTCTAAAGAGAAGATAAAATGTAGCCTTTATAAAACTAAAGCAAGAAGATACTTCAGATTATTTTGTCAACACTTCATCAACTGGTATTTGAATAGTCTAAAAGAATCTAAATAGGAAAGTAAATGAAAGCAGACTATAGAAGTGTGGAAAGAAAAGAAACAGCTTTCACTGTGCATGAGTCTCTTCAGAAACACACAGATATGTTACTGTCAATATATTATTTACAGGGATCTGAATCTTATGTTCTCCTTATGAAAATAACAAAGCCCCCTTATGACCTAATCACAGCAAACAGATTATTTCTCTCTGCTCAGTCAGTGGTGGCTTAAGCACATATCACTCAGTCCTTTAAAGGTGTGCATCAGGCTGTACGCCTGTTTTCAGAGTGGGCTTCCTACAAAATTCTCCTTTTTCGTCTTATTCAGGATGAAGGTAATTGAACAGTGGCTGGTTGTTGGTTTGTTGACCTTCTTGGAAGGGATCCTGGTACTGGAGTTGAGCTATGGGGTTGCTTTGTTAGGATTTTAAATAATGGGTTTGTGATGTGGCTTTTTTGCCCTTTAAACACTGTGCCTTCAGTTCTGCCAGTGCAGGAACTAACGTACAGGAATCCAACCATACGCCATCATCAAAATGTTTGGGGCATTCCTTAGCTTTTGCATGGTGCTTGCCTTCTTCTGGGCCACGAGACTCAGTTTATTAGAATAAATGAATTCTTACAGAGTCAGACTGTCAACTCCCTTTGGTGAGCTGTTGCATGTCTAATCTGTCCAATGTCAGTGCAACTTTTGTATGAGTAGGTACTCATCGGCAAGAATAAAGGATTTTCAGTCTGGCCTCTTTCCAACATTGTGAATGTGTTATTCATGGTACAGTTACTGACCAGTAGAATGAAACATACTCGGGACATTTTGACAGCCTCCTTACTGGGTAGCAAACATCTGTCTAGAGTCACAAACTAGACCCAGAGAGCAGGCAGGAGAATGTCAATGCATCTTTGAACTTGGTCTTAACACTTGATAGAAGTTTTCAAGGGAGGTATCAATCTCAAGTCCATCAACTTTCTGAAATGTCACTACATATGCTCCCTCTCTTTGGCCAGTGGTGACAAAGAGGCAGTTTCAGGGGACAGTTGATTCCACCTATCTTTCTCCATTGGTAGGGGAGGAAATCAGGACTACTGAACTAGAGACCTGTTTTTTGGTAAGACAAATACAGATCAGAGACAAGTTACCCAAACTAATCCTGTTCTTTGCATGCTGGTAATATTACATGATGGCATCAGTCAGAGCTGTCTGCATCTGCTGTATTCATGAGGGGAGTGTCTTCCACATGCAGCATCTCCCACATGAAGTAGCACAGTCCACGCGCCCAAGCAACCACTGCCATAATGGTGGCTATTATACTACTTGATTACCTTTATTCTTTCTTCTTCTGAATTTTCCTTCCCATGAGCATAAATCCACCCCAGTCATTAACAGATGGAAAAAGGACTCTGAAGCGGACTGAGGATCATGAAGCAGTACCTTTCTTGTCCTGTCCTGTCCTGTCTCTCTGACCCTTTTGCTCTAGTCTCCAGATTAGACCATCTGTGAATCGTGTTATCTAGTACTGTGTAGAGCAGATCGTGTGACTGATCTCTTGGCACAGCCAGTGTGTTGCCTTGGCGGGTAGTGTGGGATGAAAAAAGCACAATACACGCCTTCTCTGTCTGAGACTTGTTTATCTGCATGACATCCAGGGCACTGTGGGAGAGCTCTCCTCGGTGATCACTGGCAACCAAAAACGAATCAAATCAAGGCAAAGTTAGAGAAATTCTCCTATACAAAGAGCTGCTCTAAAACAAAGCTTCGTTTTTGTTGTACATTGTTCTGGCTCTGTGTGAGTCCTGTGGAGAGACAAAGGCAAGCGAGAAGGAAATCTCAGCTGCTTAGTAAATGCCCTAATTTGATTTATTTACTGCTCCCTTCCCCCAGCCAAACTGTTCTGCTAACCTGTTAGTCCCAACTCAGACAAGTAAAACCAGCTAATCTGATTAGTTCTGACACACAGAAGCAAGGCTGCTGGGAAAAACTGGACCCTTACAGCTGTTTCAGGCTTCAGCTTCAATCATAATGTTATGGGTTTACTGAATGTGTAGCACAGTGTGACAGAAGCCCGGCAGCATGTACACAAGAGAGCAGTGTGACTATCACTGAAGATTTCTACTCTGGGTCTGAGGCCACTGGAATACAAACCATGTTTCGTGTCTCCTTCAATGTAGTGACAGAGAAAGTTACCTTCACCTTGGCAGCCAGCCCCTCGGTCACGTGGAAGGTAAGCTCAGATATGCATCATGCAAAAAGGTTGATTGCACAAGAAAACGAGTACCTGAACAGTCTTCCCAAGCATAGGCTGTGTTTACAAAATTTTAAGGGGAGTAATAATGTTTTAAGGGATCTGCACTGCAAAGTGGCATGCACGACTGGTTGGAGTTAGACAGACTAAATGGATCTGGTTCTAAAGAACAGCTTATTCATTGCCTTTTAAAGCATTTCTCATCTGACATTCAAAATAGCCAAATTCACAGTCATTTTTCTCATTCTGCTCTGGAAATGGCATTGTATTTATATTAACAGCAAATCCAGAGATGTGTATAAACACAGGCTACTCATTTCTGTAAGGAAGGAACACTGTTTGGGAAAAGCTTCCAAGCTTCCTAGATCATTTATGGATTGCAAGGATTTGTGAGCTGTACTAAGGTACAATAAATTAGAAGAATTTATAATTTCTATCTCACAGTCCCTATGATAAGGGACTTGAAGAAAAAAAAACCTTAGATGCGTAATTTGCTTGGCATGGGGTTGTGATAAAAATCAGCAGAAGCCAGAGATGCTTTGCATATCAGCTCTTTCTCCCATTCAGAGATTCAGTTCAGATCTTAATTTCCTTGAGACAAATGTTCCCATCTCATCTGGAAGAGAACAGCATTGTCAGGATGAGGTTCATTGCCGTTTCCTTCTCTCCTAGTGAGTGTGCGCTTTCACTACAATGCAGATTGAGAACACAGTCACTGTCTTCTGAAGTGTTGCTTTAAAAACTTCGTTTAGAGTCTGTGACTTATAATTATTGTAGGAATCTCACCTCTGTCTGTTACTATGACTTTCAGATGTGAGACAACTAGGAATAACTAGATACAGTGGCAGAGCAGGGTAATTGCTCTTGCTTTAGCTGTTCATGATTCATTATGCTGCATAAGTAGTTGTCATATATCGTTGCTGTATCATTTTCTCAGTCTTGGACCTCTCTTTTCTCTTGACTTGTGAGGTAGACACTGCCCAGAAGCAGTTATTAGAGGGTCTTTAAAAGGCCTGGTACAGTGTGACCCTAGTCCAGATCTGTACTATTTGTAGCATCATACACTAAATAAAAACACCTGGGCAAAGTGTGTTTGGAGTAAAATTCACATGAAATTAATTTTGCTGGACACCCTCTTTGTGGGAGAATTTGTGATAACATTGCTTCAGTTTCCTTCTTTATTAGGAAAACTTACCTTCTCAAATGTGTATTCATTAAATGGTAATGAAAAGATAATTTCAACACAACATAAAATGGCCTTACTTATGTTTGCTAATGGTGTGTTAAAGATTTTTCTGCCTTTGTATCAGAGTTGTAAGGACTTACAACTCTACCTTTGGAGTGCAAGGCACTTAGAAGAGGCGATTGAAATGGAAAAGGATGCTGGATCTTACCATGCTGCAGTGTTCCTACCTGATCCTGTCTCATGAGTCCTTGGTACAGCAAACATGGATGTGAATATAAGCCAGCTGGGTGCTGCATTTCAGTGCTCATTTATCATGTTGCTGAGGGCTGTTAGATGTAAGTGCATTGCAGTAAATCCTTCTGGAACAAACTGGCAAGTACTGAAAAGTGCATCCTGGCACACTTCTCCAGTTCTCCAGCTCTTCTATTATTTGTATATTTTAAATTATTTGGTATGTGCAATGTGCAAACATGAGCAAATGCTTAAAAGTAAAAACTAAAAGAAACTACGGTACAGTAGAACTTCCTGAAATGTAGTACATTTACTGATGAGTTGAGTAAAAAAAATGTGAGAAAGTGAACACAGTTATGTGGAAAACCAAGATGGAATGCCAAGCCAGCAGAAGAGATGGCTCTGCAGTAGAGCTTACATAAGTAATGCTGAGTTAATTTAAGGAAAGTTTTGTGGAGGGAGGTAATATTTTTTATTGACCAGCTCTTACAGTTGGAAAATTCAACAAGGTTTCAGGCACACAAGCCTTCCCTTTTGACAGTAGGAGGCTAATGAAAGACACTGTTTCCTTACAAACTTACTTTGCTTGTGTCCATATATCAGCCAGAACAGCACTAGTCCTGCAAGGTAATTTAAATCCTTTGAAGCTGAAAGAGGTCACATTGCTGCTGGAGGAAGGAGGACAGAGACATCTGCTTCAGACTGCTAAGTCTTTTTCTTTCAAGAGTAGGTGGCCCAGCCTGTAGATAACACTGAGATGTTCTGCTTTTCCACATACCACAGCACAACCAGAAAACAGTGTGATGGGCCCAGGAGGATGTGGCAGCTCTGTAGCTGATATCTTGGGGACAGGAGAATAGTACAAGATTTCTGACCTATACTATGAAGCTTTAATTTCTGTTAGAAATTAATTTCTCATTAGAATTATTGGGGAAAAATATTCTGGCCAAAATCAGTTCTAATTATATGTAAAATATTCATTTATATGATATTTTAGTGGAAGAAAGGCAGGACTCCTGCTGCAGACATTTCACAGTCTGTAGGGCATAAACCTCATTGTTTTTGTCAAAACATTGTTTTGTAAAAACTAGTTTAATTAGAAGTGGGGGAGGATATCAATACAGGACAACTAAAGGGAAGTGACAGCTGAAAAGACTGTTGACAAGTGGGAAGAGCTCAGAGTTGAACATGCCCTTTCACATAGACACTAATGCTTGAAAACCAAAGCAAGAAGCATCTTTATTGTAAACCAGAAGCATCCTTATTACAAAGCCTGAAGGGGGCGACTGGGCTGCTGCTCTTCCTCACCTCTGTGTGTCAGTCTGCCTCCTCTCATTTCCCTGCTCTTTAGAGAACAAACTGCTGGTACTTCTCGATCTGTCAACAGGCATGGAGCTGGTCAGCAGAGCAGAGAGCTGAGTGCTCTGAGATACACATGGGTTACACAGATCAGACTGCGAGCCATATCAGCTTGGCCAGAGTCCCTCTTCAAAAGCATTTTTAGGTTTCACTCATGTGAATTACTATTGCATTTTCAATCACTTGCTGCTAATGTTTGGGGAGTCTCATGTTGTGCCTCTTTGTGTCCTACACCTGGCTTGAGAACAGATAACAAGATCATGCAGCTGTCAATATACCAACAAACTCCTACCACTCATTTCCTATCCCATGAATAGATGACATGCCACCGAGGTGAATGCAATTCAGATTCACCATATACAAGCAAATTTGGTTACAGAATGCACTGTCTCATTGAGGATTAGCTACACTTGAACTCTATTCATTTTATTTTACTGCTGGTGTTTTGATTTTGTTGAATCTTGTCTGAACTGTATGGGGAGAAGCAGCAAAACCTGCTGGTTTGTGGCGCTCTATTCAAGGCCAGGAAATTCACTTGATGGGGATCAGTCTAACTTGGGACTTTCTTGCCAACTGATGCTGTGCTTTATCTCCTTGACACAGATCGATAAATGAGCTGGGGGTGGCTTTGCAGGCAGTTGGAGCCTGACCCAGATGTGTTGTTGCCAACTTTCAAAAGCTGCACAATGGCTCTCTTTCCCTGGCAGTTACAGCCGTTGGGGCAGGAACCTGTCATCTGAAAGGCTGTTAGGAAATAATGATATAAACTCCTCCCTAAGGATGTGGGAACAATGTTTGAATCCTATGAAGGAAACAATATCTGTGATAAGGAAAGCAGAAAAATCAAGAGCTTAGTGTTCGTTTTCTTTCAGCAGGGTGTTTCATGCAGTGCTTCTGCTGGCAAAGGGCCGATGGGGAGGCAGGGTAGAAGGTATGGGAAGTGAGTGGCAGCATGGAGCTTTTCTGGCTCAGAATAACCTTTCCTGCTGCTGTTAGAAACCTCGGTTAGTCTTACATAGAGCTACAGTCACCTGCCCTGTTCATCAAGAATAAGTGCACAGTAGTGAAGAGTCTGTCATTACTTTGTTGTGGTAGTACCTAAATACATCCCCAAAAAACGCAGCGGTAAATACATTACAAACAGAAACAGGATAATCCATGGGTTTAGTGCACACTAGCAAAGGACCAGACCATGAGCAGAAGGACAATGTGGTGATTACAAATGTCATCCTCATATGATGGCACCTGGGAGAGAAGTGAGTGCAGGACAAGGACAGTGTCAGTGTGGCATGTGCTGCAATAGATTACTCTAGGGCTGAATCTAGGAAGGTCTTGCATTGGTCCAGGGAGCTGCTTTGCTCCCTGGGTCCTGTTAAGGCTGGGGAGTTGATGGACCTGAGGAGGCTCAGCACTGTGAGGAAGAATTTCAGCTTGTTCTTTATTTGGACATTGTTTTCAGCTTATAGAACACTACATTTCTCCTTGAACAGTAACCACTTAATTTCTAACTGTTAAGTATAGAGCTACTAAATGCTTCCAAGTCTAAGTTCCCTGAAAAAACATCCAGAAACAGTTATTGCTCTCAGTCTTAATTTGAAATGCTTTTTTCACCTTGCTTTTATAAAGCACCCCAATATATACACCAGCTTCCAAGAGCTCAAGGCTCACAAGCATGTTCAAGGCTTACAAGCATGTATGAGATGTCCTTTTTTCTCCCTGCTCTTGAATGCAGACATACTACATCTTGTATATTTGATAGCTGATTTTGTCGCTTTTTGATGTACCCAAAAGAGAGGTTGACAAATTCCCTTCACTCTTCACAGTATTCACAGTCTAGTAATAGTCTTTGACACCAAATACTTCTTTCAGCAACCCTGAACCCCACTGCACACTGACACAACTGCCTTTGGGATTATGATAACGGATTTGGGAGCTACTGCCATAGAAGCAAGTACTTTTTGAGGTGATGACATTATTATTTCTGGTAACAATCTCAGAGCTTTATTACTATAAGACATGGTGACAGATGAAGGTTTTCTTCCTGTTATGATACTTCTAGGAGTTCTGTAGCTCCCAATGTCTCCTCAAAGGTCTTGCTAGCAGAGATTTGCTCATCTTTAGAGGACTGAAATCCTTTTCTCCATCTCTCCTGGATTATTTTTCTTACAACGTAACATACCCACCTTTTCTGGATTCTTGCCACACAACAAAAATATCGGTATTTTCTTAGTCTCCTACCAAACGCTTAAATGAATGCGACTCAGATGGATCAGCAGATTCTTGCTGTGGGATCAACTAATGCAGAAAATCAAGTCTGTGATGCTTGTTTGATCCCCAACTCCAGTTCACCAGCAGATGGTAGCAAACATCTCCTTCTCTGTGAGCTTCATTCTGGGATTCTCTTGAATACGAAAGGGCTGGTGTGCCTCATCGGAGTAATTTGTTTCCAGCAAGAAGAAATAAGCTGTAAACAAGGTAATTGTGCAACTCGGAACAAGGGAGAAGAACCACGGAAACCACGGAAATATTGCTGCAATTGGGACAGAAGAATTAAGTAGAGGTCAGAACAAAATCACTGCAGTGACTTGCACTGAATGGCATGAGAAGTATTTTGGTGTCACTGTTATTGTTCTTGTGGTGACAAAAAGGGACCTTTATTTGCGATGTAGCAAATGAACAACACTCAGAGCAGCACGATAAAATCGAAACAGCTCTGGGTCAGCTCTGCCCATGTACATTGACCCTTTGTCTTTACACTGAAGACATGGGAAGTTCAAGATGGGTATTTTTACAGGAGGCTGTTTCTAGCCATTTATTTGTTTTTCTTCTGAGCTGTACCAGCTCTAGTTCTTTTACATTTGATACTGGCTGTTGATCACTTTCTCTCACTCTCTTCTGTGTGCTAATCATTCAAATGGCTTCCTGTGACAACATTTTTCAGCTTCTTTTTCCAGATACTGGCTAAACTGAGAGACCAGGAGAGAGAGAGGGACAGAATAACGTGAAATCTGCTCAACTGTGGTGTAATTCCCATAAGGGAATGTCTCTTGATTTATAAGGCAGTACTGGTTACAGCTGGGCAAACTATTTGTGATAAATCACTGGATAAATTTTGCCTTTACTGTTTTAAAGTGTACTACCTCTTACTTTTAACTATCTTACCGGAGATTTTTAAATTCTTTGACTCCTTCATGCAAACACTGTTCAATTCTGTAAACAGTTTCTGGGAAGCAGTCCCTTTGTGCTCATTTCTCCATCAATAAGTGGTTCACGACCAAAATCCTGAGAGTTGGTTCTGTTTGACTGGTTACTGAAAGTGATTTCTATGCTTATTTGCTGGAAATGTAAAAAAGGTCATTTAAATATAATTTAAAATAAGACAATGGCTTTTTATGGGTATAAAAAATGTATTCCTTCTCCAGTGCTTACTATATTCTGACCCAGAACTTCTTTTCTGGTTAAAGTTTAAGAATAGAAAGAGAAAGGAAGGAAATCTATTACCACATTGAGCTGTTCCTTTCATAGGGCATCTTGCTCTGGAAAGCGGTGCAGAATGCCAGTGGGACTGGCTATATATCTGTCAGTGCTTATGAGACATATCTAAGGACTTCAGGATTCTCCATTGGCCTTAAATCTTTCTATTTTCTTGCAGTTATTAGAAATACTTGAATATTCACTGTGCCTTTGGCAAATATAGCTGGCCTAAGTCCCTTCAGTTCCACTGGCATCAGTCAGTGGTGTTAGTGTTCATGTATGTTGTGCTGAACTACATGGGCAGGGGTTAAAGCCCTCCTAGTGTGACAACACTTGTTTCCTACAGCTGCACTCTTGGCAGAGGTGATGATCAATCAATTCCAGGGACAACCTAAAGTTTTGCTTGGGAGTTTTTTGGACCATATCCTTTGTCAGGGAGATGTGCTGGGAAGGGTCTGGTCATTAGAGGACCTAACAACCTAATCTGACAGAGCTAGAACTGGAAGAGAGCATATGACAGTGGCTTGAACATCATGGTTTGGCAGTATGGTAAATCTGCTTTCAAGGAGCCTCATGTTTCATCAGAAGTGCCATGGCCATCTGAAGCCAAGTTTTGATTCAGCATAAATTCACTGCTGATTCAAATGTGTTCAAAACCACTCATGGATCTATTTTGTACTGTTGGGCTTTATGCCCAATCAGGTATAATCTGTCTGAACATTTCCATTTCTATGCTAGATCAAGTAACATCTGCCCTCCCGCAGCCAGTATAAAGCCTTCACAAATGGATGAAACCTTTATGCAGCTTAAACTCTCTCCTGTATAGTGTGTTTAATCTGTCTGAACTGCAGTCACATTCTCACGTTTGACTGTATGCATTTTATACATATATATATATATATATATATTCATATCCATGTTGGTGATGCTTAGATACGCCATCATGAAACCACAGGCTAAATGCATAAATGGCTGCATTTATTGATGTCAAATGCAAAATGTGAAGTGCAACTTCTGATTGATCACATTTGCTTTCCCAAGTAACAAGTGCTGATTTTTCCTCCAAATAGTTTAAGCAGGTAAGTAATGTGCAGGAGATCTGTTAAGAGAGATGCAAACAATACAGCTGCAGAGACATATAGGTGGATGTGCACTATTTCAAATATTAAACTCAGAATGTGTGTATTTACTAGTTAATATTAATTCTACCTTTAGTCATCCTTTACTGGCCTGATGAGGTATTAGGAAAGGAGGTCAGAGGTAGCAGTAAGCTGAATCTGGGTAAGAAAAAAGAGCAAATACATGGGAACTGAAAGATGTTATTGGAGAGAATGCCTAGAAACACAGTAAACTGCAAGTGGAAATTGCAAGGTCCTTGTTGAAGACAAAGAAGTGTTGATTTGAGCAGTATGGAAACTGGAAAATATGATGACATGGCACCAAAACAAAGAGGTGTATGTATGGGGAAGTTTAAGAGTTGTCTTGTAGAAGTGAAATTTTGGATTCTGACCAAAAAGAATAAACCTACTTTATGTGAAACACTGAATTTGGTGACAACACATTATGAAATGATAGAGCAGCTATGTGTTTTGTCCATGGGATTGTTTCTGTTCCAGTGCAGATGTTTATTGCTTGGTAATCATAGTAGTACTGGGCGTACTGGGGTATTATAACTCACTTAGACACATCATGCCTTATTTAAGAGTATCTGAAGCTCTTTTCACTATTACTATTATAAAAGGAGCAGTTGCAAACTTAGGGCAGCATGTAGAAGTCTCCTTCCACAATAGTGATAATTCATTCTTCTTTATACAATATCAATTGTCTTGGTGCAACTAAAAGCATCCTAGGTGTTTTACAGAATATAAAAAGACATGGTCCCTTGGCCTAAAGTGCTTTCTGCTTTAGTTCAGACACAACAGAGAAGACGTGAGAAATGAGAGTAAGATGGTGCAGGGATGAGTGAGACCCAGAGTTCCTCTAAAGAGAACACTCTGGTGTGATGTTTATACAAACTGAGAGTTGAACTGTGTCCAGCCCCTCCTCTCCTATTTGAAGTTAGCCCAATTTTTTGCAAAGCAAGCATTGTATGACATTAACTGGCATTGAAAAGTTTCTGACTGATGACAGTTTCACTTTTAACTTTTGATAAGAGCTCTTGTGAATCACATCACAACCTGGGGTATTAAAGAAATATGTGTCAATTTATCTTAATATGCCATACTGTAAATCTCAATTATTCACCTGCTGCTTTAGAAGAATTTCAGCAACCCCTGCAGCAGGGACAGGGACCTCCAAGGGCTGGGGTTGAGGAGTTGAGAAAACATGTATTACATACATCATTTAACTCCCAGTGTGGCCAGAAAATGGGGTAGAAATGTTTCCTGAGCTGTACCCTATTCACATTCCTTATAAGGCCAGCAACTTCTAATCAGACTTGTAAATCCCAGTGGGTGTTTGCAAAACTGGTCTCAGCAGTGAGGAATGCTTAGCAGTGTCTTTGACTGCTTCACTGTAGCTAACAGCACTTTTCACAAAAAAATGATCCCTGGCAACACCTTCTCTCTGAGAGCCAGACAGAAAAGTATCTTTACTTACAACTGGAGAAAAATAATCCTTCACTTTCGTGAGCTTCTGGCAGTTATTGAGGCTCCATAGTGCAACATTAACCTCTTTCCCAAGGAAACTGGACAGTTTATCCACGTGATCATGGGTCAGACTACACTGGTTCCACTGCTGTTACTGATCCCGAGGATTAGGAAATACAGGACACTGCATGCAACTCCTCAGGTCTCACTACCTTCACATGGAAATGTATCCCTCCTACTGGCTGTGGGATCCTCTGTGGTTGGAGAGGAGGGGTAGAACAGGTTTCTTAGGTAGGTGCTTTGGGTTCAGGGATGGAGGTGACAGACAGCTAACTCTCTGGAAAGACCGTGACATTTATTTCCTTTTGTGCTTTTAAGTATCCCTCCCTCTGTCCTCTATGGCTAAGCAGCCCCATCTGTCTCTGATTCAGATGTGATCAAATCAATATCCTTAACACCCAGCACTTTTCAAAGGACCATATTGATGATGGCAGTGGGTATTTTTATCATGTTCGTGAAGAGACATTTACATCCTACAGTGATCAGCAAGTAGCTCTGTAAGGAAGTTATGCTGGATTACCCTGGTCGCTACATCTCTGCATTGGCTCTGATTTCCAGCACTCAAGCTAAACGAGGAGCCTAACCAAAGCAGGGGTCCAACATATTTCTCAAAATACAATCAAAGCCCCATTGTTTGAATCCATACAGATTTTCATTAATTAGTGCCTCTGAATATTATCCAGCAACATGCTGGCCTACACTGGCCAGCCCCAGGCTTGGCTTGTGCCAGTTTTGCAGGCTCTGCCCCTCACACCCAGCTGGTTGCAGGGAGCTGCGGGTAGCACTGAACATACTACAAATGAGGAGGAGTATTTAGCAAGTGTTCTCCAATATAAACTCATTCTCTCTTGTTTTCCTTATTTCCCAGTCTTAAGGTGAGATGTTTCACCTCTCTGTCATTATTTGTCGACTCATTTCCAGACTGAACAGAGATAAGGGGGGCTGTACACCTTCCACTAGTGCTGCCTGGGCCCTACAGTAGGGAGGGTCTCTGCTGCACCTGCTCACATGCCACATCTTTCAGTAAAATGGTGCTGGGAAGAAGAAAATTATGTTTAAAAGAGGGAACCGGAGTGAGCAAAAAGTTTTCCATTTGAAGTTTATAAATCAGTAGATAAAATGAATGAAACAGTGAGCTGTGCATAGCCCAGGGTATATGCAGTATGACAGACTTCTTGTTATCTTTACCTGTCTTCATAGAATCATAGAATGGTTTGTGTAGGAAGAGACCTTAAAGATCATCTAGTTCCAAGCCCCCTGCCATGGGCAGGGACACCTTTCACTAGATCAGGTTGCTTAAAGACTCATCCAACTTGTTCTTGACACCCTTCAGGCAGTAATTTAACGAAGCACTGGATGAACACTGTAACTCCAGGTAAGCTCAAAGATAAGCTGAGAGGCTTTCACCATTTAAACCTCTTTAAGGTACTAATACATTAGCAGGAGATTTACACAGACCAAAAATTACATAAACAACCACTTATGAAAATGCTCTCTTTCATCTGGGTGCCAAAATTTGACCTCTCTCTGAAAGCAAGGTTTTGTATCAGCATTTAACACTATGCCTGCCACTTCCTTCCCCTGGTGACAGCACAGGGCTCCTACAAGTACAGAGCCCTCAAGTTGCATTTTGGGAGATCAGTAATGTGCCTGTATGTAGCCTGCAGACTTTGCTTTGTTAAAGAGTATTAAAGTATATGCAGTTTAATACTTTCTTTGGTTCAACATTAAAGCTGCAATTTTGACCTTTATCACTATATTAGAAAGCAATGATAGGCCCAACTGTTTGCAGGAGCTGTTTGACTTCTACAAACTCAGATTAGCTATTCCAGTAACACACGATAATTTTACACTATTATAACCATTAACTAGTGGCTCCTCAACACAATGAATCTCTGTATTCTGAAGAAACCAGAGGACTCAGTGGGTCCAGTGCCCATTACCTTGAAGGATTTTGAACCCGAGTTTGTCCCTGAATTACAGAAAACATTAACCATACTGAAACTCATACATCATTCCCTTCAGTTACTGAGTCCTTGGAATATCTACTGGTTTTTTGACAAGATATAAAATGTCTTTGCAATTTTCTTTCAGTATTCTTCCAGAGAACGGCTTTGAAGTCATCACTGATTGCAGGCTTTAATGACTGGAGTCTCATTAAGGGAGATCCATAAGGACTGAGTTTCTAGGTTAAGAAACACATGGTATTTTTACTTTTGGGGGAAGGCTAGGAAGCCATGTGTGCATACTTAGCCCTCTCTTACTAGAGAGAGTCATTGTTATGGGCCTGGCATGTTTTACAGGTATCCTAAAAGCCCTGGTCCCTCAGTCATCTTCACAGAGAAGCATGTTGAACTGTGAAGTGGATCCCACATATTCATATCTTTTCCAGTGGAAGTAGTCTAATAGTTTAGGGTCTGGAGGGGCGATGGTATACATTTGAGTCTTATCTCAACAAACATGCAGTACTCAGCCAGAGAATGGACCTGGATGCAAGAGGTGGGAAACATTCCCAGATCCCAGGTTAGATATTGTCAAATATCATACTTCTAAAGCAGAAGGAGAATAACCATTATACCTGTGAGCAATGTGCAGTCCATGCAGAAGGACTGGTTGTCTAAGATGATGGATAATCTGAGCTGCTGTGTTTCCGAGCTTTAAAATGTTACTAATGAACATTAGTCATGACGATGACTAACATTCTTGTTTGTGCTGAAGTTGAGCCAGTCTGAAAAGATGTAGATTTAGTAAATGATCTCCAGACTTTGAGATTCTGCCCAGTTCTACACCCAAAGCTCACCAGCAAGAGGGAATAATTTATACCACATTGAAGTAAAGAAACAACAGAGTAAAACCATTAAAGCAACAGGACAAAGGCCTGGCTTTAGTCAGGGTACAGAAAAGTATTCGTCTGCTTTTGAAAGCTGTCACTGCCTCCTCCTGTACTGCATACATTGCTTTAAATGGGGGGACTGTTTATAACTTACTGAATCCATAATTTTGAAGAATTTATACATAAAGAATCATGTATAGCTCAAGTAACATTGGGATATTGTATTTGCCTTCTTTCAGCTGTAAAACTGGGAATCCAAGATTGCAGGCTGAACTCTTCTGAGGAATTAATTTTGTCCAATTAGAGGTTTCATTGCTGTCCTTGTGTTGAGAGCAGTTCAGTTTGTTCCATTCACTGTTCTTTGCAGTTTTGTCAGCAGGACAATTTACTGCAGTGTGTCCATGTGTAGTGAATCCATAATGAATTATGGAAATTTGCTGTGAAAGCCTGACCTTTTCTGATGTTTGTATTAGGATTTCCCAGTACTTCTGTTCTCATATGTTTTAATGCTCTAAGCAGAAAGTAGTAATATGAAACATTGCTGAATAAATTAACTTTAAACTCTACCCAGACACATGAAAGCTTATCCTTACAAAAAATTTAGGTTCTGCAACCTAAAGTAATGCAAATGTTACTAGCTGAGAGATACTATTGGAGGACATAGCACACTCCTCATTAGGTTTTCACCAGGCAAGTAGAGTTATTACAAACACAAAAAGACTTAAAAGTTGTCTGTTGGTCAGATATACACTGCACAGCATGTGATCATCATTAACATGGATTTCAAAAAGCTCAGAAATGTGGCCCAGTTTTCTCACACATTCAGAAAGATAGATATTTAAATAAACAGTTGTATTAGCAAGATGCATTTGCAAAGCATTGTAATTTCTTGTCACAGCCAGGGATGGTGCAAAGCTGAGCAAGAATGAAACAATTTATCCCAGTTTTCCAAATATTACCTGATGTCCCATATTGGTTAGATGCCCATGTGGTTGGTATCTCTTACAGTATCTTGGCAGCTTTTCTGTTCTCAAATCCATATGCTTGGAATCCCAGGTTCCAAGAAATGTACTGAGCTCATCACATCCAAACTCCCAGTGCTATTCTACTGTTATGTGACTTTGGAAAGCAGAGCAACCGTGACTGGGAGTCAGAATGAGTCTAACCCTGTAAAAGAGAATTCTGACTTCATCTTTTTTGTTCCTTTAAAATGGCTAAAGGCAAAGTGAGGGAAAGTTTGATCCTGAACTGGCCTGTTAACCTGGGAAAGGTGCTCTCTGACAGTCATATGGCCCCTGATGTGCACAGGGCTGAATATCTCAGCTGGTGAAAGAATACAATGCTCTGGACATTTGGGGTCTAATCTAAAGCCTTATAAATTCAGGCAGAAGCTTTCCAGGCTTTGAGTCACTCTTTTTAGATCTAATTCAATGTCAAGTCAAGCTGGATCTGTTTCCCAAACAAAACCACGGATACAGGCAGATAACAAAAGAGCTGCTGTATTCTTTTAGGCAAGTAGAAAGGAAGATTTATTTCAGAAGCCCTGAGATAATGTCTAGTCCAAGGAATCAGAATGGGTGTGCAGATATATCCTCTTAAAATTATTATGACCACAGTATTCCTTGACTTAGTGACAGCATGATCAGCTAAGCAGCACAGATTCAGCCTCTTAAGTTACATGGTAACTGCAATGCAATTTGAAATCCTCTGTGCTGAACCTAGTTTAAGCACACGTGCTTACAAGGCTTCCTAAGGAATTAGAAATGTATCCCTTGTGCACTCTTTTCTTCCAGATAAAGGGATGGTCTTCCACAGCTTTAGGATGTTCTGGCTGGACCATCTGTGCTTCTGACCCTGAGTGTAATGGAACATTTAAAAAGCTGTGAATTCAGACCTTAAAAAGAAGCAGAAGTTACAGAGCTAGTAATGAGACAGGAAGATGTAGAAACTACAGCACAACCTGCACTGAAGACCTTTGTTGTTTTTAATGTAGCTATGTCAGTGCAACCCTGTGAGGTTAATGGACCATTCCCTGGTGCTGTTGTTACTCCAGTAACCACAAGAGCAGTCTGCAGCTCTGAAAGTCTTGTTTTTCCCCTTGGTGAAATACATCTATATAAGAGGTTTGTATTAATGGTAGCATCAGAAGTAGGCAGGGATGATGCTATTTTACTACAGGGGGCTGGGTCATCTCCTACCTTAAAACTCCCTGTTTGTAGAACACATTCTGTGTTTTAAACTTACAAAAATTACCTGTTGAATATGGGAGAAGAAAGCAAATGGGAACTCACCTGGTCTACTTTCAGCATTATTTGGTTTGCAGTCTAAACAAGGTAAAACTTGAATATTACAATATTGCAATGAAATACCTACCAATTGGGCAGGACATGTATGCTTGTGTAGGTAGAGGGACAGATACACTACTGCATGCCCCTCTTGATTCAGACTGAGTTCTGATGAAGCAGAGTAAAACCAATAGCAGGGGGAAATAACTTTTGGGGCAAAACGCTGACCTTGATAGCATATGGTGCTTTCTGACATATCTATGTATGGACATCTGTTTTAATATTTGGTTACCATTATAGTGTGTTTTACATCCACAAAATATGTTCATAGTGGAGATGCAATAGATATTATCCATGCAGATATGAAGAATCTCTGCCACAAAGGATTTATAAACCAATAATTCTAGTTCAGTTTAAACAGAAGCTATTTAGTAAGCAAAGCCTTTACAAGTCTATTTCCCACTTATATTCTGTAATGACTTCTTTTTTTTTTTTTTTTGACATGCTGGGAAAGGAATTGCCTGAGCTAAAATAAGGCTTGATCTGAACAAGCTATCCACCTGCTTGTCTGATAGCTATTGGATATATTTAGTCCCCAGTGACCAAGATTTATTTTACTTGAAATGGGAAATTCAGGAGCTTGCAAGGCTGGTGCCTGTGTTACTGTTAGCAGAGGTCCACTAGATCGCAAAGAGAGATCTTGCGAAAGTCAGCCTGCATCATCATGTTTCAGCCTTGCTGTCCAAGCCACCATAAAATTCATTTAGTTTAGAGACAAGAAAGATCTTGTCTATGCTGGGGAGTGGGAGATTTTTCTGTGAGTGATTTTCAATGGCTTAGTGTTGGGGATTTACTTTTTTTTTCTTCAAAGAAACTATCCCATGGTCTTTTTTTTTAGGAAAGTCCCTTTGCTATTTGATGTAATTTTTCCTATACTGAGCTTCATCATAATGTCTATACAAATAACAGCTGTGTGTGAAATCATGGTAAAGCACTTTTTCTGCAGTTTATTTTCAGAGTACTTGAAAAATACATTTGGAACCTACATGCAATCAACTTAGCAGTTTTTATTATTGAAATTCTAGAACTATCAAAGTCAGTACCAACTCCTCGTGACTTTAATAGGTCCAGAATTTTATCTTTGTAAGGAAGATACTAGTGGGGTTTTCTTTTCCTCTGTGATCTTTAGAACTAGCTGACACTTGAATGCAATTGCAGCACAGATTGCATAGAAAAGTGTGGAGAACATTAGCAAAGATCAAGAAACAGCTTACCTGACTCCTGGTAAGAAGACATTTTGCTACCAGGTGTGTTCATACTCTCTGTAAATGTGCTTTGAGAGCTTATTAAATATTACTTGCTGTAGAATGATCTAGTATTATGTTTTATGAAGTCCTGAAATACAGATTTCCTTTAACAAGACTTAGGGCCTGTTTCTGGAGGGGTGAAGTTCTAGGAACTAATTATGACATGTGAGATTCCCACCAAAGTGGGGATGGCTCAGCTCCTGTCACAGAAATAGTCTGACTTATAAAGGTAAGCCAGCTCCATTTTCACCTGTCCTTAATACAGCGGTCTATATGATATGTTGATTCAGTATTTGTGAAGTGGACCACTGAACTATCACTGTAGCACAGGTGATTTGGACTCATTGGGGTGGGAATTGCTGCAGCCCAGCGGTGCAGCAGAATCCTTAAACATTGCAATGGTGTGGCCTCTACTGGTGCAGTAAGGAATATGACTACAGAAGCACCAAACAAAAGCACCAAACAAAAACCAATAAATCTCAAAAAAATGTTTTGCTATGGCTAGGACTGTAGGATCTAGTGGCTTAGCATAACCTCTCTGGAATATTTCTCTTCAGGAACTGTTTTGGATTCTTTTTGTGAACAGCTGTTCTGCAGGAATTTTGCTTCCAATGTTAAGAATAAGCACACATTTTACTTTAGAGGTGTTCTGATGTTTCTGCATTTGTTTTTGAATCAAGCCAGAAAGCATGGAGGAAACTGGAAATTAAACAGACATAAATATATAAACCTTTCTTTCTCACCACACTATAGAAATAGCTGTTTCAAATCAAGTTACAAATGATCCTTTAAAACAGATCATTAATTCAAATGTGCTCTCTCAACCATACTTAAATGTCATCTTATCCAGGGTGGGGATAGGCACAAATCAAATGCACAGTTCAGAATGACCTGGTCATTGTGTGGGAGTTTAAAACTCATGTGATGGAGGGCTGGTGAACGACCTCTCGCTTTGTACTAAGCTGTATCAAACTCTCCAATCAAATACCCACTCACTTCCTAAGTGCCCTTAATCTAGTGCAGGTAAAGTAACTGTTTACATGCAAAATGCTAAACATATGTGCAAACCTAAATTCTCAGGCTATCGCCAACTGTACTCTGGCAAAGCCTTAAGCTGCAATGAGCCGGTGCACCGCTAGAGGTCGCGGTGGGGGAAGCGCTCCAGCGCCGGTAGTGTCGGATACCCAGAAAACGCTCTTTTTGATGGTTTGGTTTGGGGTTTTTTGTTTTGTTTTGGGTTGGGTTTTTTTTTGTTTTGTTGTTTGGTTGTTTTTTTTTTTGGGGGGGGGTGTTGTTTGGTTTGGTTTGGGGTTGGTTGTTAGGGTTTTTTTTTTCCCTTTCGCTGCCTTTGGCTCCTCGATTAGATCTGTATGCGTTACACTGCTAGATATGAAACTTGGATTTGTTTCAGAATCTCTGAAATACTTTTTTTCTGACACTAACAGTATAAATAAATTCTTCATGGAGTTCTCATGTTTAACTTTTCAAAGAAAAGCTGGTGAGTCACAGGTTTCTGAAGCATCTTGTTCCCAGCATTAACTTCACAGACATTAATTAGAAAACATCCGAACAATAACACCATTTCCCCTGCTGCTTTTGGAAGAAAACAAAATATGAATCCATTTAGTTTGAATAATTCTAGGATTGGATAATTGTGTTGGTCACAGGTTTTATTTTCTCCTTGGTGCCACTTTTAGTAAAATTAAGTCAAGTTGAAACAATAGAAAGACAGAAGAAAGTAGCATGATATCCTGTGAACACCAGCAGTATCATTATCTTCTCTTTGTTTTCAGAAAAAACCTAATGAAAAGGCTCCTTCAAAAGCTAAATGCCTTTGTTGAATACTTTCTCTTTTCCTGAAGCTATTTACCAGCACAAAAGGCTTCAACCTAAGAATCAACACAAAACCCTGAGGAAGATCAAGGATCAATGGAACAAATGTTTTGCCAGTCTAGTGCTGTAACCCAACATAACTGTTAATTTCTGCAGAGCCATGGACTGAGGTTTTTGTGTTTGTAAAGGTCAGGATTTGGTACTTCCTGAAGTTCTGAAGACCTATTTCTGATCCCTTTATTTAGCACATACTAGGAAGTGATAAATCTGTGTAACTGGCTTTAGAAGTACTAGCACACTTCTAAAACACTGAAAATATCTAGCTTCTCAGTAAATTAACTGGATTATATTTCTACTTTTTTTTTTTTTGTGAAATTGTTCCCTGCAATTAAAGGACTGTATTTATCTTATGAGACCTCTCTACAGAGTTTGTACTTCTGTTGCTTTTAGACAACCTCTTAAGTCAACAGTAGATCAATCCTTATATTTTCCATCAAACTCCTGATTACACTGTGAAAATATGAACTCCTACTAATGTTGACAGTAGGATACATGTGCATTTTTCAGGTGGCAATATTAGCAGTCCCTGTAGAGGTGACATTGCAAATTCAAAGCCAGAGTAACTCTACTGTCTGCGCTATTTGTTCTCCTTTCACCCTAATCCACCATGATGGTGAACAGATGTAATATACTTCTTGTGATCAGTGGTTTCCTGTCCTCAGAGGACCTTGTGAAATTGCCTCTCCTTCCCATTTCCAGATGCTCATTCAGAGGTTCAATTGAATTAGGTTTTGAAAACATTGTCTAAACATTACCTCATTCTGTTCCCTGTGATTATGTTTTTCTTACCTTTATGAGAAGTGCTTGCTGAAGCCTCTCTGATCTGAGCACAGGCCATTGGCGTGGGACTGGGATGGTACCACATGCAAGTTGTCCTTGAAATCTACCAGATATTTTTGCAGCCAAATTGGTCATAAATGATCTAGAAATGTAGACTTTATGAGACTCTTTTTGCTTCGGGCTACTTTATTTTACCTTATCGCTCCAGGTCTTCAATTCTTCTTGTCACAATCTAATGGATATCTGTGTGCTGATTGGTGTCATCGTAGTAGCAGTAGATCTAAGACATACATTTGGGTTGGTTGTTTTGGTTTGCACAGTGACTTGGAGAAAGTGCCAGCAGCAGCACCCAATGGATTGCCCATTGGTAAGAATGTCACCAGCTATCAGTTTTCTAAGTTTCTTGTCCACACAGTTTTCCAGAGAAAGTTCAAGATGTGGATCACAAGAATTGTCTTTGTTGACAGGCCTCCTATTAATGTTCTTCAAATGTGGAGAAGTAGAAAGGTTTCTGTTTCTCAAAATATTTCCATGGATCATGTTCTGATTAAAAATGAATGCATCTTGTTATATGCATGAGCTGCCTCCCCTGAGATGCGAAACTTGTGGCCTACTTTGAAAACACTTGTGCAAAGTTTCCCAACTTCTGCTGGATGCTCTTTCTCACTATCTGCAGCAATTTCCTGCAGTATGTTGGATTCTGCTTTGGATGTGACCTGCTGCCGACAGTACTCCTGCTGTCATCCTTCTTCATGTTGGCAAGCTTCCACTTTATGCTAGCATTCCTGCAAGTACAACTGAAGAACAACACTGAATCATGTCAAGTCAGTGTAATCCTTTATCCATTAAAAAGATATATTTTGATAACCTGGGTCTCTGGAATCTGTGGAGCATCTGGATGACTGGACCCCTATTCCTCTGGCCCATAGTATCTGGCAGAAGATGATTTCACAAATGTGATACAGGGTTGACCTCGTATATCATACTCTTCTTTGTATTCAAGGTTTGACTTGCTCTGTGCTACTTTGCACTCCCATTAAATTCTTCTTTCCATTTTTCTGTCATGTGCAAACTATCACAGTACTTCTGGAGACACTGTGATGCTGGCTTCTACTGCCCTTGTTATACCAATGTGCCAAGTAAAAGAGGCACCTGTCTCATTTCTTTTAAAAAGAGTGGAGTCTGCCAGCCTACCTGCTTGCCTAGATGCTTAAATTACTGAGTAGGTATTTCTGTAGGTGCAAATAAACCATATCAGAGATATACAAGAGTGTGGATGGGGCAAGGGGAAGCCTGAGGAGAAGTTTAAGAGAATACAGGGAATGTGGGGAGAGAGGGTATGTGAGGAGTTAGCAGTGTGGGAGTATAATCAAAGGGAGAGAGAAGGATGCAGAGCTACTCTGAAATGGAGAGGGTTTTTTGGTGAAAAAGAGGGCCAGCAATAGGTACATGTTGAGGGAAAGGAACAGTGAGGGAAAGGAACAGTCTGTAGAGGATGATGAGGTACAGGAGTAATTGGAGTACATGGACAGAAGGAAGATCTCCTTTCTGTCCTCCCCCTGGACAGATGGTACCGGAGTCCCTGTCAGCCAGGTAGAGGAGGAAAAGTGCCCTTGTGTTCATGTGTAGACATAAAACTTAACTTGATATGATCTTACAGTGGGGAAATTGAGGGTCTTTCATTTTAAAAGTTTACTATTAAAACATGGTGTGATATGATGATTTTGTTTTCATCAGAAACTGGCAGCCACAGGCTGGTTTATTTGACAGTGCTTGCACCTTCTTGATGTGCATCTGCAGGAGAATGACATTTTGCACCTATGTACCCTTTCTGAGTTTACTTTAAATTAAATTCATTAGACTATCCAAAGCTGATTAATGAGATTCTTCCATGCTTAACAGGGCCCCCAAATACATGGTCATATTAATTAAGATCTTTTGATTAGACTTGGCCTTCAGTTTAAGCATAGGCTTTGAGAAAAATAGTGGTAGTTGAAGAGTTTAGTTTGATACTGAAAATATAATCTATCAGTTTTATGATAAAAATTCTGTGTACTGTAAATTTTACTATCCCTAAATAAATAGAATAATAATAAAACTTCAACTTAGCCTACAGTTGATCATACCCACCCAAATACAAAATTATTATGTTCTGGTAGATAATTATTTCCAGTGAAAAACTCTGTTGATGAAATGCAGATGAGACAATAATTTATCCTTTTTGCATTAATAGTGCAGGCTTCATCGCACTTGTATTATTTAAAGTTTTAGCCAGAAAATATTTGTGGAATAGGATGAAGGTAGTGTGATTGGAAATTTTAATTTTTCTTACATATGCTTATAAATTATATATGTAAAGAAAAAATATGGAAATCTGTTGTTTCCAGCAGCCATGCCGTAAAATGTCATTCACCTGGATTGCAAAAAAAGCTTTCAGTTTAATATATATTTTATGCAAGGTCTCAACTGTTGTTCAGAAAATGGGTTATTTGCACTATAGCAATGAATAAATCCAGATTAAATGGATCTCCTAATGTATATAGTTAAGATGTTTGTAAAGATCACCTTTTAAATTCATGGTTCATAATTTATTCCAGGAAATAGAGTGTTAAATATTAGAGATATTGTGTCTGCAGACATATCTGGAACCATAATTTTTTGAGTTTTCTTCAAGAATGATGAAATCCTTACAGGTTCAATTGTGTAATAAATTGAATTTTTGGCTTTCAAGTCAAATGAGAAACTCAGGAAACTTCCACTTCTTGAAAGTATTATTTAATTTACAAAACAGTAGTTCAGTTGACATCAAATTAAGGAAGTATTTTGTTTGGTTTGCTTTTGTCTCTTTAAAATTTAAAATTTTGTTTCTTTAAAAATAAATAGGGTTCTAAAGAAAAATTATATTGAAAAGAGAAATGCAAACAAGAGTTTTGAAAGTTTCTACATCAAATGGTTGAAGCTTTTTTGCTTGTACTGGCTAAAAATCAGAGACCTTTAGAAGAATTTACCAATAAAGATGTACTTGTTGGTGTGGGAAAATAACATTATTCTGCTTATTAGAGGAGAAACAGCTGCACAGAGTAGTTTAGGTTTGGACTTGAAGTGCAGAAATGTTCCTGTGTGCATGAATCTATAGTTCTTTTAGATGCACCAAATAAGTTTTAATGTTGTCTCTAGCCTAGAAACTGTCTATTAGCAATAGCAAGTCACTGAGCTCCAGCTCATATGTCTGCTGAGTGAATTGAAGCACTAAAGCACAGTAAAATTCATTTGTGAAGATCATTGTTATGGCACACACATTTATCCATAAATAACAGAAGCAAAGAAATTTTACATAGTGTTCCAGCATGAACTCATCATTCCTTCACTGGGTAGCCAGTTATCTCCTACTAC
The DNA here is from genome assembly GCF_003259725.1 of Athene cunicularia. NCBI lineage: Eukaryota > Metazoa > Chordata > Aves > Strigiformes > Strigidae > Athene > Athene cunicularia. The sequence goes on along the minus strand of NW_020799091.1, from coordinate 19,772,636 downwards.
TATCTCTGCTGTATTTTTTCAGTCATATCTGGAACTATAGTTCTGGTGGTTTTCCACAGCTCCCTATCACAGCAGCCCTCCAGACTTCAGACAACTAACAAAGTACACGTGGGGACAACATATGCGTAAGTCAGCAGAGGGAATTTGAGGAATGTTTGGTAAATCCATGCAAGAAAGCAGACACTTCTAGGAGACAGAGTTCAGATTGGTCTTCGGGTCTGGTCTGTGGTGAGCAGTGGCCATATATTTGCTTAGGTTGGAAGAGAGGAAAACACACATTGTTGGGTTGCTGAAATTCCTGTTTTACCGCTTTCACAAAGGTTATGGATAGTAAAAACCTTGGGAATTAAACTGAGATGTTTCTTATGTATAGGTATTCACAATTTTATCACAATCACTGTTACCTAATAGTCCTATAAATTCTTTAGGATGTTCTAGGCCACAGACGAACTGGTTTTGGCATTTCCCAGAAATCAGAGACATTTTGTTGTTGCTAAGAGTCACTGAAGACTATGTGCCTCACACTGGAAGGGGTTTCCTTGCAGGTGGTAAAGGAACTGAAATTTGCTTCCAGTACTGCACATAGCAAACTCTGGTTCATCCAATAGACCCCATCCTTACCACACTTCTTCCAGCACTGATCCATCGTTTCTTTCTGGGTCCCAGGTTTTGGAAGAGTGAGAAAAAGAGCTATTTGCCCACTGTCTTTTGAACTAAACCCAACAAAATAGACCCTGCTTCTCCAGGTGAGACTTAGCAAAGAGTCTTTGGCTGTGGCACAAAGGTTACTTAAAGACTTTGCTCAAGTAGCTGAGCTGACAAGACAGAAGAAAGGTGTTATAGTAAAGAAAAGTGCTGCTGTGTTGAACCATTCAGTCTGAGTGATCTAATTTTCCCCAAGAGGTGCAAGACAAGTTTGTGAAGACACAGTGTATCTGACCACACAGCAGCAGTACTAGAGCAGTATTCCATATTGGAATGAAAAAAGATGATGCATTTTTCCAGCACAACACATGGTTGGACGGGACTGTGGCCTTTCACCCTGACATTCTCAGCAAAAGTTGCACTTTGTGTAAGTGGCTTGTAAGACATGCCATCTTCGGTAGTTAGGAAACATGTCTGTGCCCTCTGGCATCGTTAGAGACCAATAACCAGAGCAGTAAACAGACTACAAATTTTTTTGGCATTTTGGATAAAGTTGCTTTTTAAATGTTCTTCTGTATGGAAAAGAGGACATGACTCAGTTAGCAGAGTTACATTATAAATTCTGGCTTGAAAGTGTCCCATAATAGCTCTTTTCATTGCAGGCTTTCAGCTTGCAGGGGCTAGAAAGAGTACACCCTGCCACCCAGGCCTGTTGTCCTTTTTTCCCTTGTTAAAGCAATGCTTTGATGCTAGCATAGAGACAGCTGCAAACTTAGTGTGGCTAAACGCCAATCTTCTCTGATCTGATTCTTGCCAGGGTCTTTGCATGTCAGCTCTCAAAACACCCACAGGATAAGGGTCTCCAGAACACGCAGGTTATTAGTAACAGTCGCCTGTTATTAGTAACAGTTACACTGTTATTGTCGCTTTAGAGCACAATAGTGAGTTTGCCAAGGATGGAGAGAAGTAACATAAATTTTTTTGTTGTTCAGTAATCACATAAAACCACAACTAAAGCTATAAAAAATCTACAGGATCAAAATGAAGCTCTAATGAGAACCCTTTGGTGGCCAGTTTCTAACCCAGTACAGTTTTAGTTCCTATCTATGTACCTGTGTTGCTGCGGTCTGCAAACACCTCACTCCTTTTCATGTTGTGGAGTGTGACTCATCTCCACTTTGCTCTACCAATTTACTTAAAGGCTTAGATTTAGAGGAGCTGAGCACTTGAAGCAGGCCCTAAATGTCACTCAGTGGTCTTCACATTTGCAGTGACATTCTCCTGCTCCGAAAACCTATTCTTTCAAATTATCTTTGAATTGTCAGACAACTTTATGGAATTTATCTCATTAGGAAAATGGTTCTGAAAATGACCTTCAGAGACAAAACTAGAGATTGTGGTGGAAAGCAGAGGGCAAAACCACCACAAAGGAGGATCAATATTACCATCTATTTGAGGTGAAGATTGATAGGATCTGGAATTGAAACATGTGCTATTTACTGCAAATCAATAGTTATACTAGAGGTACCACAAAAAACAGAGCTAAGACAGATTTTCTTATCTAAGGTAAATTCAATACAATTAGCAAGGTTAAATTTGAACATTTTGTTTAAATGGCCAACACTGAATAGAAGCAACAAATTATTTCAGAAAATGCACAGAAATTTGTGTATAATGCAACTGTTGAACCTATTGAGATAAATAAAAAAGCACTAATCATAAATAATTAGCAGTATGTCAACATTATGAATTAATTTTAAATCACATAGGCAAATTTTCTCATGTAAGATTTGTATTCCCAAAGTATGGTAATTTCTAAGCAGATGCCCAATGTTATTGATGATGATACGAATAACTAGTTGGCCCTTTGAGGAAATATGGGAATAATACAGTTAAGAAGAAAGAAATTATTTACTGTTTTCAAAATATGAACTTTTTCTCTTCAACTCTGCTCCTAAGGCCAGCTTGAGGTTTGGTGAAGGTTCAGGTGTCACCAAACTAATGTAACTGTTCCCACTGAGATTCAACACTGAAGGGAAATAATTAATGTAATTTATGATCTATTTTTGCCTATGTTCAGAACAGCTTTAATGATAATAACACAGCATTGCTGCTTGTAATGTTGTAGCAGTAAGAAAATTAGGAAAATATTTGAGATGCAAAGATTTTAAAAGTGTGTCTCCCCTTGTCATACCTAGCTTGGAGATAGGCATTATGCAATGTTTGGTTTAATTTGAGCAGTATTCAGGCAAGGGCTTGAAAAATTTCAGTACCAGAGACCATACTTGGGTGAACTGTTTGCTTGAACAACTGCCTTATTTTAAAAGGAATATCATAGATCTATTGTTTCCATTGGCTGTTTGCCTGCAGAATCAACTTCCTTCTGTGAGTCCTGATCAAAAATACTAAGGCATTGAAGCATACTGTAGGATAGCTTGAGCAACTGTAGAGTATGGAACCTGGGTAAGAGCTGTACAAATGCAGATACAGAAAGTGTCAGAAGGGACTATTCTCAGAGGATTTGAATTATCTTCTATTTAGTTCCTTTTCCCTTTGTCTTACACAGTTCTAAATAGAGATAAAATATTTTAAATTTTGAAGCGAGTCTCTTTCTCCCATAGCACATAAGTAAATGCTATACTGAGTTGTGCAAGGCATCTGTAGTATGTTAAGAATCTAGATAAAAGTGACAAACTGGTCTTATAAAAATATATTATCTTTGCTGATTGTCTACACAAAACTAATTAAAAATCTCAAAGTCCCCAAATCTGTAGAATATTGTAAGCAATTTCAAAGTCAGGCACAAACCCAGAATATTTCTAGGCTATGTACTGAGTTTTGTTGGCTATTTGATGTACTGAATGAAAAAAATGCTTATACTGCTGGGTTTTGGTATAGTGGATATGTACCTTTATATAATATCTACAGCTGAATGTCCTTTTCATTAAAAAAAAAAAAAAATCACATTTTATATTTCACTCAACTCAACTGAAATTTCACTGTCATTAAGCTGAAACAACATATAACGCTCTCCCCTAAAGATGTAAATCCAGAGAGTGAATTACAGATTTTGAGAAACAAAATATGTACAATATCAAGAGGGAAAACAGTCTATAAAGAAGAAGGTATTGAAAAGTGTACAATCAATTCATACAATGTTGTTGAAAATCCAGTTCTCTAGCATTAGATTCTTGTTGCCCTTGGTTTTCTAGTGATGCTTTGGTTACAAGGACTGAAATACATCTTGATGAAAATCAAAACCTGAATTTACCCAAGATTCTCCAAAGAAAATTGTCTTGGTACAATTAAATGAGAGCATGGTCTGAAATGTTGCTTGAAAACAAGATTGGATAAAACTTCTCTCCCTTCTCTGGAGAAAGATTGCTCAATTAGGATATGTGTTGAGTAATACCAAGTGTGTTGTGGATTCCCAGAAAAAGTCATTGATTCCAGCTGAGGTTCATTCTGAGCTTCTGGCTTGCTTTGAATGCTGATCTCAAAGTGAAACTCAAAGGCCTCATACCATTGTGAAGCCAAAACAAGAAATCTGTTTGCTCAGACCTAGTGGAACTGAAACTACTAATTCTTCTATAGTTGCTTCACCACTCTTTCTGAGTTAGTGGTTTGGCTGACATGATTAGAAAGATGGGAATTGATTATCTTTGAAATCCTCTGTTTTCTCATCTTTCTGAAATAATTTCTATCTACTGATTTTCTTATTTTCCTCATGTTTTCACTTAGCATTGTGTGCAGCAATCAAACAGGGGAAAGGACAATGTACGGGGCAGGGTACTGGATCAGCTGCAAACTGGCCTGGTGTTGAATGACCAGGGATGGCATGGTGCCTGCTGGCACTGCTCCCACCTGGAACTGGAGCTGCTGAAGAGACTGGTGCAAGTCATTCCAGTTTGGCCCCAAGTGGAAGATTTTGACATTTAGTGTGTCACCTGCCAGAAGACTACTTGTTTTGCCAACAGCTGTTGAAAGGGAAACACAGATCCTCTAAACACATTTCTTGGTCAGCAAAGGAAAAGATACTTATCATTTTCAAGGAAAGTTAGCTAAGCAGTCACACACTGCTGTTTGGGACATGAAAAAGCTCTACAGTGTTCTGCTGTTTCATTTAGCCTTGATGTTAATACATTTTATTGTGCTCGGTCACTCACTCGGTGTTTACTGTAGGCATGAACTCTGCCTTATGAACTTGGCCTTAAAGACCACCCAAAGGTAGTGTGGGCAGAGAACATGTAACTGGAGCTTTCTACATCACTAGAGACTCAGTGTAGCTTCAGTATGTATCAGCTCTTGTCTTGATGCCTCTTATTTTGGAAGTGGGAACACACCAGCTGTCTGTCAGGAAAATGCTGCAGCTTATGACAGGAATTAATAAAACAGTGACTACTGTGCTGGAGACACCCAGTGTAATCTAGCTAACTCATTTGTCAGGTAAATCTTCTGTTTCACATCTATAGGAGTTATATAAGCAAACTTGCTTCTCTGTAAATTAAAAAATAATTTTATGACCAGGTAACTGCATGAAAATCAAGTGAATGCTAACTTGTTCTCTTTAATGAACTTGCAGCACTTGGAATAACAGTAAGGATTATTAGCTTTGACCTAGAAAAATGCCAGGTTACATACTTGCTTTTCTTTTAGGAGAGTTATTAAATATCTTGCTAAAAACTGTTGTTTACTGCTACTGAAAGTATGCCCTGTTTCAATCCTCAAAATATTGCATATCATTGGGACAATAACATTTGAATACATGCCTTCATAGTTTTCATCTAGATAGTGCCCATAGCACATTATAAAGCTAAACTGATATTAAAACTGTAAGTAAATTCATTCCCACAAGAAATGTATGTGCTTTTGAGGTTAAACCCCCAACAGCTAAGCAATTTACAACATTTTGCAGTACAACTGATTCCACATTAACCCATTATAAAAAATCCTAAAACTCATTGTTGAAAGTAGTCTTCCAGAATTAAGATGGCAATTTGCTAATTAGTACTTAATGATTAAAGGAAAATCCTCTTCTTCCCATTTGATTCCTCTAATGGTGAAACACCTATCACCACCAAAACTAGACTCCCTGAGGAAGTGCTTAGCTGGTCATGCCTTCCCATGCCATCATGTTTCTGTAAGTAAAGGTCAGAAACAGCAAGACATCTCTGAGATTACATGCTGAATTGAGCTATAAAAACATTTTGTGGTTGCTTAGCCATGAACTCTGTATTGTAAACAGAGTTAAGTTGTCTCAACTCTTGGCAGCAAGGCTGCATTAGGGCTCCAGCATGAGCGAGTGGCAATCATATCACTAGGAGATCTCTCAGTACTGAGTGATCAGGGAGCCTGGTTTAGGCATATGTTCTGACTGCAGAGTAGCCTTACATGTGTCATGGTAAGGTATTGCTCTGGCATGGCCTTGTGGGTTCATGACTAGAAGTATCCACCAGACTTTCTTGGTCACCTAGCAGATTTAAGAAAGTCCTCTTGGCACACAGATGAACTGTGGGAAAAGGTAGTGAGAAAAAATCCAGAACTCCCAACCATCCACCAAGTCTTAAATAAAACAACAAAAAAAGACCCCTTGAAAATGTCTGAGAAAGATGCTGTGGACACTGGCATTATTTGCACATGCTTTTCTTGCTAATGGCCCAGATGAATACTAAATACCTGGATTTGGTGGTGATTTTTTTTGTGGTGGTGGTGTGTTTTTTTGTTTTTTTTGTTTTTTTGGGGGTTTTTGTTTTTTTTTTTTTTTTGTTTTGTTTTGTTTTGTTTTGTTTTGTGAATGAGAACATTGGTTTCTGAAGCTTCTTAATATCAGTCTCAAGTTATCCAAGATAGCCATGCAATCACTCCTTACTGCAATTGTATTTGTTCAGATATTTTTACCATGCACAAAGACATTTTACAAGCAGCATATACACTGTTTAAGAGTATTTATTGACCAGCCAGTCGTCAGTCAAGTGGGGAAGAGTTAGCCTGTATTGGTCCTTGGACCTGTCTGCTCCTTTGAACTGTCTGCTCCTTACTGTTGCTGAGTTGCCATCTGACAGTGCTCTGCTTTCTTTCATTAGGGTTTTATACTGATTCACTATTTTTCCTCTCAAATGCTTGAGTTGCACCAATTATTATTCAACAATTACATCTCTACCTGTGTTTTCATCTTGCATTTTTCCTTTTCTTTAATCTTTAGCTCATGTGCTTCTTAAAACCTTAAAAACAATTTTGCCAATAAAACTAAACTAAGGTCATACAGCCTGGCTGCATCAAGCTATACTTGGGATAATAGATGGCTGAACCCTGAGGACACAGTTTTCAGCTGTAGCAAGCTCTTCATGGGCTTTGCAGAGCTGCCTGCACAGCAATCTCTGATGATTAATTTTATAGTCTCTCTATGATGCTTTACCTGAACAAGATGGTTATTGGCCCAATCAATTACTGGTCTGGATAGATCTACAGCAAAGAGTTATCCTTTGAGTCTGGTATGCTCAGCACTGGTTATATACTTACAGAATAAAGATGTTCTGTAGCTTTTAGCTTTACAGTGGGCCATATAAAAAAAACACCAAAAAGAAAGAAGACTGTTGTTTATTCTGCTGAAGATAACCTTCCATCTTCAGAAGTTGATCTTGAGTTAGAGTTGAAAAGATGGAGAGTGGTATGCTTATGGCTCTGTGATAGTAATACTGATAATGTTAAAAAGGACAAGGAAGATGCTCTTAGGATCAAAGAGATCAAAGTGCCAGAGAATCAGAGAAAGTTTAATCCCTGGACACTGCAGTGGTAACTGATGAAGCTTGTCTTGCCTGCATCCCCTTCCAGACAAGACCAGAAGGCTACTCACTGGTGATACAAAGCATAAGGGTCATGGTGGTAACTACGAAGATGAAAGGCAGGTGATGCTGATGCTATGCAATTCTGGAAAACTGAAATGAAAATTGACATATTTGGTATCTTAATTAAGCTGTCACTACTGAGTCAGCAGTGGGCCATTCCAGCAATGATGGTTAAATACCTGCTGAAGCTCTATTAACAGAACTGTGGCCGGTAGACTGAAGCATGTGATCATTCCCCTCTACTCAGTGCTCATGAGGCTACTATATGGAGTATGGTGTCTGATTTTGGGGCTTCCAGTGCAAAAGGGATGTCAAGAAACTGTAGAGAGTCTGCAGAAGGACAACTCAGATGTTCAGGGAGCTGGTGCACATGGCACAGAAAGGGTCACTGAATAAAATGGGTTCTCCTAACCTGGAGGTGAGAAGGATAAGGGGGGTCTAGCTGCTGCCTCCCACTACCTAGAGGGGAGGTATGGAGAAGGCAGAGAGAGGCTCCTCTTAGAGGTACACAATGGAAAGACAAGATGCCATAGCAGAAAGTTGTAGTAAGGTAAATTTTGCCTGGATATACAGAAAAAAATTTCACTGTGAGAGATTTGAAGGACTGTAATAGGTGATATGAAGAAACACTTTGGATTTTTCCTCCTTAGAGCTTTTCAGAGTTTGGACAAGACCCTGAGGAAACCAATTTACTACTTGAGTTAGTTCACTTTGAGTAAGAAGTTGAAAGAGAGATCTCCATAGATCCCTCCCAAAATACATTTTTCCTATGATTCTCTGCTGATTACATATCTTACCTCAGTGTCTTTTCATTTGGTGCCCCTGACTGAGCTGTTGAGAAGAAAGTTACAAGTTATTAGATAATTTATCATTATTTTCAAAACTGGGAAGTGCAAGAAACAACCCAAAATAAAACTAAGAAACAATCCAAAATAAAACTAGGCCTTCAAACCATCAGACTTCAAAGTGCTGGACTGATTACAGCTCTTGAATCCTGCAGTCTGATTCAAGCAACCCATGTATCAGTTCATATTAGAGTTTTTTAAATTAATACTGGCAATGTAGAACTAGATTATCTAATTAAAGTTTCATTTCAGTCTGATAAATTGGCTTTTTTTTTTTTAAGCCATCTGTGTTACAGAAGCACAGATGATAAATGATTGAATATTCGATTTAAATCTTTAAAACATCTTCCTCGATGAGTGTGACTACCACTCCCATTGTCAAGCTGGGCACATCTCAAGAAAATTTTCAGTAGATGATTTGAAAGAATGTTCCTCATGTGCTTGTTCACTAGTGTGTTTTGCTGTACCCATGTAGATCAAATTTCTTTTTCACACTCTACTAAACAGACATTTTGTGGTGCAGATTTAACTGACAGGCTCATTTGACTGAGAAGACATGTCTTAATCTGGAGTGAGGAAAATCCACCAGTGTTCCAGGACAGGGTGTTAACACGCATGGAGGGTTACTGGATGTGCTTGAGCACCAGGCTTCTGCCTGGTTTATCACTGCCTTTAGAAGAGACCGATGCTCTTTTCTAATCCTTTTCTAATCACTGTCTCAACTGTAGTTTAAGCTAATAGAGATTAATATTTATGTGTTGTCATCTCAAAGAGAGCATAATTATGACAACGTTCATTTTTTCTATTTTATGTGAGCAACTTGAATATAAGAACTATTACAACATTTTAAAATCATATAATCTTGATGTTGCCAATGATATCAAATTTATAGTCTTCGCTTCTTTTCACATTATCCTGTTTTCTGTTTAGGATACTTAGCCTAATTTACAGGTGTGATTTTAGTGTATGTAGTGAGAAAGGTTCTAACTAGAATGAAGCAGTCTTTGCCAGATTAATATAACATGTTACACCAGACTATGTGTGTTGCACCAATTATCAACAGTGAAATGTTCTGAAACCAGTGATAATTGCACATTGATTCTCTGGAAGTCCACATTTTACAGGTGAGAATAAGATTTTAGCTATTATGATGGTTTTATCTGATGTTCTAGAGCCCAGGGAAAATTAACATTGACTTAACTGGACTCTGTATTATGCTCAGTGGGAGGGATCTCACCTAGATGGAGAGCTCTGAAATGATTACACACAAAGAATAAACTGATCTTCTAGGTGCTCCTTCTAGTCAATATGAAGAGAAACGCACCTCCAGAAGCAGATTTAGACACCTGGTTTACAACTGGTTTGTGGCAAGAATTCACCACACCAGCTGAACACCTTCTCCTTATGTATAATTAACTTTATATTTTCTTATCTGAACAAGATCTACATTATCCTTTCATTCGGACATCTGTTTTTGTTTTCAGTTTTATCAGCATCACTTCAGAGGGAGAGATAAGTTTTCACCACTATAAACTAATGAAAAATCTTGTCCAAAACCTGATTTATCACTTGTCCAAACAGACTGCCTGCTCAGTCCCTTCACTGCACTGAAGGGCAGACTCAACCAGACATGATACAGGCACACTTTACCTACTTATAGAAGAACCTATAAGTTTAAATCCATATAAGCATATTTTCCATGCTTTTTGTAAATTTTCTAGGAGCACGCAGATCATACTTCAGAACCTAGCTTCACTTTTTTCCTGAAAATCTCTCCTGCATTTTTGCTTGATGTAGTCTTCACCTCCAGGAAGCATTTGCACTGTCTGCATTAACCTCCTCTCTATAACGTGTACAGAAGGCTCTGGATGTGTACAGTGACCCCATGTGTGTAACACCTACCCAGGATCAGCCTGTGCTGGAGTCCTGACCACAGTATCCTCTCAGGATACAACTTCTGGCACCGCTGCAATGGTCCTACAAAGTCATGTATGAAGATACTAACATGGCAGCCTTGCGTATTAAAGGCTCGTTCATAAGCCTTATGGTTTGCCCCACTCTCTAGGAGTACCCTGTGTGGAAAAGAGCAACCAAGCCGACACAGGGATATAAACTAAATAATAAAACTGGGAGACCTAAGGCAGTAATGCTAAACTCAGAAAACCAAGAGAGTAATCAAAGGAAAGTAAACCCAGAGGAAGGAATTAATTACAAACAGTGGAGTGGGTGTGGGTTGCTGATACGTTATCTTTGCTGGTCATCCTGACTCACCAGCTTGCGGAGTCTGTCTAAACGGCCTCAGATATGTTCAACTTGCCTTGTGCCCACAATCAGTCTCTCCAACAGCTTTCTCAGACAGCGTGAGAAAACTGTGACCTGACTCACGCAGAGCATGGCTACTCCCAGGAAACTTGAGTACTCCAAAATCCTACCCTAGCTGGAAGCACTGCTATTGTCTAGGAGCTGAGGGGTGCCAGGAGGACCTGGAGCAATCTAGTGAGGAGTTAATTAAAAGAAAACAAGTTACAGTTTCATCTCATTTGCTGAAGAAGATGGTTAACTCTTTGTTGCAGCAGGCTGATAGTGATTTGCTATGCTGGGATGAAAGTCCATCCTCTTCAATCACTCCTCAGCAAAGCAAAATTACCAGTGTCAGGAAAACTCATTTTGTGGCATTAATCAGAATGGATTAAAATAGAACAATTTCTGTGCTGCCCTGCAAGAATAGCTGTGGGACATCAAAGAGAGCCTGTGATCCACAAAACCAGAAGACTGTGTCCTCTGCTTTGAAATGTTGTAGTCAGCCAAACATTTATTGGAATGACATGTTAACTGCATTGTGTTTAAAAGCACTTTGGTGTTTAATCACTTGTGTCCTATCTCCTCCATTGTAATATAATCAGGTAAGTAATCATCTGGTGTTTTCAGGTGCTTTACGGAGGAGTTTGAAGATCCATTTAAAATCTTAGGCTGCTTCTTGATTTTAAGTGTTTGGTAATGATGGATAACAGACTACTACAGAGTCCACTCAATCTATTCGGAATAAATCCATTGCTATATTTGTTATAGCTGCATGCAGTCATTTTAAACAAGAATGTTTCCCTGGCTGCTTAGGAAAGTATTTTTCTTCTTCTAAGGAAATAAAAATCCAGACTGTGTATAGAATTGTGATATTTCATAACCCAAAAATTTTCTGGCCTTGAAAATCTGTTTTAGAATATATTTGAATTTGCTACATAGCAACATGTTTGACAAAAGAAAAAAGGTTTTCTTGTAAAACAGAAATCTGGATTATCTGTGGAACTTGGAAAGGTATCTGAAGTAGCTTTTCCAAACATCTATTGCTATTTCTGTGTTTTAAGAAGTATGTACAAGCTGCCATATGTGTAGATACATGTGACATGATTTTCAAATATGTGTCTGTTCAGGTTCTTCTCCACTTCATGTAACATCCCACATGTATTATAGTAATGTGTATGTCATTGCTGAGTGGAAAATATGCATCTGTACTTGAGAGGCCCACAGAAACCGTAGACCCTCCAGGACCTCACTGTGGTCACTACTACATAGACATTGTAAAACTGTCCTTTGCTCAAGTTTTTGGGACTGTAGTACATAGTTCTGTGAAAATGTTAGCTTGATGTTCAGTACCAATTAAAAAACCCCAAAAAAACGAGAAGCAAACAAACAACCCCCCCCCAAATAAAATTCAAAGAATCGTTAAGAAAGGAGTAAAGAACAAAACATTGTAATGCCACTGTATAAACAAATCCATGCTTCACCTGCGCCTTAAATACTGTGCAGAAGTTTGCTGTCCTCAACTCAACAACATACAGTGCCTTTGGAAAAGATCTAGAAGCAAATCACAAGAATGATCAAAATTATGCAGTGGCTTCCATGGAAGGAGAAAATAAGTTAGGATTCTTCAGTCTGCAAAAAACAAACAAAGGGAAAATACAACAGAAATCTATAAAATAATAAGTGTCATGAAGAGGATGGTTAGGAATCTCTTGCTTATATTGTAGTTTAAGAATAAAAACGAGGAGGTAGTTCATTACCCAGTGTATGAATTTGAACTATGGAGTAGTTCTGCTATAGGATGTTCCAGATGTTTCAAGTTTACCAAAATTCAAGAGAAATCCATGAAGAGCTATTACATATGAGGACACAGCTTCTGGCTCATGAAGCCCCTGAAGGCTAGGAAGCATTCCAATGAATTACCACCATGTGCTTGCTAAGGTTTTTATAGTATTTGCTAGACATTCACTTTTGTCCGGAGACAGGATAGTGAACTAAGTAAATCTTCCTCTTGCCCCAGTACTGCTATTCTTATATAACCTGCATTAAATCACAGTTAAAAAACACAGGAGCTTCAGTGTGGAGAACACATGGGGAAGGGGAAATGGGACAGCGCTGCTAGGTGGGTAGGGCACATGACTTGGAGCACACACACTGGTGCCATTCGGAAGGCTGAAGCACCCTCAAGTCTTCTGGCAAGGTTACACTTGTGTAAAAGGCATTTTATTCACCAGTGAGCACCAGTGATTTATGCCAGTAGAACTAAGACTGGGTAAGGTCTTCATTCATTTACATGAATGGCAAAAACTAACATAACATTGATTTCTACATTACTATTTTAAATTTTCTAATAAACAATGCATACTTTAAATTTTATTTAAAAACTTGCTTATTTCTTGGTTTTTCCATGAGTTCTCTGACTACAGCACTGTGTACAAAGACAGAATTTGACTCACATATTCTGATTTCCAAGGAAATTTCTAATCTGTGTTGGGTACTTAAGAGAGACATGTTTTCAGTCTTTTACTCCAGAGATATACCTGCAGTGTCAGAGCAGCAGTTTTGTGCTAATGTCTCACAAAGTTCAGAATAATACTGGAAAGATTCTTGTGAACTCAAGATTTCAGGATTTGTTCGGTTTTTATTGTCTCCATCCAAGTAGGATCTGCACATGGTGTGAAGGAAAATATCATGTGGGAGGCAAAGAAAAGGATCTTAAACAATCCTACATAGATAGGGTGATTACGAATTCCTTTTCCTTTGAACCAGGGCTGAACTTCTATCAGCACAAACTTTGGAAACAGATTCAAGCATCAGATTTAAAGAATGTCAAACTACAGATCTTTACTACTGATTCTTGCATTTAGAAATAGCCTCTGCGTAGCCCTTGCCAGAGTTCCTGGCAGACTTTTGTTTACACTAGAACATTTTAGTACATCAGAAGTTAACTTACGGTATGATTTTGTCACATTAACTCACCCTGATTTGCACTTTTCCATGTATGTAGGTGGTGCATGCAAGGTGGCTGGCAGACTTTGATCCTGGGATTTTTTTATTTTGACTAACCTAACTTCAGGGCTAGATGGTCATACATTCTCAGGGCTAGATGGTCATACATTCTCATGTGAAGCAATTAGAGTGACTGCCTGGACCATTTCATAACTGGGCTGTGTTATGTCTCTACCTCTAAAAAATATTTCCATAGCACCAAGCAGGGTGGATGAGTCAGATCTCTTCTGGAACTGTTTCTCTAGAAAATTGTCACAGTGCTTAGAGATTCATTCATCTGAGTTATCCCATATGGATATGTTATGCTTTTCAAATCATTTCTGAAAATCAGCCTGTAATATCAAGATTAACACCTGGCCGCTGTAACTAAATCTTTACAAGCTGTGTCGTTATTGTGGATTTTTGCATCAGAATACAGAATCAGCAACCCAATGTCTGCATGTAGGATTTGCATGAATAAAACAGTAAGAGAGCTCCCAGATTCATCTAGATCAGATTATATATCTAATCAAGTCATATTTAGCTGCAAGCTATCACTTGATTACTGAAACCCATTCTAGTGTGATGCTAGCAGCTCAGTTTATACAGAAAAACTGATTACTTCAGTTTCCAGGGCATTCAGTCAGATCCTTCCTCTGAACATTTATCAGTAGTTCAACAAAAAAAATTCAGTCTGTTTTTGTGGGACTGGACTCTCCATCTTATCCTCAGGAAAAAAAAAAAGTTCATTTTAGTAGATACATTTCACACTCCCCTGCTCTGAGTCAGAGTCATCCAATGAAAGGATGATTCAGAAAGCCAAAATGATTTTTGAAGAGAAGACTACGTCTTAAGAGGGGTCACTTGTTACTGTAACACTCATGCTCAGAGGTGGTTCCCCACAGAGGTCTATGGAAGGGAGGAATACCACCCACTAACTTTGGACATTGCCAGCCCTAAATGTACATATACATTGCGGTGACTGATGTGACTTTAACCTGTATAAATGGCCCTGAACCCAAGGCAACATAAAAGAGTGAGCTTGGTTGATGCCGCTCAGATTGATGTGGCAGTAAAGTGTTCAGTGAGAAGCTGCCACCCTGCTTTGTAGCCAGCACTGAACTCTGCACTGGCACAGCCCTATGGCTGCCAGGATCTGAAGGAGTCTAAGTATGTTCCTGCCAGCCTCTGTGTCTCAGGGATGCAGGGCAGAGTTTTGTACAGAGGTGATCTGTAAGGCCTTTGCTCCAAGAATGCTGTGGCAAGTGGCACTGAGTGCTGATCAGACAGATGCCCTTTGGAGTTAACACTTTTCTGACACTGCTGCATGCTGTAGGGAACTGCATTCTATGTTACATTTCTTTAAAGAGAATCGATCATTGATCCTAGAGGAACCTAGGGGATTGTCCACAAAATAAGTAATTCTCCTACTTCAGGGTAATTTTAACAATGCCAGGCATACATGAACAGATTTGTTAGTAGAGAGGACTGTTCACAGAAGACTGAAGCATAGTCCTAAGCAAGGAAGGGTGTCGAAGTGGATTTGGAGCTCTCTGAGACAAGTAAAAATAGATTTATTTCTCTCCTCTGTTGAAATGTTTGTGCATGTGCTGAAGAAATAATTTGGGCTGGGATTTGTGAAAGTGCGGGCTGCCTAAAAGCAGAGAATGCAGACTGCCATCCATGCAGAGTACCCTGATGGCCGGTAGAATGCAGATTGGCACAGGCAGCTGTGGCCAGCAGGAGTGGGGACAAGGGACTGTAAGAGGACACAGGAGAACTTTGCTGTCTCACTCATATGTGTGCACTGAAGGTCTGCCATGGATTAGCAAAGATTCACCTAGCCTAGCACTTGTCTAGCCCAAAGAGGGTCACAGTGAGGAGAGGAGAAACAGAGGAAGGTAGCACGGATATTTCCAAGAACAGTCTCCCAGCTGGTACTGATTCACAGCTGTCAGAAAGTTCAGCACTTGGTGAAATGTCAAACATCCAGCTACAGCATAAGGTTGCAGTAATCTTACCCATGCCCTTTATTATTTCAGAGTGCTGCTGCCCACAATGTCTCTGTTAAAGATTTTTTCTGCATTTGTAGAAATGCACAAAATAGACATGCAGCATCCTGCCAGCCTTTGCCTGGGAAGCTGATTAAAACTCAAGGAGCTTGTTTTGACATAATCATACAGTCATCTCCCGAGTAGTGCCTGTGAAAAGTGAAGACTTAATTGGGATGATTTCTGTGGACAGGTACGGAAAAAATATACTAGGGTTTATTGGTGGTGCTGAAAGGAAGAAGCACGCCTCAGTAAAGGAACTTGGTCAGTGCATGACACTGGTAAATGTGTGACCAGTGTAGCTGTGGTGCCTTTTAATAAATAAACCATTTGACTAGAAGAAAAAAGGCACCGAAACATACTAAACCATGGCACTTTCAGGAACATTGCATGCCTCCTTCAGATACTGTTTATCAACCTCTTGATTCTCTTATTTATTCACAAAAACAGAGCAGTAAACATTTTTGTGTCTTCAAATCTGAAAAGAGATTTCTATATTTGCCATGTGTTAGCCCAGGTTTTTGTTACGTGTCACTCATGACAGTTGCAACAAGCTGAGAGACTGAAGACAGTGTTTCTTGTTTACCTCCCTGGAAACAGAAATAGTGTTTAAAAAAAGTCCTAGACTCCTAATTTTAACCCACAAACAAAGCACTTCACAGCTGCTTGGATGACAAACCATGAGGAAATACAGCGTGTGGCAGCCTGGTACATCTGCCTCAACAAAGGTTTTGACCAGCTTGCTAGAAACAATGTTTCCAATGGCACAGAATAGGCATAAGAGCTTCCCACAGCTCTTGGAATACAGATAAGCAGGGCTCAGTAGCTCCATGAAGTTGCTTGCCTGGTGAGAGAGGTTTGATGTCTCCTCCAGCCTTACTCACCGACAGGGATTTGGACCAGACTGACCTGCCACCAGGAAAACTGGCTCCTTTGCACCAGAACTGTTGCCCAGGATTTTTAAATCTTCCTGTTTGAGGCTTTAACTGAAGAAATGTATTTTTCAGGAGAAAAATCTGCTTAATAATTTGTTCCTCTGTTCATGTGCTGCTCTGTTATTTCAGGCAGGACTTCAGGCTTCAACCTGAAGAAGGCTGAAGGCAGGAGCAGCAGTGGCTCCCTTATGCTGGGGCCAGCACATGGCTAATGCAGAGCACAGTGAGAGGGAGCCTGTGCTACTGTTACATGTACATTTTGGAAAATACACAAAACTGAGATATAACACTGTGCGTGTTTGTGCATGCACAACTATACAACCATCCCTATCTAGGTTGGGCAAGTAGCCCATTTCTCACTTCAGTGGGTATGAAGACCTGCCTTAAAATGATAAGAATGTATAATTTAATGCAGAGACCCCCACCTTCTCTATAACCTGAATTTTTCAGAGGAGAGCTTTCAAATGAGCACAGTTGCTTCTCACTTCTGTCATAAAATGAGATATAGAAACAACAGCAAGGTGTTTGAACTGAAATTATTCCTCTGACAGGCAGCATCTGCCCTCATAGTTTAAAAAGAATAGTTACAGGGACATTGGGCTTGCTTTAATAATAGAAAATGAAGATTTCTCAAATTATTTGCAAATTAAGAGAATTTGTAGAGCCAGTTTTAGAATAAGACAAAGGCTATGTGATTGATCTTGTGGACCAAAGATAACTAGTAAATACTATTTGTAGAAGTCCCTGTACTGAACAAACATAGACGAATGATTGATGAGAAAAACATCTGACATTTTCGCCTTACTGTTGAATTGTCTGTGAATTTATTGTATTTCTCCTCTATTCAAAATTTATTTGCTTAGTGATTTCTGAAGATAATATTTCTTTGTATGCTTTGTAATTAAGAAGAAGTCATTGCATCAGTGGTTTCCAGCCTCTTTTGGGCCAGTCTACCACCCACAGCCTCATCTTTTTCCCTGCCCCCTGCATTCCCAGCAGCACTGTAGATCTGGGAGATGAAAGAAGAGGGAGGTCTGTACCATAAACCATCTGGCAGTGCTTCTTTTTGTTGTCTCCTGTCACTCCCTTCCCTTCTGCTATTACCTGGGATCCAGGAGGGAGTCTGACAGTGGTGCTGGGGCCTCTGTGCTTCCCATCCTCAGGTGCACAGCGGCGCGGGGGGAGGCAGCGTATGGCTCAGGCTCCCTGCTTTGCCCTCCCTGAACCCAGCTCTCACCTAGTGCTTCAGTGCTGAGGATTCAGTGTGTCTGTATATGGAAGGACTGAGGGAATATGGAGTATATTCTGTTTTACAGTGCTACCTTTCCTGTGACCTGCAGGGAAGCACAGCTGATGCTGCGTGACAGAGCTCAACTGTGGGGAGAAGATGTACAGCACATGTATGATTTTTGCCACTCAGGGGTATTATATTCCCTTCCCTAATTCCTGATCATAACTCTCAAATCTGGGTTTCCTACAAAGCACAGTCTGAAATGTGATTTCTGCACAAGTCCATAATATTCAGTCCAATATCATTGTTTGGGCTAATTCCATGGCTGCATAAGTAGCTAGGTCTGGGACTTAGAAGTTGAAATTGATTTTGTTTGTAATTGACAGGGAAGTTATTTCTTCATATTATTTAAAGTTGGATACTAATTTTAAAATGAGTGTGGTGCTCCTTCTCTCTTCCCTTTGCCTGGCACATCTCCTTGGCTTGTAAACTTTTTATGGTTTAGGGACTCTTGCCTTCTGTTTACTATCAACACTGAGCCCAGTCTGGATAGGAATTTCTAAGTCCAACCATAGCACAAGTCTTAGAGTAATGGTCACAGCAAACTATTTTGCTACAAGAGCTGTAGAAACAGAACATAACAAGAAAACACAGCTTTACCATGTTAAAATGTAAGTAAAAATGGATTAATAACTCCTTGCAGTGTTTGTGCAAGTTGAACTCAGATATTACATTTCAGCTAGACTATGGAGTGAATCAGATAATAGTTGGGGAGGGTACTGACACTGTACTAATGAATTATGCTGTTGGGTGGTTATATAGAAAGGAATTACCAACCTCATGAATTTTATGCAGTGTGATTGATTGCCTGACAATTTAAAGTGAATTGAAGTCCCTGTATAGTGAGCCTCCCAGATGTTTTTTCTCTCCTCTTACATCTCTATTTAGATATCATTTATCTCTTTCTTTTTATATGATTTTTTCCATTTACATTTTCTTCAGCAAAGAATTCTTTCCTCCTCCTAAGTCCTTTTAATTCATTCCCAAGTTTAAATGACAAAAAAAAGTTAGATTTGAAAACTCTGGCAAGCTGCAGGAGGACTGACAAAAAACAAAATGCACAATGTCTTCCACATACTGTGAGGCACTGGAAGTTAACTGCTTGTAATCTACCACCAGTTTATAAAATGTACGTAGGTCATAATCCTAAAAACCTTTATGCCTCTGTATGAGCTTATTTGCTTGGGTAACTCCAGTGAAGTAAATGAAAGTATACACAGAAGTACCTCAGAGTAAACCTACACACAGGCTATGTCTATATTAGGTTTAAGCAGGGAGAGGTCATGGGCTCACACACAGGGTCACAGCTGTCTTTATTGCCAGCTTGATAGGATGTTCCCTGACATGGGTCAGGCACAGACCAACCAGCCCTTACTCTGCACCCAGGCTGTGTGGGTGAGGCCTCTTGTGGGAAGCTAGGAAAGCTTAATAATGTGGATATGGTCAAACCATGCCACTTGCCTTCATGGCAAGAGACCAGGCTCTGCCGCTGTTTGCTGTACTAGAACAAATGTATCCTTGGAGGCCACTACTGTGTAAGGGGAGGCTGCAAAGACTTTGCACAAGATCCATGAAGTTTTGTGTCCACAGTTGGGTCAGATGTCTGTGACAGTATTTATAGCTCTGCCTGAGTAGTTGAAATGATGCTCTACTTAGGTATATTTTTCAAATGTCACTTTAGTTTTTCCGAGCTTTATGGAGCTTCTTAAAGTTGTCCTGCTCTTTGTCCTCATCCCTTCCTGCACATGGGCTTCATGAGGTCTAGAAGTTCCCTGAGTGTGGCTTCCTCTGTTTATTTTCCTGCTCAAATATAGAGAGAAATCAGGCAGCTTGGTACAGTGTGAATTTTCAGATACATTTTGTGACGCAAGTCAGTTGGGCTAAATCATTGGGATTAGATTAGCAGTGATAATTCCAACCCACTTCTCAAGAGAAGAATGGACAAACTGTTCTCTTTTCTGAAAATATTTATGAACTAATGTCTGTTTACAGAGAATGGACCTCTTCTTGTTCTGTTACACCTTTCATGGAAATGTTGTAAAGAGTCATATTCATTAATGGTCTTCCATAAATACAAAAAAATTAATTCAAGCTTCTTATTACAGGAAAAAGTGTGTGGTATACTTGTAGAGTCACAGGAGTTGTTAATTACCTTTCTGTAATGCATCAAATCCTTACCAGTTTGGAAAATACAGCACTCATGTCAGATACAGAAAAAATACCATTAAGATTAGGGATTTTTTATAAAGTACATCCAAACAAAATAAACTTGTAAGAAAGACACTTGCAGAAGTAGAGCCTTTGTTTTTCTGAGTTAATAAAGAGCAAAATTAGGTTCTTGAAAGCAGTGAAAGAAATGGCTCAATATTTGTGGCATATCAGTTGCTTAGTGTTTGAAAAATATTTGTCTGAAATACCTGTTATATTTGTTGCCAAGCAGTAGCAAAATACAGTTTGATGTTGATGATACATGTTTTGGAATGAGACTGTAGCCCCTGAGGAAGTAATGTCATTTCCAGGTACTTTGGAAGATGTCCAACAACTGCTCTGGCTGCATAAACTGATGAAGAGTTTGAACATTTTTTAATTACTTCTCTGAAAAGAGAGTCATCAGCCTTGTTTTGCTCCTCCTTGCTAGTGAATGAGTTTATTGCTCTGTTGAAAGGCCAATACAGGCAGAAGTATTATAAGGAGATCATATATTCTCTCACAGCTATTCATGTGATGAGCTGGAAAACGAACTTTGATGCTAAGAAAGATGGTCTGTGCTGTTCTGAAGATAATTTGCATCCAGACCCATGAAGAGTCAGTGCTGGGGACTAAAGAAGTTTTTACTAAGGTCATTTGCTTTTATTAATTACTACTTTCATTGCTATTTTATTTTCTTTATTCCTTTTCTCAAAGTAAAATCAGATCATAGAATCATAGAACAGTTTGGGTTGGAAGAGACCTTAATGATCATCTAGTTCCAATCTCCCTGCCATGGGCAGGGACACTTTGATCATGTGGATAAAGTGATGAAGATTTGCTTGTAATGCAGTGCGTTGGTAGTAATCTCTCAGCTTTACTGTGGTACATTTCCAGCAGTGCACATAAAAATACAAACCAAAAGGTGATAGAAAACTAAAGTGATACAGCAGGAGCTAGGAAAACTTTGTATATCAGTGTCGCTCCTTTTTGATATCAACAGGAGTACAGGAGTCTTCCTAGTAAAAAGGTTATGGGAATGTGACTGCATGAGTATCTGAGGAAATTAAAATAAGGGAGAAATGGATATTACAATGGGCAAGGATATTTCTGAGAACTGTTAATATAGTGGAAGAGGTAGTAATTTAGCATCGTGTACCATAGGATAAAAAAGAACAATGATTTGAAATAAATTATTTTGGGCTAAGAGGATGTCTTAACTGTAAGTTTTGTCTATTTTACATACTTTGCAGTGCTTTTCTACAAGAAGGATAGCATTTGCATACCTCTTAGTGGTGTCTGACATATTTCGTATATGTTTTTTTTTTCCTTTCATTCTCTTCCTGATAATCAGTCAATGGTAGCAAGGACACTGTCATTACTATGCTTTTAATGGAAATGTCACATAAAATACAATAGAAGAAATGTAACTAGGTGCAGGAAACTCCATATTCTTTGAAATTTCAGAACTCCATTTTTTTTACTTCAAGACAAGCTTGAAGAACAGTGTTCATTTCC
Organism: Athene cunicularia; assembly: GCF_003259725.1. Classification (NCBI taxonomy): domain Eukaryota; kingdom Metazoa; phylum Chordata; class Aves; order Strigiformes; family Strigidae; genus Athene; species Athene cunicularia. The sequence continues at coordinate 19,751,033 of NW_020799091.1, read as the reverse complement.
TCAAAATTTTATCCAGTATGAAAGTGCTTTTATAACGCACTGAAAACAACGCAGTGAATGAGAGGAACATATTCAAGAACAGAGCATGTTAATGTCAGCCCCAGGAAAACACAATTCCAGATTACCAGATTAGAATAACACCCACTTTTCATCCAAAAAATTATTTACTGATCTCTTTCTTATGAAACCTCAAGTTAAAAGAATCCAAAACCTGTGAAGCACCATTTGCAAGAAATTCCAGGTAATTTTTACGTAAGTTTGAAGCCATAAGGCTAGATGGTGGCAGCCATATAGTTTAAAACTCTTTCTTTGGAAAAAAAAAATCATCAGAATTATGTCAGAACATGAGGAGAAACTTATCTCCTAGAGCATATGGTTTCAAGATCTGAGTCCATCAAAGGATGTTAATCACTCTCCCAAAGGCAGCTCTGCCTGAGAAGGCTCACAGGCTTTCAGAAGAAACACTCATTAGTGATGGGGTTGGATTCCTCATCAAGGCACTTTTTTTCCTCCCTTAATTGAAAATGGACTCCTCTAAATCCTGTCTGAATCCACTGAATCTTTGAAAAACTAAGAATACATAGAAAATAACTTGGAAAAGATAGTCAGTATTACAAGATGTACCCAGTGTTGCTAGTTCCTGGCTGACACCGTGTAAGTCAGCAAACAAAGGTAAGGGATGTTGTAATTAGGTGAATCAATTACATTTTCTATTATGCTCTCCCTAAAGCAAATACCGCTTGTATCACGGAGCTCTCATCCTCCTTAGTTTGCGGAGCATTCTTGTGGAGGTATTTGCCATTGGCCATGTGGGTCTTACTTACAGTAACACCAAGGGCAGGAATGGTGGATGGGCAGGATGCCTGGAGGAAAGCTGGCAAAAGAGAGGCTCGCAGTGCTTTGGATGTAAATAGCTAGGAGGGACCTGGATACTGTGGTGATAGGGGTAATAATAATTCCCAAATAAGGACAATGCTGGCCATTAAAGATAAAAACATTTACAAGTATTACTTTGGATTAGTAGGTTGTAGTCAAGTGCTCTTCCTAGAACATCTCTACTGGCTAAAGAGATTTCCACTTTCACCTGCTTGTTGTTGCTTGTGTGAACACTCCCTAGACCATTTCCAGTAAAATTAGTTGGATTAAATAGTTTAAGTAATTCAACTCATTCTGATGGAGACAGGACAGTGAGTGATCACATAAGGGTATCTGCTAACATCTATGTGGGGGCTAACCTCCAGCAGGATGCCACCAATCAGCTGGGCATGGGCTGGTAGGAGCAGCAAACAGGTTAGAAGAGGTCTTGGGTCCACAGCTTCAGATGCTGTGACAATCAGTTTTCTTAATTTTTCTGGAGAACAATTATATGTCCTCAGGCACTGATGTATTGTAACTGCTAGAAATCTGGACATCTATAGCATGCATAGGAGGTGAAAAAAGACTAGTTTGTAGACATCTCTTAAAGGTTGCTGAGAGTGGATGGAAAAGGATTTACACCAGACACCAAAACTTTCAAACTGAGGAAATATTCTAATTTTCCTGTTGTCTGTCTCTGAGTTCTAAATTCTTCATTCCACTAACATCTCATGTCCACTGTCATTTCTTCTGGGTGTTCTGGTTGACTCTTCTTATTGAGTGAATGCACCAGTGTAAGGGTATTATTTATTCAAGAACCTTGTCTTTAAGTATTAATAATTTTGATAAATCTTTATAACTGGCCCTTTGTAGTTTGAAAGTACAAGAAAAGGACCCAAAGCTTAAAACAATACTTTTGAAATCCCACCACACACAAAATTACCTGTGTTCCCATTAAACAAATTAAAAATATACGGCCCTGATGGAGCAAAACACTTTGGCATGCATCTACTCTAAACATGTGAATAATCCCATTGCATGCCATAGATTTACTTTTGCAAGTACATGCTCATATGCCTGTCAAGACAGGATAGAATAATAGGCCATGTCATCATACACTGAAGATGATACCAGTACTGCAGTAAATACGTATAACCCATCCATCAGGGTGACTCACAGAAGACCCCACTGTGAAGTAGCTCCTCAGCCTGTCTCAAAACTAAACCTAGACAGCCAAGGATCATTTATAATAGAAATATAGAATTTCTTTCTTTTTCTATGAAAGGTTTTGGGTTTTACTGGAAAACTTTGACCTTACATGCAATTGCTCAAGGCTTTGGTATGTTTCAACTTCATTCTTTATGAGTTTGAAGAGCAGGACAGGATCTACATATGTATTGCCCCCAGGGACACCTTGATTGTAAAGAAATGCTAAGCAATGCTGCAGACAAAATAACGGGTTTAGTGTTGACTAAAGAGTTGAAAAAGTACATCCTCTATGACTACAAAAGGAACTTGGAATGCGGTAACTCTGTCCACCTTTGTCTGTTTCCCCACTGAATATTCTAGATACTACAAGTGGTCCATTGACAGCTTAATTACCGATGTGGTATATAAAATGGCAAGTTAAAAACCCCCAATATTCACAAAGACAATTGCTAAAGAGGTGTGTGGTCCACTTCACCATAGCTAGTGTTGGTGAGGCTATACTGGGAAACTGGTATCTTAGCAGTACATGAAACGGTAGATAAGGTAGATAAACTCATGTTTTGTTTCCCAGGCTGTGAAAAGTGGCAAAAATTCTATTGCCCAAATCTTCACTTTCAACTGCGCAATTGCTTTTGGCAGAAACTATGGAAAGTTTTAGTGGAAAAAGTCTAGCATAGCTGCAAGATCAAGAGGTGAATGTCTATCTGTTCTTTCTGCAGATAACTGAAAACTTGTCCCCAAGATGACAGACTTGCCTTGAGTATTATTATTATAGCCTGTTTAAGTGGAAAAATAAAATAACGGCCATTGACATACATTAGCTACATATTGTAGGGAAACAGACTCCACATTTTGGGTTCCTGACTCTTCAAAATTAATATTGCACAAATGTGAAACAATTACTTTCATCAGGAAGTGAACTCAGTTATAATCTTAAAATCAAGTTAAACTTTTTTTGAAATAAGTTTCCATGGAAAAACATAAATTTTGAAAATGTTAGAAGAGAAAACAAGGTTTTGTGGAGCAAAGTACATGGAAGAAAATTAGTTTTAATATAGTTAATTTAATTAGTTTTAATTAATCATAAAATCAGAGGTTTGTTTTCAATTTAGAAACAGGGTTGAAAGGCTATTCAAGGTCTTACAGGTGATGATACTTCTCTCACCTGCTATTAAACTTGTAAGCAACCTTTTCATAGTTCCAGCTGAGGCACAGAAATAAGAGTATGCTGCAGATGAGAGTTCCTTCTGGCACATTATAGCAGCTGGCAGAGAAAACACAAATATCTCACTTTCACTCAAAAACTGCCATAGTATCTCAGCTCTAGGAGTATTGTTTTGAGCTGTGCCTTTCACTCGGTTTTACAATGAACGTTTCATCCAGCAGGGAGCTATGATTCAATAATTAATTATGTGCATTTTAATCATCCTAATTTATTTCAATTTGCATATATGGAGAGTAATCAAAAATAGAAAAGCATCAGGAGTATAAATGATGTTTTGAAGTGTATTTTTGAAGAATATTCAGAGATTAAGCTATGGTACTCCTTATGCAGTCATATTTTGGAGAGGCCTTCCAAACCTTTTGAGCTCTGCCTGTTGCTAACAGACACCCTGGTAGAGTATTTTGCTCTCAACACCCAGAACTTCTGCTTTTTTTCTCAGTGCTTTTATGCCATTAAAGTTCTTGCCCTTGACAGTCCTTGAGTGAACATAATCCAAGACACACCACACTTTCTGACAGCCTCTTTTAACAGGCATTCCAATGCATTTTTCATACTTCATCCTTTATGCAGCCGTAATCATCTTCCCTTGAAAGAGAAATGATACTACTCACCTACGGCATTTCTAAGTATACACTTCTTTGTTTAAATTCTCACTTCTTTAGATTGACAGTGAATTTCTATGGAGGTAATTGTGTACTGGTTATGTAAGTTTTCTGGGGTTTTTTATGAAGTTTGGTTTGGATTTTTTAGGAGTTTTGCAGTTACATAACTTGTTGATATTTTTAGGAGTTTTGTTTTTTGTGGGAATTCTGCAGGCTATCTACCAGTCCTGCTTGCAGTTATAATGATAGAGTGTTACGAAAAGTACCCTAATAATGTGTTTGAAAGCTACACAGAGTCAATCAATTCTGTTTATAAAATGAGTCAATGCAATGTTTCATAAGGAATCAACATCAGAAATTATGTAGCCTGGTATCAGCTAATCTTTAGTTTCATTTTTGTATTGGATGGAGCAGTACTCAGATGTATAGCATTCATGTGCCACGTTCTCACAGCACTAGTACCATGCAGGAATTTAAATACGATTTCTTTACAGTGCTGACTCTCTGGGCTTTGCACTGATGTCCCAAGAGCACTCTGAACTCTCAAAACTTGTCACTGCCTGATGAAAGAAGAGGTCCTTTCCTGCCTCCCTAGCTGCTCATTTCTTCTCCAGGGCTGCCTAACCACTGAGCTAACACAGGTCTCTCTGGCCTTAACAGTGAACTGGACTGGTGAAGCACTCCAGGGAAAATTAACCTGTCCAAAAAGCTGTTTGGGATCAGCTCTGGTGAATTAAGTGAAAAATCTCACTTGACTCTCCTTATTAAATTCATTAGATATGGTCATTTGTAGAGGAGGTCTTGTAGCTCTGATAATTGAATCCTGACATTGTTCAAGAGCTAATGCAAAAAGCAGAGCCGTTAGCCCCTGTTACAGCTATATGCACCAGGGTCATAACTGGAGGGAAGGGGACCAAGGGAGCCATCTTCTGAGTAAGCATCCCTGGAAACACTGTTCATCAATGCAGAGGCGCTCATGATGCTAATACCAGCATGACGCTACCAGCGTGCTCAATGAATAACACTTGCTGCACTGGTTCAACAAGGGTAACTTCCATCAGTTTAATTCAAGTGCTGTTAAGCTGCACAAGAGGGAGGAGCTGGGCTTTGGCTTTTCTCTGTTCCAGCATAATCACTTGCAGCGATCCTCTGAGGTGTGGTGAGCCCACTGCCTTCCGCCCTGCCAGCACACTGATGGCAACGTGCCACTAGGGCTGGTTCTGCCAGGGCAGGGAAGGGGCTTGGTTCACACACGCTTCCTCAGACAGATTTTTTATGATGGCCTAACACATTCCTCCAGGGGTTCTGCCAACACTAATTCCTTCCTATGTGCAGATAGACCTGTGGTTCAGGGAACAGGCAGTTAAGTCTAGTTAAAATTGCTTCTACTTATTTCCTGAGAACTGAGCTTCTCTTGCTTCCAGCAGTGTTCCCTGCTAGAAGAGGTGCCATCTGAAATTGCAAATGTCTTCCCTATGGCTGAAAAGGTAGAAGAAATCACTGTGTCTCGGCATTGTCCTTCAGCTTCTTAGGAACATGAGTACTTTTGGGGGCTGGCAAACCACTAAGGTTAAGCCTTATAGTATCCCAGGACATGCATCTGCATAAACCAAATCCCTCAGTCAGAAGTTTGTTCATGTGTGCCTGTGTTTGTCCTGTAAATCTGCCTGCCCTCTCACCTGTACTATTTTGAGGAAAGCTTGTCCTTTTTTCTGAGTGCACTGGTTTTGGATGAAGAGGTCCTCCTGCTTGGTCATGGCCTGGACCCTTGTTCCAGACAGCTCTTTCAGGGCATCTTCCTGTGGACAACCATGGCTTTGTGGTGTGGGAAGGGACCAAAGCCCTTCCCATCAGAGCCTCACAGAAGGAGGCATAAGCACCCAGCTCTGAGCCCACAGTATTGCTCTCCCATCTTCATAGCTGTGTGTCCTGACAAAGCAAGGCTTGGGAGGTAGTGACTAACATCTTGCTTCATATTGAATATGATTTCTTTCCACCATGTATGTAACTTGCTGCTGCTGTGAATTTCAGAAACCTTACTTTACTCCCCTGGAAAAAATAATAAAAACAATCAGTCTCCATTAACATACAGCAATTCAACATCCTGACATTTATGAGCTCATGGTAGGAGTTTAATTAATTAAGGATGATTCTGCATTCTTCACAAGGAAGATGGGCTTTTTTGTTTACATTGTCATAAATAGTCTCATATGTTGGAACACTTTGGAAAATACCAAGGAAATATGCCTCCCTCCCACTATGAAAATACTCTCCCTCAGCATTTTTGTGTGTTGTTTTTATTATCTTTGCCTCCAGTAAAAACCCTAAGATAGGCATGATTTTCAGGGAAAAGGCTTCTGTACAAACAGTCTTCAGTTCACGTTAACAGATTTAACAAAAGATTAAAGAGCAGAATGAGATTAATAGGAAATACGAAAATAAAAATTGAGGCTAAATCAAACCTGCCAACATTCTTAGGTCCAAGTTTTTGTTTCCCTCACAGTAAAAGTGTATCTCCCAATGTGTTGCATCCTTCAGTTTTAAGAAGTATTTCAATGTAAAAAAATTATCCTGTTCAATATAAAACATTGCAGCCTTTAAGATTCTCTTTTAAAAAGGGGGAGTGACAGTGAGAAGTATGTATTGCAGTTGAGATCAGCTCTGCAGGAGTATGAGCAGGACAATAATCTCTGGTGACAGGTGAGAAAGAACAGGATAATGCAGCAAGAATTCGCATGCCAAGATTGCAGATTTGGGCCCAGGAGCCCTCTGATCCTGCTAGTATCATAGCTCTGGAGCAGAGCAGGAGTAATGACTTTAATGGGATTCTTCTCAGAGCCCAAATGGTCTTTCCAGATCCAGCCTGACAAAGCCTCTTCTCTTCCTGCTCAGTGTAGCAGAGAGAAATTCTCCAGCCAAATGCAGCGAATCTGCAGAGCCCTGTTGGGTGGCATTTTTCATCTACCTGCCTTTTGTAATGTGTGTAACTCTTGAATGCCGTGCCTTATTGCTCTAGAGTTTGAGGAAAAGTGCTAGGCAGTGAAGTGAAAAATGCTATAGATTTTCAAGAAATTTAGAAAAAAATAAAGAAGCCTAAAATTTGGAAGTGCAACTTCTATTTTTTTAGCAGTCACAACCTCATCCAGATTTGTGGGTGTATAGAAATCAGAGAAATAAGAAGCACTATATTCTAGCATAACAAGCCCACCTCCTGCCCACTGTGGCTGTCTGTTCTCCCGACAGAGATTATGAGCTTAGCTTAATACTTGGAAAGATGTAAGCCTGGTGCAGAGAGGTCTTGGAGGGACAAGAAAAACATCTACTGCGTGCGAGGAGGAGCACGTCTCAGAAGCACAGCACAGAGTGTGTCTCAGCAAGATAAATGAGTGTGCCCTGAGCATTGTGCTGGCAGGAGGGCTGCTACCACTACCTGCGTGAGCACATTTTAAAGTGGCTTAGACGTGTCCAAGCAGTTTTATAGTCAGTGCCACTGCACTGTTACTAGTGTTAAGCTGAGGCATGCAGCCCCTTAGTTTACAGTCCTGAAATTTCGTTCTGATAGGAAACCCTGATACTCCAGCCTCTGTATGCACCTAAGACCAGGGGCCAGAAGGAGACTGAGCAAGAAGGAGCATGACTTGGCAGCCCAGTAGTTACAGCATTTACTTCAGGAAGGGATTTTGAATTCTTTTTTTCTACCCTCAAGTTGATTTGTGGTTTTATACCTTGAGCACCCAAGGAAGACATAGCCCATCCCAAGCGAGGGACCCAAGCTTCTGGCATCTGGCAATAAGACACCCTCAGGACTGCTCCCCTCCAGGCCCCATGGCTCCTGAGGTCCTGGCACAGCAGCACACCTGCATTAGGAGGATTCTTCTACCTCTCTCTTCCGTAGCCTCGTGGATATGAGGCTTGTACAGGAGTTCTTACAAGATATGAATGTGAATTCTACTTGGCCAGGGAATGCAATTAGCTGTCTTGGACAATTGAAGTGAAAATGGTTTCAGGAGACAGCAGATGAACAGCACTGAGAGGCAGAAGGTCAACTGCTTCTATTACTGACTTCATGTCAAACCCACCAGTCATTGGGCAGCCTGTGAACCCATAAACTCTCTGATTCATGAGGTGAGATGAGACACCCCAAACAACTCCCTGCTGAATAAATGAATTAAATTCTCTGGCAGACAGTTCTAAGCAATGGAAGGGTTTGAAAGGACCACCATGCATCTGGGAAGAGGGTGAAGATCTTCCCTTTCAGCAACTGTGAGTCACTGGATTAGCCCCACAGCTAAGTCTCACATTTCTGAGGCATCCAGCAGCCACAGATGAGCCACCACTGACATTTGGAAAACTTTCAGGCTGAGCAGAAAGTTTAGTGTGGAAATAATAAAGATGCAGAAGCTTCTTTATTTTTTCCCTTATACAATTAAATTTTGCCTATATCTCATTTTAGACCTCAAAATAGGACTTATTCTGCATTTGCCTAGTTTCAACTTTAAGACATTGATTCTTATGTTTTTGCTGCTAAATTAAAGACTCCCCTAGTTCCTGTATAACTACTTCTTGATAAACTAAATAATTTGATCTCTTTAAGTCTCTTACTGCAAGGCATTTCCTCCAATTCTTCTGAGGCTCTTTTTTGTGGCTTTTCAATTCAATGTAATTGTCATCCTAAGTCTGCTAAGGACAATTATAAATTATTCTGTTGTTCATTAAAAATTCAGCAAAAACCCAGTGCATCCCTGGAGCAACTTGTTATTCTGTGTCTGACAAGGCATTAGTCTGAATCAACAATATTTTGCTACTAAACATATGCAAAGTCTTCCTGTCCCTATAAGTACATATAAGTAACTCAGAAGTAAAATAGCAGTCTGCAAAAATATTTGCTTTACAGAGAGGATCTGACAGAAGAAGCATCAACTGCATATGCAGTTCATATGCATAGTGATTTTCCAGGTGTTGCCTAGAAGCTGCTTTTAAATACATTTTTGGTAGAGGCATTACCTTTGACTATGGCAAATTTATATAGTTAGACAAAATGATACATATGCCTACAGAATTAATAGCTGTGTGGAAATTAGCCTTTTACCTTTTATTGCTTGTTCTTGATAAGACCAAGTTATTTTTCACAAAGTATTTTTTATTTAATAATAAAAATACTGCTGTTAAAGACAATGAAAAATGACACCATAATGGCAGCATATGGATATGTGTTCAAGCAGTGACTCATATATTTATGTACGAATGTCTGTATTCAGATAAAAACTGAAAGCATAGCACGAAGCCTTGCAGTACAGACAGGATCCCATTTCCAGAAGATGCTGACAGTGTCTTGGCATTCCAGGAGAAAACCCCATAAAGTAAAAGTATTTGTTCTCATCCTTACACATTAAGGAGATTGACAGGCTGCTTTTACTCTCTTCTTTGCTGCTCCTTGGTATTTTCTTCCATTAAAAGCATTATGCAATATGGTCAAGACATTTCTCGCTATCTAAACAATGGTGAGTTTTTATCATGCCCTCTTGCTATTCTGTGTTTCAATATGATATGCTGGGGCTTACAAAATTCTCCAGATACATTGCATTGCCATTAGCAGAGGTGAAGGTGGCTGCTCAGCTGCAAATTCAGCTGTCAGAATTTCCCAACAACCCTGGTGTGGAGATGGTGACAGGAATTTGGTATAATGCAGCTTTGGGAGAGCTTAGATTCTGCAAAAAAGACTCCAGGAGATCTGAATTGCAGGCTGACTTACTGATTGTGGCTGCATATCTGTAATGAAATGAAACTTCACTGGGTCTGCTTATGCTTCCCTGCCTGCCAGCAGCACCTCTGTTCTTGTTCCACTTGGCTTTAACTTACTGTCAAGTGTGGCTTATGCTGTGTACATGTAATCTATATAACCTCCATGCCAACAAAAGCCAGAGATAAGTGCCCTCTCTGCCACCTGCACCTAGGCTGCAGCACTGCCTGCTGTGACATTTCCCTAATGCCATTACAACATGGTGTTGATTGTGAATGTAGATGGATATTGTTTTCTGTGTGTTAGCTTCAACTCAGCTAAAATCCACATGTATGTCTAAATCCACATCAAGCCCTACTTAGTTGTCTCCACACTAAATGTTTTTGTCAGGTGAGAGGGACACATACTGGAATCTCTTTAACTTGCTACGGTATGAGACCTGATTTAGATTTGCACCTCTTACAGTTGCCCACTAAATCAAAGCACTTTAAACTAGGAGTGTTTATGTGCTGAAAAGCCAAACCAGACACTTTTAGATGGAAGACTTACTAACTGGCATGAAATAACTAGGCTGATCCCATCAGCTGGTTCTGTGTTCATTATAGATCCTTCCTAGACCTGACCACATCTCATTCTGCCACATATCTGGCTACACACAGTGTGACCCTTATTTTCATTGCTTATAGCTAGCCCCACAAATGAGAAATTCTGGCTCTATCTTAGATATTCATCTGACCCAGCAAGCCTCTAAAACCAGCTCTGCAAGCCAGCCAGCCATCTGGAACAAGCAAAGTTCATTTCCAAAGTGTACCAACAGAGCAGCCCTCATGTATCGCCTCAGGAGCGCTGGCTCACAGCCAACAATTACTTTTCTATGTAATATATTGTGAAATATTTGCAGTTATGTACTGACATTTCCTTTTATTCTTCTCTAAAGTCCTAGTCATCTATCTCCTTGGTTGGTGAGGATTTAGCCCACCTCTGGAGAACATTAGTTACATGCAATAAAATGCTTATCTTGGTTGCTTATCTGGTACTGCTTGTCCTTTTACAAAATGAGTCCACTAGTGATCTATATCAGCTGACTTACTGTCTGAAACAAATGTACAGAATTAAGTAAGTAGAATATTGAATAATTCTACTGTTCAGCACTATTAGGAGTAAAATTGCACTCAAGATTAATTTTGTTTAGTATTTCTTCTCTTAGTACATTTGTTTTTTTCTGCAGAGACTTGAAATATTAACACCAAATTGTCTGAAGCATTTATCTCTTGCCAGTAGCACTATCTGTTTAGACCTAGTAAAACATGTTCAAGCTTTTCCAACATAAGCACTATGTACTTTATGAAGTCTAAATTAGATTCTCTGTGAAATCAGCACTGGTTATATAACCACCATGCAGTTTCATTAAATATGGATTATTATCAAGAACATTATTTCTGGAGAATTTTTCAGTCTCCTTTTCAAGGATAGCAGAGAAAATCTTTCAGCTGAGGAAGGAAGGAAGGAAGGAAGGAAGGAAGGAAGGAAGGAAGGAAGGAAGGAAGGAAGGAAGGAAGGAAGGAAGGAAGGAAGGAAGGAAGGAAGGAAGGAAGGAAGGAAGGAAGGAAGGAAGGAAGGAAGGAAGGAAGGAAGGAAGGAAGGAAGGAAGGAAGGAAGGAAGGAAGGAAGGAAGGAAGGAAGGAAGGAAGGAAGGAAGGAAGGAAGGAAGGAAGGAAGGAAGGAAGGAAGGAAGGAAGGAAGGAAGGAAGGAAGGAAGGAAGGAAGGAAGGAAGGAAGGAAGGAAGGAAGGAAGGAAGGAAGGAAGGAAGGAAGGAAGGAAGGAAGGAAGGAAGGAAGGAAGGAAGGAAGGAAGGAAGGAAGGAAGGAAGGAAGGAAGGAAGGAAGGAAGGAAGGAAGGAAGGAAGGAAGGAAGGAAGGAAGGAAGGAAGGAAGGAAGGAAGGAAGGAAGGAAGGAAGGAAGGAAGGAAGGAAGGAAGGAAGGAAGGAAGGAAGGAAGGAAGGAAGGAAGGAAGGAAGGAAGGAAGGAAGGAAGGAAGGAAGGAAGGAAGGAAGGAAGGAAGGAAGGAAGGAAGGAAGGAAGGAAGGAAGGAAGGAAGGAAGGAAGGAAGGAAGGAAGGAA
>NW_020799091.1:19719012-19739230 GCF_003259725.1 Athene cunicularia | reverse complement strand
AGGAAGGAAGTTGCTTATCTTTCAGCTAAGGAAGGAAGGAAGGAAGGAAGGAAGGAAGGAAGGAAGGAAGGAAATAATTGTTGATTTTTCACATTTAAATGCAGTGTTTTTCTGTTTGGGTCATGTTCCATTTGAACCTGTCTGTCTTCAGAGGATGTTAAGAGGATACTCTGGGATAAGTTCATCTAAATATTCCATAGATGCATTTCTGGGCAGGTTTTTAAAAGACGGTAACTCTCCAAAACATTTGATTATTTTAAGGCTCTTTCTGTGCTCAAGTTTCTGGGTAACATTTGTATTGTCTGGTCTAGGGACTGTTCGTTGGAGTCCCAAAGGCTGCTGAGCTCCAAGGTCATGTGTAAGCTCTGTGTACAAACCCAGTAACTTTTTCTAGTAAATGCTGTAGTAAGCTTTTTAACTCCAAATCACTCTCCAAACTTTTATAGGCTGACAATTCATGCCTAATATGCAGTGGCTTGTCTTAACATTCTTTTCAAGTTTGTGCTTGGTGGGTTTGGAATTTTATGTATTTATTTATTTATTTATTTTATTTTCTATGGCTAGATCCCTTATGCCATTTTCCTGAGAGAGCTGCTGCTGTTTTTATGATGCATTAGAGCAGCAAAGTATCTCTCCCATCCTATTCTCCATTACCTTTCTTCCCTTTTCTCACTGTGGAGAAGGAAAGTGCTCATCTGGCTCCAGTGGTTGGGGGCTAGATGAATTCACACACTAGAAGACTGTGTAGACCAGTGTAGAAAAGTTTTTTAAATAATGTAGATAATGCAAAAATGGAATCCACTGGAAATCCTGGGCTATTTTCTCCTCCCCCAGCTCAGACCATTTCAGCATGTGGTATTTTTTGTGGAAACTGAATTTTAGAAAGCTATTTATTTTAAATATACATGATAAAAAAGGATCAGCAAATAATTTCTGGAAGTAAACAATATGATACTTCAGCACCAAAATTCCTACCACTGCTTTGAAATGCCTTTGTAAAACAATCCTTGAGTATTTATGGCCCACAGGGACTAACAGCCTCTACAAAAAGTTGTTTGTGGAGGATACAGGGAGCAGGGATACTGAGCTGGTTGGTGTATAAGCTATGCATCACCAGAGTATTTTGCTTTTGCTACTAAGAGAATTCCCAACTGATGGAGAGTGTCATTTTGGTTAAGACTTTCACTTCTGTCAAGGTCCAGCTTCACAACAATCACAAGTTTTTAATAATGACTTTCTTGCCCTTAAGAGCCATCTTCTGAGCAGCAATGCAATGCTGCCATAGGTTGTCTGAAGGATTCCCAGCAGATTTGGTTATGTAGGTCAAGACATGGCTGTCATAAATCCAGGTATGTCACAACAACAATGGGAATGAACAAAGGTAGAGATGGTTTACATCATTATGATATCATGATGTCACCAAAGAGTTCACTGAACTCAGCTCAACATAAAAGAAGAGGAAAGGGAGAAGGGACAGGGAAGACATCCAAGGAAAAGAAGAGCTGCAACCTGAAATATAACAGGTCACAGATTGTCCACGTGCACAAAATAATTTTATATTTACAGTACCAGAAGTACTGGATTTAATAGCTGTTCACTATATAAACCTTCTTTTCATAAGTAACTGATTTTTTTATGGATAAAGTAACGTTCAAGTAGAAGTACTTAGTCTGAACACCATTCATTTCACAGAAAACAGCTAAATCTATTTTTTTTGGTATGGTATTAGTATTATGACCCTCAAGGAATGGCAGCAGCAAGATATCAGTTCCAGAAATACATAAGGCCCACATAATTCATATCAAATTTTTGTCATATATCAGCATGTCCAGTATATTTATGCAGTTCACAGTGGTGGTTTTCCGAATGTAAGCTTGTAGGTGAACAGGAAGAGGGCAGAATAAATCTCTAATGATTATTTTAAAAGTCTCTCAAATCAACTGGCATAATCCAGGGTAGGACAACAACTCTGCCCCTCAGAAATGTGTTGTCTTCTCTACAGATACCTACTGATGAACCTAAAGGGTCAGATTATTTTAAAATGTAAGATAGCAAGGATGAACAAAAAAGTACTTACCTACATGCAAAGTTTTCTCATAGCAATTTATAAGAAATGGAAAAAGTTAGTGAAATACTATTACAACTACTGGATCCTTAGTGTGACACAAATAGCTCTAAACCAAGACAAAAAATCTTACATGTGTCTTGTATATATTCTCTGCTATGTGATGTTGTAGTCACACTTGGTTATATTAACCTGAAAAGAGGCTATCATGTCACAGCCTGTATTTTGCGATGGAGAGGGAAATCTGCTGTGGACTGAGTGTAAGATATGATCATAATTCAATATTCCTTATGTTCAGTGAGAATATAGCCCAGTCTTCTCCAGAAAGTTAGTGTGCACGGGATGTCTTTAGAAAGGAAACAGAGGAGCTCATAATCTTTTATAGAAAATATTTTTTACCTTACTTCAGCAATATAAAGAGTCTTTAAGCAGTTCTAATGGCAATGAAAAGCAGTCTGGAAGCTGGTATAAATTATGGTGCAAAAAACCCTTCCTGTACATGACAATTAAGACCCATCTGTTTCCAACAGTGTTGAATTAGCACTTCCAGACCTTCCATGGGGTATGACACTGCCATAGTGTATAAGAAGAACATGGTTTGAAATGAAAGAACAAATTAAAATTTCAGAGATGAGGAGTATCCCTAATAGGAACATGTTAAAGAGGAAAAGTGGAAGGGTCAGCCAGTGTTCAGAGAACAAAGTGAGAGATTTGTCATGTGTGGGAGGAAAAGAGAGGGACACTGGCCTTCTCATCAGCTCAACTGCACTGTAACCCTGACTTTCCCATGTTTGATCCTTTCTCTCTGTGCAGATTTAAATTTGTGGCAAGGTTAGTAACAAACACAGACCTTATTCAGCCTTGAAGAACATTACAGTGACCCAAATTCAGCATGAAACAGACAAATCAAAGGATGATCAACTCCATTCTAAACCTCTTTGTCTACATGAAAAACAGGATGCAGCTCAACCCCCCTCAAGCTCATCCTAGCCTGGAGATCACTTGAGTGGCAAATAAGCTTTTAGTTTTCATCCAAACCACTGTTGTTTTCCTATGGGTACAAGAGGAGGCCCAAGAGCTTGAAATTTTCTGGAAGTGAAAAGCTATTACTGACTGAGAAACTACACCCTACCCAAAGGCGGCCTATACTTCCCCAAAACTGGTGAGCATTTCCACCCATCTGTCTGATGCATGTGCACAGAAGCCCAAGATTTAAGAGTACAGAAGGGAAAGTCTGCATCTCAAACAGATGTTTGAGACTCCCATTGTTGTTTGAAACTCCCATTTCGACATTCTCAATTTTCACTGTGTTAGGAGAAGTGGTCCTTCAGAGATTTAATGATGAAATAATAATCTGACATTTTATCTCTCCAGTAAGCCATCAGATGCAGACTTCTCATATTTAAACCAAGGCCTTGCAAAATCTTAGAAGCTGTTTATTCGCCTTTTGGTCTATATTCCCTCTTTGAATACTTACAGTAAATTTTGTAAAGGGCAGGGGTGTTATATTTGGTCTTATGACATCATCACATGATCTTTGCTGGGTACATAATGTGATATGTGCTGTTTGCTGATCTGGGATAAGACTTACTCAGCAGAATGATTGCTCTTTAAGGCTGCCGAATCTCTGATGTGCTTTCAGTTTCTGCAGTGCTAGATTACTTTGAAGGATACTGCTCCTGAGAACTGAGCATCTGATTTTGCAAAATAAAGTTATACCAGCAAGAAGATGCTGAGACTTAATGACTTTTATGTCAGTCAAAGGCATATTTTGAATTTTTGCAGCTTTGTAGTAAAACTACTATGTTACTACTATATCAGTTATGCTAGTTCTCTTTATTTTCTTAATTTTTTTTTTAAAACTACAGGTTTTCTGAAACAAGAGAAGGCTCAGTATAGAGGGGTTTCAAGTTTTTGTCTTTGGGAGCCTCAGTGTTTTCCACTAACAGTGCAGAGTCTTCTGTGAGAAACATATATGCCCGTTGACAGTAGCGTGGGTGCAATACCACGTTAAATACATCTAATCTTCAGTAACTATAGACTTGTTAAAAACAGTCTAACCTCTTTGCACCTTTCTTTCTCTCTTGCTCCACTTCCTACTGGTTGGGGGGGGGGGGGTATGTAGGAGTCATTTCCATTGAAAAGTGATTTTCTTTCTGGTTGGGAAAGTGAGCTGAACTGACCTGTTCTGGAGCTCCCCAATTTCTTGTCTGCTCTGACACCAGAAAGGCAGCAGAGCTCATGGCAGGGTCAGGCAGCGTGTTGTCGGACTGCCTTGAAATTTTATTGGTTTGGTGCAATATGAGATGCTCCCACAGCTGTCCTTCCCAAATTCTTTAGAAGTAGTCCCTTGATCCTCAGGGATCTGTAAACCACAGAGGAAAACCACTGTTTAACTAATCGGATTATCAGCTAGCTCACTTGTATGTATCATATCTAAACACTGCTTAATTTGGGGTATTAATTACAGCCTGCACTGAAAAAATATGCATGTCTTTAATTACATGGAAATATGTTAGATCTTCAAATTTGTGGGTGGAACTCTTGTTCCAAGGGTTTAAGAAACTGGTAATTGCTTGTGATAACCATTTTTCTCTGTAAACTGGTTTTGGCCTTGTACTGGCTGCTCTGAGTTATGTTGCTAAATGCCACCCAGATTGAAGCCAAAATGGACTAGAATTTTGTGGATTGGATTATTTTCTTATAAAGCTTCAATATTGTGCCAGTTGTTTGTTATCTTATATATCTGATTGACGGTGAGTGAACTCAGGATTAAGGGTTTTTTTTACTCTAAATTGTCTTTATTATAACTTCACATTGTGCAATCTGTAATGTGAATCCCTTTATGTTCTGGGCTTAATCAACAAGGGACTGTGCACAGAAAATACCAGTGTGCTTGGTGCATAGAAAATAAATACTTTATGTCCCATGACTGGATTCCTATCAAAACAGCACCAATGTATTTACAGCACTGATGTATTTATTAATCCCGTTTTAACCCCATTATCTGTCAATGGATGCTAATATAATTCTGACACATAGAAGTGCATTATTTTCAGAACACATAGAGACAGTTTTTTAGGAATCTCTGAAATGGTTCCTTTGCTAGTTCCTGGACTAACTGGTCACATGGAAAGCTTGCACATTTAGCAAAACTGAAAAGAAGGGTAGGGATAGAAAGATCTTTTTATAATCCAGTTTCCTGTTCAGGACTGATCCCACTTTAAAGATCCTTAGATAAATCCTGAGAATTTATTCAAATAATATTATTTGGAGGGTGAAAAACAGTGAAAAATTCCATTGACATAAAATAATTCAAACAAGATTAAATCTTGCCTCTCAGCCTGAAGACTTTTTTTTGGCAGTTTGTTATATTAATTTGAAGTTAAAAGTTTAAATACCCTTAAAACTAGTTAGAACTTCCTTGAAGCAAAATTCTGATACAGATCCAATAAGAAGCACACAAATACACAAAGCAAAGAGACAATTGCAAGCCTGGCTAAGGTTGTGCCTGGAGTCTGAATCTTAGCAGGATGTGTATTCTAAAACGAACATGTGAACCTCATGGTAAAGGGAGAGTACCTACATAATTGCATTTTTTACATAGCTTTTCACAAAAGCTTTGCAGGAGGGACTTTTGTAGTAGGTTTTTTCACAAAAGAAGGTCATTCTGAACTATATCTGGTGCATTGGTGATAGCTTCCCTATGGAGATTATTCAATTCTGTAAGTTTGTTCATGGAATTAGTAGGGAGTATCTGTAATTAATACAGTGAAATTGAGCTCTCAGTTGCTTTCTAGTTTAAAAAACAGACTATTTTGTTTCCAAACCTATGACTCTTCTAATTTCAGTAGTTGGATAAATTCAGTACTAAGCTCTTCTCTCAGTCCTGGTCCAGCCCAGCCTTACCCTATTCCTTAACTGCTTTACTGATAGAGACTTCTGCCTTTTCTGCTCATCAGTAAACTGGCCACAGGTGCTGTTACTCTGCCACATTATCTGTTCCACATCCTGCTCTCAGCACAGTACATCACCTGTGCTGACCCTGCACCACCATCAGTATGTTTTTCCCCCTATTTTGGATTCAGTAATAAATCAGCAAAGGAGCTGTGTCTATCTTTGCTACAGGTGGTATTTTCAAAGCTGTTTAGTATTACCTTCCATTGAAAATGGCAGTATTATTCTTTTAAATTACAGTAGTTATACAGGCAGTATTACTCTTCTATTACTCTTCTAAATAAACCAGACCAACATAGATTAAACTCAGAAATCTAACTGTGCTTGTTATTTGAAGGAAACACACTTAGTAATAAGAGCTAGAAAGAACCCTACGGATTAGTTCTTCATTGCTGCCCTCTCCAATTTTTATTGTAATATTTGGCAGTAAAGAAAGGTAAGTACTATTAGGACTGTAAAGTGGTCATAACTGCCCGCTTAGCACCTGACAGCAATATATTCATAAAGAAATCTCTCTGATGTTACCGCAGAAGCAGTGAGCTCCTGTCATTCTCAGGTAACTTTCCATGAGGACAGAGGTGGCAAGCTCAGCAGAAGGGGCAGGATAAAATGTGTTTCTAGCAATGTTCATAAAAAATTTTCAGCCAATTCAGAATCTGCAGAGAATTGATATTTTCTCTGAGGCAAGAAATAATTAGTTTCAGCCTTGTTATAAATACAGCACCTTTTCAAAAAGCAGGAGAGCTTAAACTGTCAAGCCTAGAAGCTCTACATTAACCACTAATTCTTTTATCAGTAATGTGGAACCATTTTTAAGTAGTTGAATTCACACTGTAAACCACCCTGTATTGGTATAGTTTGTACTTGCTGCCAGAAGGAAAACAAAGAGGCCCTAGCGGCACTACCAGTTTTAGAAGGAAGCAATGCAAATTAGCCTGTTACAGTACCACAGTTAAATGGTTTCCAGTGTCTGGTGTGGCTTCTGAGCACTTAATGTGAATGTATCTGTTCTACACTGTCTGCGAAACATGGATACTCCCACAGCCCATGAAACTTCTCTTTAAGAGTCTTCTGGGAAGCTTTCCTCCTGTAGGGATTATCTGAACTGGAGTATTTCTATAGAATCAGGAAGGCTAGAAGTGACCTCTGGGACATCTGGAGATGTCTAGTTCAACCTCCGGCTCAAAGCACCTCTTGTGACAGCAGGTTGCTCAGGGCCTCATCCTGTCAACTTTTGAATGTCTCTGAAGATAGAGGCTCTGCCACCTCTCTGTGCAAACCAAATCCTCATGGTAAAAAACATTTTCTATCAAGTCAGAGTTTCTCATGTTATACCTTGTATCTATTGCTTCTTGTCCTTCTATTGTGCACCTTTGAGGAGAATCTGACTCTGTCTTCTCTGCAATCTCCCATTAGGTAGTTGAAGATGGCACTAAGTACTATTCTTAACTGCACTACACAAAATAGAAACAGCACCTTCTTTCTTGGACCTCAAAAACCTTAAACCTCCAACCTGGGGTTGGAAGAGTCATCAGGGAAGGGAGGCCCAGGTCAGCCTGAAGGTATTCAAACCCACAACTCAACATCCTAGGACATGGCCTGAGATCAGATGGGAATGAGAATTACTCTTCAGATCTTCTGCCCAGTGTTGAAGCCATTGTTCAGAAAAGACTGAAGACTTCAGAAACCCCAGGAAGGGGAAGAAACAGTGGGGAGCCTGGCTCTGTGACTCTTTTCCATTCTGTTTTTTGCATCAGGAACAGATTATGCATTTTGCATGGAAAAATCATTGTGTAAAATGTATTAGTGCTACTAAGAACAGAGACTTGTAAGCTGTAGAGTCATTAAGCTGTACAGTCAGGACTCTTCCTTTTGCTCTCTCTCTGTGGTCCCATAAATCTTTTCATCACTTCATCTCTGTGCAATGGCCTCGCTAGGGACAAAGGTAGCTAACCACCATAAGGATTAGCTGGTTAAAGTTTTTGCAAAAATGCCTTGAAAAAAATTAGGTCTAGTTGATGTTTTACACATTGTTGTGTAACAGAAATGTGTTATTAATCATGTTTATCGTGAAACTGATGAAACAGTAAACTTAAAGGATTGTTGTTGTGCTAGACACTGTACAAACTGAGAATGGCAGACAGCCCTGCTTGGACTCATGGATTTAGAAAAGGAATAGACATTATAGATAGGACTCAGTTGGCCAAAGGCAGATAGATGTCTGCTAGACATCATAAAAATTAATTTCCTCCTAGAAATGTCTTTTTATCACTAGTGACAGAGAGCCTCAGATGTTGATATCTGAAATGAAGCTCATGCCATGAGAAAGAAAGGCATTACTAAAGGGTAGAGCTCACAATGAGTTTGCAGCAAAAAACATCCATGTTGCCTTACTTAGGGTGGGGATGAAACAGCTACAGAGGTACGTGAAAGAAGGAATAACATGGAGGGGGCCAGAACAGAAGAGAGGAAAACTCACGGAGGTGTAAAGAGAAGAAGGCTGTGATGGTGGGATGAGAGAGGAGAGGGAGAAAGGGACTAGCTGGTCAGTGAAAGGTGTACAGAGCTCCCTGGGTGTCTGAAGACTTCTGCTTTGGGATATTTGGAGGCTGTCCCTCCAGCCTTTTAACTCTGAAGGGAAAGCTTCCCAGCAGGGTATGAGATTGACTGAAGGGCATCAACCCAGCTCCCAGTGTCCCCCCAATGGGCCCCACTCCTTACATAGTTCTTGGCCATGTGGTGGTATCTTTGGCTGGGTCCATTCCTTTTCCCTGTTGCCTTGGCTGGTCCTGTAGCTGCCTCTGCCAGCTGCTACATTATGCTCCTGTTTAGCACCTGTGAGTCCATCAGATACCTGGTATCAGGTTTTTTCTTCCCACTGTGTTTTCATAATAGCCTGCCTTCTGTGTGAGGACAGAGAGATGTCTCCTTAGGTTTAGATGTTGCTCTCCACATTTAGGTGCTCTAGTGCTAGCAGCATGTGGGATTTATCCCCTTACATTTTTTGTATTTCCAGCCAGGTAGACTTCAGAGAGATACCTGGTTCACCCAGTACTGAGGTACCATTAATGATTCCTTGTTCAGTGCACACATGACAATGTGATAGGATGTTTTGCTTCAAGACAAAATAATAATTGCTTTGAGCTGCCTGCAGGTACACACCATTTCTGAACTAACATTTAAATATTACCCAAGGAGGGAATTTAAAAACACCTGTCAGTGCACTGCATTTTAAATTAATTGCTGTAAAAGAAACACTTGAAACACAGAGCTCAGTACTTAACCCCTTGATATGTCAGACTCAGAATGCCTCAATAAACCAGGAAACTGTTTTAAAGACACAAAGAAAGAAGCTGACGGTCAGTCATGAATAAATGTAGCTGACAGGCAAGGAGTAGGGGAGTAAAAGGCTGTGCTACAGGTGAAATGTGGCATCGCTGCCCAATCTTCCATCATTGCAGATGATGGAGAACTGAGGTTCACCAGGGCTGAAATAGCTCCTGGTTCGCCCTGGATCAGGGGAGCAGCATAGTCACTTAAGAGCTCCTTGGCCCTCTGAGCTCTTCAAATATTTCAGGGGTAAAGCTAGCACAGCTGTGCATCATACAGAGTCCATATAATTTAGATTCCTACAGTCCCAAAGAGATATCTGGGCTGCCTTTTCTGCATCTAATTCCTAGAGGATCTCTCCAGGGTCTCAAAAAAGATTGTAAGTACATAAAGTTAGCCTGGAGAATTCAAACTGAATACACTGGAAGTACATGTTGTCTTTAAAGAACAAATTCAATTTTTTATATGGCTATATGTGCCCTTAGCATGGGGAGTGGATTTGAACACACTGGATTTAATGTTTTTTCTACAAGCCTTTGACAGTTCACTGTAAGCTTTGAAGCCTGCTTCACATAACATTAGATGACTCAATAAATGTCAACTAATTTCAGAATTAAAGATTCACTTAAGGTGAGCCAGAGTTTAGCACCAAAATTAGCAGTCCATCAGAGACCTTCACAACAGTACATTTCACACTTTATCCTCAACGTTTGTGCCATGATCTGTGTTTTTCACAGATGGCTAGACTGTACTTGCTCTTTGTGTTGGTGTACAGGGAGGTAGATTTCCCTTCCACATCTGTATTATCCCACTTCTGCTCCTTTCAGCATCGAAGTCCTGGTCTCTCAGTATGTTCTTCATCAGTCAGTTTGCACAACACATTTTATCATATATTATTTTATCATATAACCTGTGGATTTACAGGACTGTCAAACCACCTCAGAGGATTTGCTGAATCTAACGTGCTAAGTGTGAGGCTCACATAAACGTGTCTGCTTTCCTACTTTGCTGCATCCATGCTTGTGTAGTGCCACCTCAGCCTCTCCTGTGGTCCTGCATGCCCGATGCAGATGATCTGTGGTCCGGCAACCTGCTGCTACTTGTCTAAGAGGCACTGAGTTGCAGAGAGGCTGCTGAGCTCTGCCACACTTTGGGATCAGTCCATTGGATAATGGACTGCAGCTCAGAGACACGATCCACAGGCTCTGTTCTGCTTTGTGACCAGCCTCCCAGGCTCCCACCTTCACAGCTTTAGCAGGGACCTAACACTGATGTGTTCTGGCTCTCTTAGGCCACAATTTTTTTTCCACTCATTTAAGAAACATAAAAAGACAAATAACATTGGTGAGGCTGAATAACGGTAAGATATAAGTTTTAGAATATTTATTTGCCATTTTCTTTTACTCTGTAATTATAGTAGTTACAATGTCCATGTCACACTGCCATCTCAGAGACAGTTCAGATGACTTGAACTGCAGAGTTATCTCCATTTGAAATACTGTTGCATGTGGAATAGACCATCTCCTGGCATGAACTTCCAACGATATGGCTATTTATTCACGGTCCATAAAGGGAAGATGTCTGCAGGATGCTAATCTTTCCTCCCTCCCAGCTTGTTCTGAGCAGATCTCGAGTACAGCTCAGAGTACAGGGGTGCAAAGTGCTTGTTATTGTTGATTACCTAATGCTAAGCATGCAGGTGGGGAATCTGTTCCTCTGTAATCAAGACCAGATGAAGAGCTCCTGGACCAGCAACTGAAAAAACAGTTTGTTCTCATTCCATGCTGTATGTTGCCGGTGGTTGTAATGATTTGCCCAGAAGTCTACTGCTGTACTGTGTATGATCAGGCAACTTTACTGAATTTAAATTACGCATTTAGAATATCATTAACCCTGAGCAGAGACAAGAAGACCTTTATTACTTTTAATAGCTTGGTTACTATGTCTAACCAAAATATCTTTAATTGATTACTTAATTTAAGTCATCTTCAATTCAGAATAAGAAAGCCAGCTCTGCATATATTAGCTTTCAGTAATCCCTGCAGGACTCTAATGTGTTTCTTTGTAGCCACTTTCCCTCTGGAAATGTGGCATGTAACATAAAGCGTTTTAAGGCATATTTGTGTTTTCTCATATACCTTCACATTTCACAGATGTAGCAATTCCAGACTCAAGTGGTTCCAGAGAGCCAAAGGGGTTATGGAGGGTCACAAATAGCCATGGTATATTATCATCAGGTGTCAATATTATGTCAGATCATGGTTTGCCAGAAGATGTGAAGAATGCAAGTATTTCCAGCTCTTGGCTACTGAGAAGATGCTTGGCCTGTATCTATCCAGGCCCTGGAAGGGCTGTGCCTCATATGATTGCTTTCTGCCTGGTTTGACATCGTGCTGGTCTGCTCAGCTGGGGCAGTCAGTCCCCTCTGGCAGCTTGCAGTTCACTTCTAGGGCCAGAGTGCACTTGCTCTGCCTAAAACCTTGCAGGTATTCCCCAAAATTTGCAGCCCCAGGGGCTGAGAATCAGACAGACTGTATTACAGAGAGCCCATGTGCCCCTTCCTCAGGATTTCCTACATCAGTGGGAGTAGTAAGACTGTAAAATCTAAAACAATCCACAAAGAGCTGGATAATTAAAGTAATCTGGTGCTACAGGACTGGCTGGCTTGAGCCACTGCTCTGAATAAACCAGCACTCTGAGTGACGACCCTTTTCATACCTTTGCCTGGTTCCAGGGTAAATGAAAGGCCTTTCAGTCCTTCCATTTAATTTTTTCCAATTCCTGCTGGATTTTCTATGGGTTTCTTGGGGCATTTGCTTGAGATGACACATGATGAGCATCATGCCCTGGGATGTAGGCCTGCAGTATGCAATGATGGACTGTACTTCAGCAGATGATGAGGGTCATTGGTCACAGCAGAAAGGTGTCCACAAAGCAGAGTGACAGGCCAGTGACTGTATGAGCACGTCATATCAGTGTCACTGAGCTTAAAGGTGGCCTTTCCAAGCCTGGCTGCCACTCCTGGGCAGCAGGGGTATACTTGACCTGCCCACTACTGGTACTATCTTTGCTTTCTAGATAAGATAAATAGAGAATTTGACTCTCTGGCACAGTTAAGTCTGATACTTCTCACAAGTGCTGAACTCATTCATTATTTATTGTTGTTGCTTATTATTTGTGAAGAGCTGGCTTCATGCTCGTCATTTTAATGAATTCTGACTTCTGTCTCTACTGAGTCTTTCAGAAATATGACAAAATGGAAAGCAAGTTTTTTTGTTAGTGAGGATTAAAAGATGCTGTGAAGCAAAGATGAAAGGACTGTTGTAACCCACCATTTCCAATTAAAGCAGGAACTGTTTGGATTTATAATGTGATAGCATCTATTAGTATGCATAATCATTTGGGGGCAGTACCAACTATCCTACTTCATAAGAAGGACCCAGTCAGGCAGTCATAGATGCTTTGGAAATTTCTGATCACCTGACCACCTCAGGTCAGGCAGGTGAATTATGAGGGGAAAATACCATGCAGCCCACTTCTCAAGTTGTCAGTAGAGGCCTGTTTCCCATTTATCCTAACCCCTAATTTTCATTTCTTGATTCTCAAAGATGGCCATTCTGGAAATACAGGTCAATGAGAGTGCAGACTCTAGGGGCATGAGACCAATCTGACTCTGCAAGATGTGACATTGCTTGTGCCTTTCCAATAAATCTGTGTTAGTGACAAAAGGCTTTTCTGTTAACGTCGTATCAGCATCACTTACCTTCCTCAGCTACTATGTTACATCTTCCGCCTTTCTTGTCTCATTAAATCTCTGTTTTTGCCATTTGCTGAAAGCATGACAATTTTGCCCAACAAAGTACTATGAAGAGAGAAGATGCTGTAGTGGCATGTTTGCTTCAGCATTATTAATGTCTTGTGGAATAGAATATGGAAGTTGCCAGTAAGAAAGACCTTCCTAATGCTGAGGCCTTATCTTCCTAATGCTAAGACTATTTTCTGCCTAGCTCCAGACTCTGGAGAAGGTAGCAAGGCAACTGTAGATTTTGATTCTGATCTCCCAGGTGGTTTTCAGCTCAAAGCCCTCTTTTGAGTCAGTCATAGTTTTTCAGCACATCACCACCTAGATGCAGGTTTTCTATTTTTAATCCCTGTAAGCATAATTAGGCAGGCTTGTATTTACCAGAAATGCCAAAGACATGTTAATCCTCCCCCTCTTGCCCCTGCTCCTTCTGACTCCTCTCCCAGAGCGTTGTGCTGAGGTCAGGAGTGACACCCAGGTGGGAATGGGTGGGAAATGAGAGTTCATGAGGAATCCCAAAGCCTCTCCTTATGGCTTAGGCAGTCTTGAGCAACTCTTCTATATTTAGGACAGTAGCAAAAACTAGAAACCACAGACTCAAAGACAAGTGAGGTGTTTCTTCTGGACCTGTGCCTGGAGTGGCTCAGTGCCCTGTGGTTTGGGATTTTGCTGGATTGCAAAGGAAAATCGGGATTCAGCTAATGGAGTCCCTCTCACATCTGGGTCCTGAACATGTTTTGTTCCTATCATAGTATTTAGCAGATTCAGGGCTGCCTCTGACACTCCCAATTGACATGCCTGCTTTTCTTTTGTCTTCAGCAGATTTTTAGGTTCTGCTCCATTACATGTATACCCTCCTTTCACTGACGCAGGCTTGCCCTCATTTGTCCAGGGCCCCCTTCCCAGATTTCAGGAAGGGAAACCTGTGTTTGGGAGTTGATGTCTCCATGTGGCTGAGGGTGGCATTGGCATATATATCTGTGCATGGCAAGCCTTGTTTGTCTTTCCTATCAACTTTCTTTACATCTTAGTTCAGTGTGTGTTCATTAAGATTTTGAGGGTACTTTGCCTAAAGGTGACTATATGCATGCACATGTAAGGAAAGGAGAACAAACACAGCTGTCCTCTGAACGTCAAACGCTCCCTTGCTCACTGTGCAAATGATGCTTGCAGCACTGATGGAGGGTGGGGAAGAAGCTGTGACTTCCATCTACTTGCAGCACTACAGAGGGAATACACTATAGAAAGTGTGAAGAAGGTTAGGGTAGGTAGGAAAACCAAGGTTTCAGTGTGCCTTTGTCCTAGGGAGCTGCTGCTGAAGCCCAGTTTCTAGAGAGGCAGCTGTGCTTGCAAAAGTGTATTCCAGTGTATGTCACTGTGTTGCTGTCATTTGCATGAGTGTATTTGTTGGTGTCCATAAGCAGAACAGAAACATATATCTATGCACTGATGTAAAAATGTGGGGAAGAGACTTATGCTAAATTTTTGCAAAAAGAAATAGCTCCATGGCTGCCTTTCCCTTGAGTTGCTCTGTGTCTCCTGTTTTGACCAAGTACACTGCCCTGTGAGTAAGAGTAGGTGAAGAAGCACATTTCAAGAATGGGTTACTCTGTGCCTGAGACATGTTTTGCACAGGTCTGAAAGGGAGGCATTGTCAGAAATCCTTCATCCTATGGAAAGGCCTAGAAGTCCAGTCCAGCTCAGAGGTTTGGGGTTTGTACAAACAGGAAAGAGGGTAGCTGGCGAATGCTGCACCTTTTCCTTTTCTAGGTAGAACCAAGTGTCATGTTTTCTGAAATCAGCAAATATCATCATGACATTCAGGCTATTTATATCCATAAAATTTTATTCTGAAATCTGACATTTGGCCTAGTTCAAAGGAAGAAGAGGTATTTCTATTTTAATTAACTTTATTGTAGTTGTTTGAGTCTCAAAGGGTGATGATTTAGTCCTTTTAAACTGGCCTTTTTTAAGTCTCAAAGGAATCCTAATCCATATATAATGTTCACTATATATAACAGATCTGTGTACTTCTACCTGAGTCATCATCCTTCTACTTGTATTGGTATTTGTTTACTTAAAACCAAAACACAAGTCTCTGGGGAAACCATTGCCACAAGCAAACTATGCGTGGTTTGATCTACATCACAGTCACTTCTCCAAGGGGCCTGAGCAGTATAAATTCATCTCTGCTGGTAAACACCCCGGGGTGTGCCAAGGAAGCCAAAGTAAATGGCACTAAGTTTAGGATTTAAAAAAAAAAATCTTTTAAAACAAAGATGCTTTTTCTCTCTGTGTCAGTAACATGCTTCCCTACAAATCCACTGTTTCCTGTGTAGTTTCCTGTGACTTTATAAAAAGCATGTGCTAAGCTCTTTGTTCAGAAAACTGCCCTCCTACAAATGGAGAAAAGGATGCTTTTAGGAGTCCGAAGTCCTGTGTCAACTGACATTTGGCTGCTGGTTGTAGCCAGCAGCTTCATTATAATCCAACAGCCACTGTACTTGACTCACTGACAACTAAACATGTGGCCTGATGTGACCAACTGTAGGAGCCATGACTGCTGCCTAGCAGAACAGGGTAAAAATGTCACCGGGGCCCCTGTGGCTCAGAGAATGATTCCAGCAAAAATCTGGAGTGATCTTTGCGAAGGCTGAGCAGAGCTGCAATTTTTGAGAGCAGGGAAAAGCAGGCAGGATCAGCCGCTCGCAGAGTGACAGAAGATAAAACCCTGATGGGATACGCTCCACAGATCACAAGCAGGAGGATGAGCTGGCTTGCTGACTTTACAGAAATACAGAGGGTGAGTTTCCAGAGGACCAGCAGGACAGCAGCACTGTCTTCACATTGGTGTTGTTACCCAGCTCTGCAGGGGTCATCCCCTCTACTAAACTTTTATGTTCTGTAAGGGGCTCTGCTTCACCTTCCTTAATAGGCTAACATTTCCACAGCACTCATCAACAAAGTAATCAGGTACCTCCACGTAGGAGTAAATGTCTTCCAAATAACACAGTTGATTTAATTTCATTTTGTACTTTCTGACTGCACTCACACAGCAGGATGTCAGTACCGGTTCGAATGGTAAATACACCACCCACAGTGTGTCACCAGTGTCAGAGTAAACGGGTTTCTGTTCTGAACAAGAGACCACTGTGTTCCCCACGCCAGCTCCTGCCCTCAAGTGCTAGCAGATGAGCTGTGGTGCTGCTCTGGCCTATCTGGCCACTGATGTTGCCTTGCCTTGCCAAGCTCCTGGGGCAGACAACTTGGGAGGCCAGATCCTGACCCCCAACTGACAGGTGAGAGTGAAAAAGAAGATGTGACAGATCCTGTGCATAAACTCTAAAATAGCCATAAGTGAGCAAGATATGTTCAGAATAATATGATCCTGGCAATCCAGGAAAAAAAAAAAAAAATCTCTCCTCACTTTCTTGGCATCCTAGCAGTATGTGGATGGAGTGGATGGCTGCAGTACATCACTGTTGTACTGAAGTTTTCCGTCAGCCCTGAGGTTCAAAGACTTCTCAGGGTAGGTCTAAACTACTCTTCTCCTTTGGTTTCAATAGGCCTCCAACGATCTGGACTACAGATCAGCATATGAAGTAGCACGCAGAAAGCTCTGTTTCTCACCTGGGCGAACAGATAAGAGCAAAAGTCGACAAACTCAGATTCAGCTGAATCAAGGAAGAGCGAATTCCAGTGTCAAGGGCTCTCCACTCAGTGCGCTGGCTCCAGCTGCCAGGCATTTAAACGTGTAGGTTTTGAGCAAGAGACAGCATGTAAAATATGAGAAGTGGCCAAGTTTATTTAATATGTTGGCTTTTCCACTGCTCTTAGCACTGTTATCAGAACACTTGATTTAGTTACATGGAGCAACACGGAAAAACACTAGTGAGCGTAAAATGAAAAAGCTACTTCCAAGTAGCTTCCAAACTATTAGTCCCTTTGCATTGCTGGAAATCTAATAAGGCACTGATTACATATAGGACTGATGAGTTTTAAAATATGCTCAGCTTCAGCTTTTATATACATATTGCTCAAAAAGCCTTGAGGCAGGAAAAATATTAAGTAATCTTATCAGGACCTCTGCACTGATAGCACTACATCTTTTAAGCTGTCTGCTCAAAAGCTTTCTCTCCATTCCCACATGGCAGCTGAGAAATGGCCAACTCTGTGTGCTTGGGTTTTATTTTTCTCAGTCATTCTTTTGGGATAGAACCACTGTATCTAGAAGATGAGCTACTCAGCCCTCCAGTATGGGAGAACCCAGCTAATGGGAAATCCCAAATGAGGCAGGTCATGTGAAAAGTCCTGGGGACTGTGACAGCAGCCACCAGCTGGGGTCCATAGAGCTCACCAGAGCTGCAGGCTCTGCCAGGGTTTGCCCTCCTGAGGGGTGTTCCCAAGGGCCTGGGAACGCCTTGTCCACGTGCTTTGCCAAAGAGCAAGGCTTTGCCAAAGAGCAAGGCTTGCCATGTAGAGGAGAGGGCTTATTTAATGGAGACTTAAATGGTCAAATTAGATATGCTTCCCACAGCCACACACCACTCATTCCTCCTGTGGTTGATTGAATAGTCAGTGCAGCATGACTGGAGAGCGCTGGCGACCAGTGGGCTCATGCCAAAACTTCCTAGAACATGAGAGGGAGCAACAGTCAACTCTCTGCTCCCATGTTGGCTTGAACCTATATATAACTAGGGTGGGAAAACAGCTACTCACTGGGAGTGTCTGGGACTACAGCATCCTGTACAGACACAGACACAGCATGATTTGCCACCTTCATTGTATCTGTAGCTTTTAGATCTTTCATGCCCTCCCCTGCAATCTGGCACTAGATTAGGTTGCATCTTTGCATTCATATTTGAGCACTGCCTAAAGTGTGAAATCCAGCTTCTTCACCCATTCTTCCTCCCACTTTTCTTCACCATGTATCCTTGCTGCTTGCCTTCTTGCCAGCTCTGGCACTGCTCCAATTACAAAATAAGCTGATTCAACTCACTAGAACAGCATAGAATTAAGTCAGGAAAACAACTGAATAGGGAAAGGGAGGAACGTACAACTGGAAATGGAAGTGGGAGGGAAGGGGAATTGGAGAGGAGGATAGCAAAGACCTTCTTTCTGTGTGCAGTGGGTTGACCCTGGCTGGATGCCAGGTGCCCACCAAAGCCGCTCTGTCACTCCCCTCCTCAGCTGGACAGGAGAGAGAAAATAAAATGAAAGGCTTGTGGATCGAGATAAGAATAGGGAGAGATCACTCAGCGGTTACCATCATCAGGCAAAACAGACTCAACTTGGGAGAAAAAAAAAAAAATTAATTTATTACCTATCAAATCAGAGTAAGATAATGAGAAATAAAACCAAATCTTAAAAACACCTTCCCCCCACCCCTTCCTTCTTCCTGGCCTTAACTTTACTCCCAAGTTTCTCTGCCTCCTACTCCTGCTTGTGGTCATTTCATCACACATTTTCTCTGCCACTCCTTCCTCCTCAGGGGGAGGACTCCTCACACTCATCCCCTGCTCCAGCATGGGTTCCCTCTCATGGGAGACAGTCCCCTTTGAGCTTTTCCAACATGAGTCCTTCCCACAGGCTGCAGCTCTTCACCAACTGCTCCAGCATGGGTCCCTCCCACAGGGTTCAGTCCCTCAGGCACAGGCTGCTCCAGCGTGGGTCCCCCACGGGGTCACAAGTCCTGCCAGCAAACCTGCTCCAGCGTGGGCTCCTCTCTCCATGGGGCCACAGGTCCTGCCAGGAGCCTGCTGCAGCATGGGCTTCCCATGGGGTCACAGCCTCCTTTGGGCACCCACCTGCTCCAGCGTGGGGTCCTCCCCAGGCTGCAGGTGGAGATCTGCTCCATCGTGGATCTCCATGGGTGCAGGGCACAGCTGCCTCACCATGGGCTGCACCACGGGCTGCAGGGGAAGCTCTGCTCCAGCACCTGGAGCACCTCCTCCCCCTCCTTCTTCACTGACCCTGTTTGTCTCACATATTCTCAGTGTTCTCTCCACTGCTGTTTTCACAGCAGTTTTTCCCCCCTTCTAAAATACATTATCACAGAGGCACTACCACCACTGCTGATGGTCTTGGCCTTGGCCAGCAGTGGGTCCATCTTGGAGCCATCTGGCATTGGCTCTATCAGACACAGGGAAAACTTCAGTAGCTTCTCACAGAAGCCAACCCTGTGCCCCCCCTGCTACTCAAACATGGCCACACAAACCCAGTACAAAGCGGCAGTCAGATTTTAACTTGGTTCAGCAGTCATGTGAAATCAACTTCCTCCTGAGCAGCAGCAGCAATGTTAGTCCTTTTTTTTGGGACTCTCCAGCATGAGTAAACCTAGCAGATTCTGACACAATTCTTTCCATAGGCTACTGATAGAGTTGGTATTACAGCCTGGACTACATGCAGCTATATCACGTGTTTAAAGAACAGTGTTCCGGTTCTGATTGATTGATTGACTGATGGTGTGTCACAAGAAGGCTATACTTGAGAAAGCATCCAGCTTGCAAGTCCTGCCTCTCTGAATATTTTCTTCCAGAATGTTCATGGCTGGAGGAGGAAATTCAGA
This sequence comes from Athene cunicularia, assembly GCF_003259725.1. Classification (NCBI taxonomy): domain Eukaryota; kingdom Metazoa; phylum Chordata; class Aves; order Strigiformes; family Strigidae; genus Athene; species Athene cunicularia. The sequence continues at coordinate 19,719,508 of NW_020799091.1, read as the reverse complement.
ACTGTCAAGTAAGGCAGGATGCAAACTGGTCTTTCAACTTGCTGGGCCAGCTGTGCAAGAGACTTGAGCACTAATATTGGGAGACCTTTGAAACGATTTTTCTTTTTAGAAGGCAAACTACCTTCTTAAAAGATTACACCTTCTTGTAAGCAGGACATTTAGAAAGTAATTTGAAATCACTCTCAGAAGTGTTCAGCCCCCTTTGAAGCATGACAGGCTACAGCAACCTGCACAGTGCAAAAGCCAGCAAGGGAGGAGGCAGAATGTCAGACTACAAGTATTTGCTACAAAATGGAATACAAAAAGAAGTGACATTCCCCAAACCCTTCTGAAGCAAAGCCAGGGGTGACTGCACCAGCCTGCTATGGTATGCTGGCACTTAGACTGATATTTGACACTCCCTAAGTTTCCTTCCTCCTCTGTGCAGGTGGATTTCATCAGCGGGCGAGTGCAACCAGGGAAAGGGAAGATGATGTCAGTGTACGAGGGCTGGGGG
>NW_020799091.1:19714219-19718962 GCF_003259725.1 Athene cunicularia | reverse complement strand
GGGGGGGGGGGGGGGGGGTGGGGGGAAGCTGGTGTAGGCTTGCAAGCAAAGCAGGCAAGAATCACAAGGTAACTTGGTACATCAGAAGGCAGGAATTCAAATGAATGTACAAAGGTCTGATGGAAAGACAGAATTTCATCTTCCGCTGTTTTTTCCTGATTTTTCTCCTATTAGAGTCCTTTGACTCATATGAAATATACAGCCAGGCAGTATATTTAAACTGAACTAAAAGATAACTAATGCCAAAAAGTGCAGGCAACCCCTCTCCCCCTTCCCACTTGGGTGCACTCCGGCCATTTCCCCTGGAGCAGCACTGATGGCGTGTCTTGCCTCTGTGGTGAGCAGGTCAGGGAGTTAATAGAGTAAAACAATCCAACAGGAAGAAAATGAAGATTTTTCTGCTCACTGAGTAAGATAAATCAGCTAATGGTGGAGTCAGACAAATGTCAGGTGCAGCATAAAGAGATGGGCAGAGGACAGCCCTTTCAGCAGCAACTGCCGAGTGGCACAGCTTTGTTGTTACGAGCTCCAGGCAGCAAAGATGTGGCACTTGCACTCCAGCTTGAATATAGAGCACCTGCCTCTTCAGGTCTGCTATAGCTGACATATCCACCACTGTGGTATCTAGGGCCCAGACTCAATGAAGTTCAATAAGGTGATGCCAAGATACTTTCCAGAACATCATACTGAAGAGGGGTACGTGTACAAAGTTTAGAAAGCAAGTGAAACAGCCACAAAATGAGCTTGGTTCATTGATCTGGTTTGTGTAAGGGGCATCCCTTCGAAGCAAACAGGAATCTCAGCTTTAGCTTTTGTAAGAGTGGGCCAAACCTTGTTTTATTTGCTGTGTATTTTTATTCTGGGTTTTATCTGTTGTCTCAGCATTTTCTGTCCTTTTATGGACTGCATCCTGCTGGACTGGTAGGATTCTAAGGAAATGGTTCTGTAAAACCCAACTTACGGTTGGAGCGCTGAGGTCAGTCCTGAAATGGAAGAGTTCTCAGCCCCAGCTCTGACAATCTGCTATTCCGTCCAGACCCTTTTGAAATGGTATTTGAGAGTCTCATTAATGGACGTTGTCAGTATTACATTCTACAGGATAGTTCAAGGACACCTATAAAAAGTTCATTGTTTGCGTTAAGGGCTCTGTAGTTCCCGGTGCTCTCTCTGCTTTGTTTTGTTCCCTATGGCTAAGGCAGTACCCAAACTTCCCCACCGTGCGGCCCCCACCAAATAGGTCCTTGGTGCACATAGCAATGTAAATAGATGCCGAATACGTGGCCTGAATAATTAAGCTTTAAAAATCTCGTTGAAAATCCATTGTCATACAAAATGGACCATACAGATAAGCGGCAGGTAATCGAGAACAGTCTTTTACCGTCTACACTTAACCGTAAATGCTGGCCAGAATTCAGGAAGGATTAGGTGTTTCTACAGGAACCAGAGCATTTGCAAACATAGCACTAAGCTGCTGCTAATGCTTTGTGCTTGCAGCTCTGGGTCCGAGCCCATTTCTCCTGTTCTTTCACTCCTTTACTTTTTAAAAATTACAAGAGGACACAAGGGCTTTTCTGCCGTCTTGTCAGTATTGTGGTTCATCTTCAACAGCAGCCCTAGTCATTGTACTTGTGCAACTTTCTCTTATCTAATGAAATCTTGTTGGTGATGTTGCTCAATTGTTACAATTCTGAGTTATCTGTACAACAGCCTAATTATGATATAATTTCTGAGGAAACAATCCAAGCAGGATATAATCTCTATTTGGTCAAAAACAGATTCAGAAAAACTAAGCTAACCAGTCTCAGCACAAACTATATTGTGTATATTTACCAAAAAACATATTTCTAGAGTCCTGCTAAAAATAACCTATAGGATGTATACCACTATTGTTGGTTTGGAGCTTTTTTTGTTTGGTTGGGGTTTTTTTTTTGGTTTTGCTTGTTTGTTTGTTTGTTTGTTGTTTTGTTTTGGTTTCTTTTTGTTGGGTGGTGTTTTTTTTTCCCAATTAATAGCTTATTTAATGGAAACGACTCAATTTCTGAAGAGCAGAGAGAGATTCTTGCTACCAGCAGAGCATTTGTTTGGTAGGCAGAGTGTACATTTAGACATTTATTTCTTACATATTTTATCATTTTTTTATTAGATGATAGTATGTTATTCAAAGTTGAGATTTTGAGCTTGTGATGACTAATTTTTATACCATGTGTGGAGGATCACAGGTACTATACCAACCTATATTCCTCAGGTACGTGCATGGCTGCAACGCAACATCATTTCAGTGGCTTACAATCTGTAGGATAAGGGAAGGGTATCGTCCCATTTGGCTGAGAGAGCACAGGTACAACAAGGCTTAGAAGGAAATTTAATATTACATATAACCTAGTGTAAGTGGGAGCTGCTATTCTGCAGTCCCACAGCACTGCCCACCCATCTGCCTGCACTGCCTGGCTCTGCATCCAGCAATTGCACAACTGTAGCTAGGTCAGCTTAAACGGCTGAAGAAATGGAAAATTACAGCTTTTGGTGGGTTGGTTTTCGAGTAGATCAGCTTGCTGAAATGGCGGTTCCAGTGGCCCCAGCACAGGCACAGTGCAAGGCAAACACAGATTGCAGTGGGGGCTGCAAGGAAAAGATGAGGGTGACACACCTTGAGCCTGCAGCTCACATTTACCAGCTGATCAGGTGCAGTGTCAACCTGAGCTCAACAGCAAGTCCAAAGAAAACCTGGCCAGAAGTGTAGTTCCCGTGCACCACCTTGGTGCCACCAGAGCTACAAATGCATTTCAGTTGTTCCATGGGCGTCACTGAATTATGCATGGAGCTAGGGCAGGGGGCTAGTGTTCCATGCTTAACTTAACTACCTCGTCTGCTGAAAATGTTTTCACATATCCAGGAAGTGTAAAGTGCACAGCAGCATGGTTTTGTGTCATAGCTTTATAAGCATCTTAATACCTATTGGTTTCTTAACACATTTACAAAATTTAAAATAGCAGCAATTGTATATTTGGTATCAGGTCAGGATAATAGCTGATGATAGTTTGAGAAATATGTACTGATGCTGAAACTATATTTCAGAATCTATCCCTTAAAAAGTTCGATGAAAACCCCCCAAAGGGTAAGACTTCCAAAATTACTAGTTGTGAATGCACATTTAGACCTCTTTTCTTTCTCTCTTCTCTTCTAAATAATTTTCCCATTTAAATGACAGTTCGGGAAATAACTATTGATTCTCAACTACACTCCAGGAAAAAGGCTGTGTATGAAGAATTTATCTGGGTTTTGTTTTGTTTTGTTTTGTGTTTTTTTGGGGGTGGGGTGGGGGTGGAAAATATGGTGTGATGAGGATGCCTGGGTGTTGAGGAGAAGGTTATGGTCACTTGTAATAAATCTCAGGGTTGGAGGAAAAGAGGTTATAGCTTCCAGACTGCTAGATCTCTCACTCTTTATGCTGTTCAGCTGTTTCCAACCTTAAGCATATATTTAACCATGCTCAAAAATGAGATTTGCGTAGTAAATATTACACAATTAGGCCCTTAAATATATTTTTTATAATACAACAATGAGTTAAAACTCTGAAATGTTGCTTGTAAAGCTCTTTTCAACTCCAAGTACCAAGGTTCGGCCTTTGTTACTTTACCCCCCACCCCCATCCTTTTGCAACTGGGGTCAAAAAAGCCCTGCAGGGCAGCATGGTTTTGCACATGCTATCAGGCTGCTCTCATAGCCTAAATTACCGGGAAAAGGGTTAGAAATCTGAATGCAGATCTGTGTACGGTGGCAGCAGTTTGGATGAGAGGATGCATTAAAACCCATTAAACCCCACGTGATCCCTGCAGCACAATTCTCTTTTATCTCTCTCCTCTTCACCGCCCGGAGACTAAAGAGCTCATCTCCATAAGGCTCATCTCCATAGGGCTGGGGAAGCAAAGGCTTCCACAACCTTTACTTGTTTCTGCTATTTCTCCCAGTATCTGTTGTGGCTTTATAAACTTTATTGGGAGATTTTAAGGTGTTTCAAGCATCTTTGAAGGAGACTGATAAATATAAGTTCGAGAAAAATACAAAACATTTTGAGTTTTCCTTAAAAGTTCCTGAAGTTTTACTTCACGCATTAGAAATGAGCTATTTATCTGGACTTTTTTTTTTTTTTTTTTTTTTTTTTTTTTTTTCCTTTTACTTGGTAATACACATCCTTCAAAGAGTTGTGAAAGTCCTTAATATTAACTACTGTAATGAAACAACCCCTTGGTCTGGGTGTGAAGTCTCTAGTGTATAAACATTCACTGTCTTTATTTCTTCCTTAGACAAATAAAACCACATAAGCCAGCCCGCTGCAGGCTGGATAAATCTTTCTCATAATGAACTGTTTTATGCAGATGTCTTCTGAGGGGGGCAAAAAACCTTAAATGTGGTTACTATGTCAACAAATGCCGGGATTTAGGCATTTTTCTCAAGACGTCTGCAGAAGGCTGAGGGGAAATTTATGGAGCGTGTTGCGCTGACACCCTTCCAGCTGTTCCTCCCCCCGAGCGCAGGGGAGGCAGTGGCACGGCTCGGGGTGCAGCGGCTCCTTCGGAGACCCCCAAGCGTCCCACGGAGCCGTGGAGGGCTGGGGCTTCTCACGGAGGGTAACCTGGGCTGCTCGGGGGGCGCTTGGGGCGTTTCGGGGGAGAACGAGAGCAGCCCTGCTTTTCTTTGTGCTGAGCTGAGATCCTTATCGGGAGGGGGGAAGGGGGGGGAAAG
>NW_020799091.1:19682082-19714169 GCF_003259725.1 Athene cunicularia | reverse complement strand
GGGGGGGGGAAGATTTGTCCATGCAAGCGCCTGCTGCGCTTTCTGAGGAGTCGGCAGAGAGGTAAGGCAGATACATTCCCTACCGAGTTTCCTTTCCTTTCCTGCTCCTTCCCCCTTCCCTCCCCAAGTTACGAGCCCTGGCCAGCATCCTGCTCCTCTTGCACCCACAAGCCGCCGAGCGGGTCTGGGTGTCTGCCGTGTCCCGAGGGGGGCAGTGGCTGCGCTCCGGCGCCTTGCGGGGCAGCCTGGCCGGAGAAGAGGCTCCACGGGCGGGCACCCCTTCCCCCTCCGACCTCAACCTCGGCCGCTGCCACGGGGTTGTTCAGCTCTGGAGTCCCGTGTGGCTACGGCCTTCGGAAAACTGGGAAACATAATCCACGGTCGAGTGATGCTGTCCTCGGTTTGGGGTTATTTCGGGGTCATGAGCGCTTGTGGGTTTTGTTATTGCGTGAGACAGGTCTTGTGTTCTACATGAGGTCATTCCTGTTCATGTCTGATCTAGTAAAATTAGTTAAGATGGGTGAGGGAATGGTAGAAGTTGCTGAAGGGAATTCAGTGCTGTCTGGGACATGAGGAGATGTGCTGGGAGCTGCTCGTGTGTGGCCGGAGTTGTTCTGTGTGGCTGCTCCACCGCCCTTCTGTGCAGCTGCCCACCTCTCACTCCTTTTCCAGCGGAGGTCTCTCGCAATTCCTCCGCTCCGTCCTTATGTACCACAGCTAGTCTCGTTTGGGCTAGTCTGTTCACGGGATTTTGGAATTCATCGCACAAGCACATTTTTTTACAGTGAAAGTGAAGCCAGTGTGTAGCATTTTATGCTTCCTTTACACCCACAAAATCCCGAGTACTTAAAAAGCTGCTGCCTCCTCTACTCCTGTTACTGGCATCAGCAAACCCACTTTAACAGAGACGCACAGGGCCTCACGTATCAAGCCACAGAAAATCCATCTCTGCTCCTGCAGGAAAATAACAGCTGTGTGGAAAGATCAATAAACACGACCAGTTGCTCCAAGAGCCATAAAATGGAAAGACGCCACAAAATAAAACACGTGGAAGGGGACCCTGGCTCCAGACACTGCAGGAGAAGTCCTGGTAAACTCAGCAATTAATGGGGAGCCTCTGGCTTATTTTCTTTCAGTGGTTCCACACATAGAAATATTTGTTTTAGGAGACAAAATCGCAGGGGTAGGAAGAAATACTTGTCGATGCAAAAGAAAAGCTTGTTTACGCTTAATGCATTGGAAAAATTGTTCATGAATGGTTTATCTATGTGAAAATAAAACACTCACAGTGCTGCCAAGGCCAGAGAGACCTCAGGTGAGCTGCATATTTGCTGGCTCTCCCTGTGACCTTAAAGTGTCTGGGGCTGCTTTGCTTTTATTCACTTTAAACAAAAAATCTGTGAAAAACTATATAAAAACTGTTTCAGTGAAATTTTCTTCTTTCTGCTTCCTTTTCCATGTTACTATAGCTCTTTGCTCCTTTGTTTAATCTGCATATTTCCCTAAATTTTCCCTTAGTGCCTAGGAGACAGGAATCCCTTGGGGAAGGCCCAGCTCCCCCTTGCTGGCTCACTCCCACCTCCACCACCACCCGGAGGGAGGCCCCTCTGCCCTTTTTGCAGCTCTCTCCTCCCACCCCCTTCTGATGTGGTGGTCCTTCCCTATCGCTCTCACATCTCCCCCAGACTGGTCCACCCCTGCTCTCCTACCCACGACCCTCTGCTGCTTTCATGTGTGCTCACGCTCACCAGCCCTCCTCCTTGCTCTGCCACCCCTCAGGGTTGTCTCTCCTGAGTCTTCCCTGTGAGCACCCTGTCTGCAGGCTCCACAGCGATGTCATGTGAAGGAAAAATTGCTGCCTGGGGTTGTATCTTTGCGGCAGGGCAGGACATGCAGGATCCATGCAGAGCTCTGAGGACATTTCCTCCATGCAAGGAGCTGTGGAAGGGGCCATTGGTTCCCCTGCCTCTACACAGATTAAGGTAAGGAGGGTTGCTTTTTAACCCTTCCCTTTGATGTTTCCTCTTGAAGCTTTTTGACAGCTCCATGCCCAAGAACTCAGATCTTGAGGTGTAATTGATGAACAAATTAAGATTTCTCGATGGTTATAAAGCTAAAATAGAATAACTTGTGTTGTGTAGAGGTTTGTATACAAACAGTGGTAAAACTATGGCAGTAATTTATACCTCTTCAACTCAAGTAGGGATTTGCAAGGGGATTGGAGGGAGCGAGTGAGAGCCAACAGCTCCTCTTGGTACAGCGCACTCTCCATGCTGTGTGCCAGGGCCATCAGTCCCTCCTGCCATTTCATTGCCCAACAGAATGTCTGTGTTTAAGCCCCTAGTTCATCACATGGAAACCTGCAGTCCAGCAAAGAAGTCGACATAGTGCCCTGTGTCACTGCAACGGCACTAGTAGTAAAATGATCCTGGCTAACTTTCCTATACAGGCAAAGGCCAGTGGTCTGCTTTGCGTCTCACTTCTGGAGCCTTTTGCTCATATGGGATCTCATCCAAAGCCCACTGAATTCCCATTCATCTTGGTGTCTTCCACTCTGCCTCTTTGCAGCTAATCTTACAGGATCAGGCTCTTTGATTCTGCCTCAAATGAGTATTAAATTCTCCTAAGATAAACCTTAGTGCTAGGCAGTTTTTCATTGTTGGATTCACTTTGGAGCTGAGCCAATCTTGGATACATGCCTTCATGGTTAGATTCTTCCCCTTTTGCAATAAGAATGTCCCACATCACAACAGGGGTGTTGCAGTGCCAGGCCACAGGGCACCATATCAGTTTATGGGCTTGACTGAATCAAAAGCTCTTTTATGCCTGTGTACTGCAAACTGTCCTCTTACAAGGCGGACGAATGAACATTATCTGAGCCCCATGTGCTTTGACCTCCTAATGTCTCCTTCCAGCAGCACTTTGCACTGTACTCACACACGTGGTTTCCTAAGAGACTGGTCCAGCCCTGCTTGGCTTATAGCAGCATTTCTGTTCCCTGTTTGTACTAGATTTACCATGACACAGCCTAGAAGCAGAGGAAACACATGAAGTTGTTAAGAATTACTGCCACTGATGTCATTATGGATGAAGACTCTAGTTTTGTGTTTAATCAAACGTGGTTAGAAACACCATAGGAACGGTCACTTTCAGTTGCAAATTGCTTTTAATTTTCCTAAGGGATTAGAGAGACCGTGTCACTATTCAACAGGGATTTGCAGCTACTGCACAAGGCCTCCTACTCTGAACATGGATGTGACAGTTTGTGGATCTGTGGTGTAGCAGAAGTGAATTGAGTACACAAATAAATCTGTTAAATCCTCAAACTCCAAAACCACTGCTGCATTTGCGAATGATTTTGAAACCATTCAGGACCAGTTCTGTAAAACCCTATGGGTAGACCCCAAACTAGACTCAAGAGCCAAAATTCTCTCTCTGATTAAAAGAAACAAAAGCATTATTGATAAAAATCCATAACTTGACCTACAGGGACTGAATCTACCATTTATTTGCTCCTTTTTTTTTTTAAATGGGACTATCATGATCTTCATTTGACCACAGATAGAGAGCATTTGCTTTCCTTCCATCTGCCATCTCACAGGAACAAGAATGTGTCTCTGTAGCACATGTAACTAAAGGTGGCATTTTGGGACACTGACCAGTAGACCGGTGTTAGAACACAGACCGGTGATGGAGACATCCAGACCTAACTGGAAAGATCATAGAATCATAGAGTTATTTAGGTTGGAAAAGATCTTTACGATCATTAAGTCTGACTGTAGACGTAACACTGCCAAGTCCACCACTAAACCATGTCCCTACGTGCCACATCTACACATCTTTTAAATACCTCCAGGGATGGTGACTCAACCACTTCTCCAGACAGCCTGTTCCAATTCTTGACAACCTTTTCAGTAAAGATTTTCCTAATACCCAAACTAAACCTGCCCTGGTGCAGGCTATTTCTTCTCATCCTATCACTTGTTACTCAGGAAAAGAGACTGACACCCACCTTGCCACAGCCTCCTTTCAAGTAGTTTCCAGTAGAGAATGATAAGGTCTTCCCTCAGCCTCCTTTTCTCCAGGCTGAACAACTCCAGTTCCCTCAGCCGCTTCTCATGAGACTTGTGCTCTAGACCGTTCACCACCTTTCTTGCCCTTTGGACATGCTCCAGCACCCCAGTGTCTTTCTTGTAGTGAGGGGCCCAAAACCGAGCACAGGATTCGAGGTGCGGCCACACCAGTGCTGACTACAGGGGGACAATCCCCTCCCTAGACCTGCTGGCCACACTATTTGTGATGCAAGCCAGGATGCCATTGGCCTCATATTTAGCTGGCTGTTGACCAACACCCCCGGTCCTTTTCCACCAAGCACCTTTCTGACCACTCTTCCCCAAGTTTGTAGCATTGCATGGGATAGTTGTGACCCAAGTGCATGACCCGGCACTAAGCCTTGTTGAACCTCATACAAGTGGCCTTGGCTCATTGATCCAGCCAGTCCAGATCCCTCTGCAGAGCCTTCCCACCCTCAAGCAGATCAACATTCCCACAGAGGTTGGTGTCATCTGCAAACTGACTGAGGATGCACTCGACTGCCTCATCCAGATCACTGATAAAGATGTTAAACAGAACTGGCCGCAATACCAAGCCCTGGGGAACACCACTTGTGACCAGCTGCCAACTGGATTTAACTCCAGTAACCACAACTCCTGGGCCTGGCCATACAGACAGTTTTTAAACCCAGAAAAGAATATGTCATCCAAGCCATGAGCAGCCAGTTTTTCCAGGAGAATGCTGTGGTAGACATAAAACCATGGGTGCACCATGTGGTGTGGACAGTTGTCACACTCTGATCTAATTTCCTGGCTGGAGATACAGGAATCCTGGGAAGTTGTGGGTTCACCATGTGATTCTGCCCATGGCCAGGGATTTTGTCTGATGCACGTGATGGGCTGTGCTCCCTAAAACTTGGGACTTGCTGTGTGTCCATAATGCACCACATCCCATGTGAAGGATGTGCACATGCATGGCAGCAGCATGCCTGAGGGTCTTGTTGGCTTATTGCAGCCTCTGGTGGACTCAGTTGCCTGTCATCTAGAATTTCTTGACAAATGGTCTAATTCCTCCTTTTACAATCAGACTACATTTCTGGGGGGAAGAACATACTATTTGAGCAGGTAAGGCTCAAGGGAACTTAAAACTGAGTTAGTTATTCCTTGCCCTCCTCTTTCAGGCCCTTAGGTGAAGCAAACTGGTGGGCATTAAGTTCTCAAGACATAGTGCATCAGATAGATGCACTTCTTAGGGACAGCTGGAAATGAAGATTTCCTTGTAGACTTTGTAAATCCTTTCCAAAACCTTTTGCCTTTCAGTGGATTAGTACAATCAGCGAGAGAGCAATCAAACGTGCCAAAGTAGTGAGTGATTAACTGGTAACTTGTTGCCTCTCTTCCAATTTGCAGTATCATTTCTGATAGTGGCATTAAGTGCCATCTGTTCTCAGAGGAACCACAAATCTTGTTGGAGAATCTCATATTTAATTACAGGATTTTGTTTCTCATCTCATAAGAATACTAACGTTTTGTCCTATGAGTTTTGAAATTAACATCAATTTACTGTATCTGGTAGCAGTCCATGTTTCTTGTGCAGTTTTTGTCATCTAAATATAACTGTCCTTTAGATTTCAGCACACAAGGAACAGTGTGATTTGCCAGTCCTTGATGCCACTCTGCATATTCCATTTCCAGAGCCCTAGAAGGACATAAGCAGAACTAATTTCCAAGAGTTTATGAAGCAGCTATGATAAACCAAGTCTGTTATTCAGATAAAAATTTGGTGCCTCTTAATGAATTGGATGAATATCTTTTATATGGAATACTTAAAGGGAAGGGAATAAGGGGAAATTATTTATGCTTATTAAAACCATTTAATGTGACTCTATCAGAAATACTTATTTTTGTGTCTTTTAAAATTGTCATTGTATGCAAATGAGAATGCATTCTTTTTATCCATTCCCTGCTCAATTAGTGATTCCAAATTTTGGAATTTCTACTTTTTTTTTGAAAGAAAATAATAGCGACGCAATTGCAGATCAGCAGACAGGTGATTTAGAAGCTTTATATTTCATGAAACAGTGTTACTGGAGTCTATCCAAAGCAAAAATAAGCATAGAAGACATAAGTATTTGTGGGAAGAGGATGTTTAGGACATGGACACTATAATGCTTTTCCTGTCTGCTGTGATACAGAAGATTCCACACCTATATGTGTCCCAGCTGAGGGGAAAAGGTCAAGGGCTGTGAGATGGACTTGAATAAGGCCATAGAGGTTTTTAATTAGAGAATTTTAACAGGCTTCCCAAATAGATGAGAATTACAGCTATGGGTGAGCTCCTGTGGCAGTATAAGGCAGCAGAAGTTTTCCTCATATGCTTCATGGAGCATGGACAGCTTTTGAATGGCAGTTGTGTAATGAATTGATTTAGTGGGGGGTAGGCTGAAGACCTTTTTCTGCAACTTGCAAAAGCAACCCCATCTGCAAGGAGATTAGTGTGTACTTTGCAATGCTGGGCAGCAGATACAGTGCAAACCACAGATAGATGATTTTAATGATGAACACCAGGTAGATGTGCTGGGTAGGTAATAAGAATGTGGAAAGTATATTGGTTGTAAGTCTTCCTTGTATGAATTTACCAAAAGCAGAGTTTTTATAGCTCCTATGTGTTAAGCCCTATGTGTGTGAGAAGAGGTGTGACTATAGATATCGGGGCATTAAGAGTGCCCAGTTGAGTTGCTCTGTGCTGGGCAAGGCGGAGGCTGGAATGGCAGAAGTTTTTCTGGATTTTGGGGTGTATTTGTAAACCTTGCCCATGAACTCTGGGGAAAAAGACGGGTCAAACTGATTCTTTGGGCGCTCAGCTGAGCCTTACTGACCATCTGAAAAAGGATCCATGAGGAAAAAATAACCAACACTTTTGGCTTCCCTTGCAAAGAAAAAGCTAAAAAAAAAAAAAATTAAAAAAAAAAAAAATCAGAGGGAAACCTGTTAGCTTTGGGGATCTCACCTCAGATGAAAAATGCCAGGCTGAGAAGCTATAGCACAGAGGACTATTAAAAGTCTTTCTCCGGAGAAAAGCTATCTGGAGGTCATTAGTTAAATTAGACCCAGAATGCGAAGAGTTACTAATACAAAACAGATTAAACAAAGTATTTTTTCCTAGCCTTAGAGACACATTCATGTCAAAGTATTATTAAACAAAGAATCATTTTTTGCATGGCATTAAAGAAGTCACTAGAGAACTAGAGACTATTCCACCAGGGATCTGGAGACTATGCCACTCTCATAAGTATGCACGGAAATTTGCGTTTGGGAAGTAGAAAGTGAACTGAACAGTGAGAATGTACAAATTCACTCACATCACATGCTTGACATATTTGGTGTATTATGGCACTGATCTTGAAAGAAGTTGGTCCTTATGCACAGTCGCTTGCAAATCTGTGTTCTGATGGTCTCTATAGAAATTGATAAATCAGCAAAATTTCATCACAAATACATTTGCTTCATGTGTTTTGCCAAACTTATTTAGTATTACCTGCTTAATTTATGCTTTCTAACAGATCTGCATAGTTTTCCTAGTACAATTTGCTGAAGTAATTGAGTCTGAGGTTCAGATGAAGAGATAGGAGTACTTAGCACACAAGAACTGCAGGGAGAGGCTGGTATCTACAGTGCCAGCGTCTCATCTATCCTGGGTCCAGCCTGGAGAAAATTCAGTCCCTGCTAACACAGACAGATTTCTCCAAGCAGTTTGTTGGCTCTAAGTAGGAGGAGGTGAGAGAGATTAACACTCAGAGAGTATCACTTGTGTCTGAGATGTCTGTCTCTGTGTTGCATCTTTCCTCCATATGTGAGAGACAGAAAGTGTCTGACCTGCGGTTGTAATGGAGTCTGTGGGACCATTGCTGCCGTCTTCAAGGCAAGACTCTTTGATCTCATCCTGTATTTTTCATAGACAGACAGAATGTGATATTTGTCATTTCTGTGTTTTTTCTTTGTGTTATGTAAATGCTTCATCCTCCCTGAAAACATACTGAATTTGATTAATTATATTAAACACATTCAAGAGCAGTTTAACTGCTCTGTAACCTGGCTTTGCTTCTACACCGGGCTTACCTTCTGTATGCTCCTAAGCAACCAGCATTGCTTTTTGGAGGCCAACTTTCTCACTGCTGTGTGTACAGGTAGCATCAAGTAAGAGCTGATTTGGTGTGCAAGAACCTGTTATCTCATATAAAGCAAACTCATTCCTTTCATTCACCCAAACTATCTTATTGCACTAGGCCATTGAACTCTAGCTAGAAGTGACCTTGATTTGCCTCCTAGGAATCAGCTGTATCCTGTTAGATTTAATAAGTAATTCATCCTTTATCTTGGTCAGCTTTCTTGATTTGTTTTCCTGATGAAACTACGGGGTAGAAATGTTCATAAATTAATAATCTCAGTGGTTTCTATTTTACTCATATTCTATGGCTGTAGATCAAACTTCCCAGCACCGCTTACATATTCTGAAGTTCATCTCATTCATATGTCCTCCATTTTCTATGATGAGAAAATAAAGAAGGCTTTTATGCACATGGGGCAGTAGAAAATGAATCTTGTAATATTCAAAGTTCAGATGTTCAACAGCTCACCCAACTACCCACTTAAGGAGGACAGATACACTGCAGCAGCTGCTGAGCTTAACCCACATATTTTGTCCAATACAATCAAACTGGAAGAGTTTGGCTATTTATGATACTACAAAATTAATGTTTGAAAGTTGGCTTTTATAGATTACTGGGTTTCTGCAAAGTCTTGTCATATGACTTCAAATTCACTCAAAGCTGAAACAATTTTCTTTTTGTCTTCATCACTTATCTTTGCTTATGACAAGGGTCAGCATTTTTTCGTACAATGATTTGGAACTGTTTGAAGTAAGCTATTGCCTTGTTCCAGTGTGTTAATCAGGACCTTGTAATTAAAAGTAACCTCCCAACAATGAACCAAGGACTCTGGCTCCTTGGCATGCTGGGTGATTTGCTGCTGTGTTGTTAAAACATTTTTGTGTTACTGATGAAACAGCTTAGCTATCCAGGAAGAAAATAGCCAAGTTGGCTAAATACCTCACTGTTACACACTTGTGTAACATATTAGGGAAAAGGTTAACACATAACATGATACTTCCTGGTGCACTGGCCACTGAGAGGAATGACAGTTTTGGGGAACTGGTGGCATTCATCAGTAGGGCTCTGACTTTCCAGCTTGAAAAAAATTGAGTGAGTTGATATATTCCTTAAAATCTGAATGACAGCATAAAATATGAGTCGCATGTGGAGGAGCTAGAAAAAAAAAATCAAGAACATCACGCTTTTAAGGAATGAATTATTTATTTATGATTTTTGTATTACAGTCATTGAGATTGTTAAAAACCAGAAATCCCCTCCTAATGGTACAAGAAGCAATCATGATCATCATATAATATTTGGGCAATAGTCCAGAAACCTAACTTGCATATCTGCCTATATTTGCCTCTTGCCAAATGTGCTCCCCTTTCTCATTCTCTCCTGGAAATCCAACCTTCCTGTTTGTTACTTCACCTCTTTCAACACACATGTCTGCAAGGCAGGAGGCACCCAGCTCTCAGCACCCTCCAACAGGATCAGGTTTTTCAAAGAGACACAGCATCACCTGGGCAGGAGATTAAAATCAAACCAAAGGGAATACATTTCATCCAGGGCACCAATTAATTATGGGAATTCACTGAAATACGAGGATGTGGAAGCCAGACAATTAGTGAAAATAGAAAAGAAGCAGGAAAATTCATGGAAGAGTGCTCCACCAGAACTAGAAAATAGTATATTCTGCATGCAATCTCTGATTTAGGAAGACTAAACTTTAGATTGCCAGAAGATGGGAAAGTAAAATAGAGGGAATTTTTTTCTGTATTTCTTGTTTCTTGTTCCTCCTTAAGCCACAGAGACAAAAGAGTTGGTTAGATGGCTTTTTGGTTCAATCTAACGCATCAGATCCTACCTAACAACTTTCTCTTTAGGATGAGATTCAGAAATCTGGTTTACAATCTTGTCCTGGATCTTTCACTGTTTATTTACAGTATATCTGGTTTTATTTTACATATTGACATCTTATCTGGTATCTTTTAAATTAGATATATTTCTTGTATTTTCATCAGCTGCACTTCAGTGTCAGTGTTAGAAACTCCCTTACCAGTGATAGTACTGAAGAGATAATGTCCTTGATGAAGGTTTTACAGTCTTTCTTATGAAATAGGCTATTACTGAAAAATAAACAGGTTTTGCTTTTTTTTTGGATGTAATCTGTTATATGTTTTCTGCATGACTGTGTGAGAAAGAGAAAGAGGGACAAAGAAAATTGTAGGAACTTTTTCATTTGGTTGAAAAGAATTCAGACTTTCAGAGCAAAGGACAGTGGTGTTTTTTCTGTACTGTCAATAGCTGTATCAAAGCAGTATCACTCCAAGGTCCTACAGAGAATATTACTACATCAATTTCCCTTAGCAGGAGCGAGGTACTCAGCTCTTGGGCTGAGGAATTAATCTTCTCAAAGGCTTTAAAATATAAAATAAACCAGGATCACTTAAAACTTGTTTTCATGTGGTGGTTGCTAATCTGCTCGCCTCTGCATCTAGTGTCCAGGACTAATTGCCTTGTATGACCTGGTGATGAATTGGTCTTATGAATGGTGCTCTGCCTGGATTACTTTGCAATTGCTAACCTAAATATTTGCAGGGAGAATTGCCCTGCTTACAGGCCCTGCTTTGTACTATGTGGAGTTGTTAAGATTGAGATGCCTTGCCTTAATGCAACAGATACAGCAGCATGCAGGCATGCCTACTTTTTCTTCTTTTCAATTTGTTTCTTTGTTGTTTTTCTGTGTTCTGATTATAGCAAAGGATTTGGTATGAACTGTTGATATGTTATGCCATTTTTCTGTATTTTCAGTTGAATTTCAAACTAACGAAAAGTAGTGAATTAACATCCCTGAAAGCCAACTCTTTTATTTACAGAACATATACAGCATGGGAAACACGTGTTGTTTTATTAACATGCTGGAACTCAAGATTACCAGTATGAACATATTACTCCTAGCAGTGTGTTATTGTCCAAGCCTTCCAAAGCCTTCTTTGCTTTGTTTGAGACTGCTGGCAGTGGCTGTAAAATATAGTAGTAGTTTCCAGAGAGGGAATGGTCCTTTGAAAATCTAACAGATTTCCAACTAGGAGCAATCAACGGCAGAAATTCTGCAGCCACCATGAATTTTACCAGATGCTAAACCATCACGATTGAAATCCTGCTTATCGTGAGGAACTTACAACACAGCAGGACACAAGCAGTCCGGGTTTCTGGAGTGCATTGAGAATAACTTCCTAACACTGGTGACTGAGAAGCCAGTGAGGAAAGGCACTCTGCTGGACCTCCTTATACTTACAAACAGGAAAGATCTGATTAAGGATGTGAAGGCTGGGAGCAGCTTTGGCTGCAGTGACCAGTAGTGAGAGAGTACAAGATCCTGAGAGCAGGAAACAGGGAAAATAGCAGTATCACACTCCTGGGCTTCAAGAGAGCAGACTTTGGCCTCTTTAGGAATCTACTTGGAAGAATCCCATGGGAGAACATGCTGAAGACAGCTGCTTGACTTTTGAGAATCACCTCTTCCTCCAAGCTCAAGAATGGTCCAGTCCAACAAGCAGGCAATCAAGCAAAGATTGCGGGAGGCCTGCATTGATGAACAGGGAGCTCCTGACAGAAGTCAAACATCACATGGAAGCACACAAGAGAGTATTGGGTTTACATGGCAGGGTTTTGGCAGCGAAGGACTGCAGGGTAGCCTCTGAAGAGAGGCTGGGTCTGCCCCACATGAGACACAGATGACACAGCTGTGAGCCCATCAGGAAAGCTGGTGGTACTGCTGGGAAAATATATTTAAGGAAGGGGCAAAACACTGCACAGAGAGTGAACAGTAAGGAAAAAAGCGTGAGAAACAGCCTCATGAGCACCAAGGTCAGAGAAGAAAGAGAGGGAGGCAGTGCTCCAGGTGCCAGAGCAGATATTCCCCTGCAACCCATGGAAAGATCATGGTGTGGCTGGTATCCACACTGCAGGCCATTAAGAGGACCACCCTGGAGCAAGTGGATATTTCCTGAAGGAACCACAGCCCTCTGAGAGCCCACACAGGAGCAGTTTTTCCTAACAGGAACTGTGGCCCATGGAGGAACCATGCTGGAGCAGGTTGATCCTGCAGAACTGAAGCCCAAGGAGAGGTCCTATGCTGGAAGAGTTTTCGAAGGACTGCAGCCCAGAAAGGACCCATGTTGCAGCAGGGGAAAAGGGTAAGGAGGAAGGAGCAGCAGAGATGAATTGTAGTGGACTCACCATAACTGACCACAATCCCCCATTCACCTGCATCATTTTGGCAGGGTGGTGTAGAAGAGTGGGGAGTGAAGGAATGAAGCTGAGCCTGGAAAAAAGGGGAGGGATTAGGGGGGAAGGTGTTTAATTTGTCTTTGTTTCTCACTATCCAAACCTATTTTAACTGGAATAAATTGAATTAATTTTCTCCAAGTGGAGTCTATTTTGTCCATGACAATAATTAGTAAGTGATCTCTCATGATTGACCTAGGAGCTTTGCAATCTTATTTTCTCTCTCTGTCCTGTTAAGGAGAGGTAGTGAGAAAGTAGCTGGGTGGGCATCTGGCAGCCAGTCAAGGTTAACCTACCACCAAGAGGTAGAAGCAGGGGCAGGTGACCTGGGAGGAATGCGGAGATGCTGTCCAGGTATGCAGGGATGGGGTTAGGAAAGGCAAAGCCCACTGAGAAATGAATCTGGTGAGGGACATAAAGGACAACAAAGGAGACTTCAACAAGTGTCCCTTAGGGCTTGGTTTGGGAGCTACTCCTGTTTAACATCTTTATTGATGATCTAGACGAGGGGATCGAGTGCACCCTCAGTCAGTTTGCAGATGACACCCAGTTGGGGGGGAGTGTTGATCTGCTCGAGGGTAGGGAGGCTCTGCAGAGAGACCTGGACAGGCTGGAGCCATGGGCTGAGGCCAACTGGAGGAGTTTCTATAAGGCCAAATGCCGGGGGCTGCCCTTGGGCCACAACAACCCCCAGCAGCGCTACAGGCTTGGGGAGGAGTGGCTGGAGAGCTGCCAGTCAGAGAGGGACCTGGGGGGGTTGACTGACAGCCGGCTGAACAGGAGCCAGCAGTGTGCCCAGGGGGCCAAGAAGGCCAATGGCATCCTGGCTTGTGTCAGCAATAGCGTGGCCAGCAGGGACAGGGAAGGGATCTGACCCCTGTACTCGGCACTGGTGAGGCCGCCCCTCGATTCCTGTGTTCAGTTTTGGGCCCCTCACTACAAAAAGGACATTGAATGACTCGAGCGTGTCCAGAGAAGGGCAACGGAGCTGGTGCAGGGTCTGGAGCACAGGTCGTACGGGGAGCGGCTGAGGGAACTGGGGGTGTTTAGTCTGGAGAAGAGGAGGCTGAGGGGAGACCTCATCGCCCTCTACAGCTCCCTGAAAGGAGGGTGCAGAGAGCTGGGGATGAGTCTCTTTAACCAAGTAATAAGTAATAGGACAAGAGGGAATGGCCTCAAGTTGCGCCAGGGAAGGTTTAGACTGGATATTAGGAAGTATTTCATTACAGAATGGGTTGTCAGGCGTTGGAATGGGCTGCCCAGGGAGGTGGTGGAGTCCCCATCCCTGGAGGTGTTTAAGAGTCAGGTAGACATAGCGCTGAGGGATCTGGTGCAGTTGGGAACTGTCAGTGTTAGGTTAATGGTTGGACTGGATGACCTTCAAGGTCTTTTCCAACCTAGGTGATTCTGTGATTCTGTGAAGTGTATCAGCAGTAAAAGGAAGACTAGGAAAAGGTGGGCTTACGGCTGATGTGACAGGGGGCCTGGAGACAGAAGACATGGTGAAGACTGAGATACTCAGCGCTTTCTTCACCTCGGTCTTTACTGGTAATACCAATCTTGAGCAATCTCAGGCCCTGAGTAGAAACACATGGAGAAAGGAAGACTTATCCTCAGTAACGATCAGGTCAGGGAACATTTAAATAAAGCTGAATGCACAAGTCCATGGGACTTGGTGGGATAGGGCTGAGGGAGCTGGCTGATATCATTGCAAGGCCAGTCATGATGATCTCTGAAAGGCTGTGGTGACTGGGGGAGGTTTCTGAAAACTGGAAGAGAGTAAATATCACTCCTGTCTTCAAGAAGGGCAACAAGGCGGATCTGGGGAAGTACAGGCTAATCAGCCTCAGGTCAGTCCCCAAGAAGGAGGTGGATCTTCCTGGAAGCCATTTCCAAACATATGAAGGACAAGAAAGCCACTGGGAAAATTCAGCATGGATTTATGAAGGGGAAATTATGCCTGATCAACTTGATAGCCTTCTACAACAAAACGACCAGCTCAGTGGACGAGGGGAGAGCAGTGGATTTTAGCAAGAGTTTTGACACCATCTCTGATGACATGCTTACAGACAAACTGATGACGTATAGACTAGCTAAGTAGCTAGTCAGGTGGATTTAAAACTGGCTGAACTGCTGGGTTCTAAAGCCTGTGATCAATGGCATGAAGTCCATCTGGAAGCCAGTCACTGGTGGTGTACCTCAGACTTCAGCACTGGGGCCAATACTGTTTAATATCTTCATTAATGACTTGGACGATGGGACAGAGTACACCCTCAGCAAGTTTGCAGGGGATACAAAACTCAGAGGAGTACCTGATAACACCAACTGGGCATCTGATATATGATGAGAGGCTGAGAGAGCTGGGACTGCTCATCCTGGAGAAGAGAATGCTCAGGGGATCTTATTAATGTGTAACTTGA
The DNA here is from genome assembly GCF_003259725.1 of Athene cunicularia. Taxonomy (NCBI): domain Eukaryota; kingdom Metazoa; phylum Chordata; class Aves; order Strigiformes; family Strigidae; genus Athene; species Athene cunicularia. The sequence continues at coordinate 19,699,253 of NW_020799091.1, read as the reverse complement.
TGGGAGTGAAGGGGTAAAGAAGATAAAGAGGATGGAGCCAGACTCTTCTCAGTGGTATCCAGTAAAAGGACAAGAGGCAATGGGCGCAAACTGAAATACAGGAAATTTAATTTAAGCAGAAGAAATGTTTTTTATGGTGAGAGTGGTCAGGCTGCCCAGAGAGCTTGTGGAGTCTCCATCCTTAGGAGAGTCCAAAAATCTGTATTTAAAACCTTACAGATCATGGCTCTGAGCTCTAGTGGAGCCTGCTTTGAGCAGGGGGGTTAGACTAGATGGTCTCCAGAGGTTCCTTCCAACTTCAACCCTTCTGCAAAGGGGGTTGGACTGGATGATCTCCAGAGATGCCTTCCAACCTCAACACAGTCTGCTGTTCTGTGAGGTACTCACATCTAACATATAACTCTGCTAGACTCCACTCAATTGGACATTTGTTCAGTCTCTGTGCGTAGATCTCAGTAAGCCAGATATGTATAATTCTCTTGATAGTGATTTGAAATCTCTTTGTCACAATTTCAGACAGTGAAAATAGTTTTAGGACAAGGAAGTTATTTTTCATTGAGACGTACTTGCCCTGTTTCTGCTTTGACTTGTGTAGGTAACATAAGCCCCTAAATCCCATCGATTTTGGAAAAATATGCTTTTGTAGTTTATAGTATAAACCTACATACAACAGGATAGAATGAAGTAGTACAGTGCAGTATTAGACTTCTAAAAATGAGATCATTAGGCCTGGATAGTTCTGATTTCCTGGTAATTTTGAACCAGGTTATTCTGACTGGTTGACTACTGGCCTTCTGTAGGTTCCTCTTGCTGTTTTGGCTGCCTCTGTCCTAATCAACACTTGAGATTTGCATAAAATAAATTTTTTATACAAATTTGCTCTATTGCGTGTTCTTTGTTGTGGAGATTATTCTCCATAATATTCTTCACCAAAACTTGAACACTGCTTTTGTATTTTGACTAGTTAACATTTTGGATGTTGGCATCTCAAATCATCAAGTCAAAATCTGGCATGCTCAAAATATAAAGGAAATTTCAGAAAAAAAAAAAAAGTTATAACAGGCTTCATACACATGAAAAGTTTATAAAGCACTTGGAGATTCTGAGACTGCAGGTACAGCTGAGGTACAAATACAGTGATCTGTTGTCCTCTAAGCAGGAACCTCAGCAAGATATTTCAGTTACTGAGTTGCCAAAACTGGACTGGACTTTGCTGCTAGTCTTACTAGAAAGTTAAGTGTCACAGAGCTCTCTAAACTTTGATCAGTCTACAACATCATTTGATAGCCTAAACATAATCGAGGTTTCATGGGCAAGAATACCAGAAACTGCTGGAAATGGCATTTGTGACATTGGTGTCTCTGTTGTTCGTTATTTTTATTTTTCCTGTGTGATCTGAATCTCAATCTTTCTCTTTGCACTTGCAAAGTGCCTGGAGATTGACTTGTGCCATATATTTTATTTATTTGCATTTCAGTTTCTCCTAAACTTTCAAACCACAAAGCGAGATGTGGTATTTTCTTCACACACACCCAGGACAATGATCAAAATCAACAGTCATATGGCAAACATCCTAGATGAGCACTCTGGTGAGTGATTTGAGACTAAGGAAAGTACTTGGACTTAACTTTTTTGCTAATCTTTACTTAAAGCTTTATAGAAGCAGAGGGAAAGTCCCCTTAACTTTAATCAATGTCGTATATGACTCAGAAGGCTTAAAATGGTAAAAGCCCAGCCTAGCTTGGGAAGAGTGCGGCAGTGAGTTTACTTTCTCCTTTTCACTGAAGGCTTTGAACTAAGTCAAACATTATGAAGTTGCAGTTAATTTTTATACTATCATACAGTTAATTTTCTTGGTACTGAGGTTCCAGCAGACCTTTCAGCTAAAATGAATGTAACTAATAATTTCATGAGACATATATGAAGCCTCATACTTCATTATAAATTATTAATTAGGTTTTGAAAATTATCTTGGATATGTAAATCTATTACTAAGAAAATCTGTTGGCATTTCTACTTTTAAGTCATGAATATAATATTGCCATTAAAATTCTCGTGATTATTCACAGAATAACTCTAAGAAATGTGAAAGAAATTAATTTCTTTTTTAATTACTGTTCCTTTGCAGTCATGATTGCAGTTATTCTCCACATCTTGCTAAGTCAGAAAAAAATGCATTGGAAGTTGCTATTTCCTCTGGGGAGGAAAAGAGAAGATCGAATCACATTCTAGCATATCTTCTGTTAGATATTACCTTGACTTCTGTATAGGGATATATAGGAGGGAGCTGCACAGGTCCTTCTGACTGGAGAACAAAAAGACAGGGGCATTTTACATTTTTGCATGTGATACCAGGCTCTTGGGTTAATAAATGTGGGTCTCTAGAAGCATGTAGTTGCTCCCCCTGTACACCAGGCAGCAAAAGCAAAAGCAGGGATATACAAGTCCCATCCTTAAGGCAGGAGTGTATCTGTTTTTCCACACTGTTGTTCTGCCACTGGGATAAGTCAGCTCCCCACCTGCACTGCTCTCTGAGCACCCAGTTACTTTCCAGAGTGCAGTGTGGCACTCTGCAGCTCTCAAAGAACTTTGATTACTTCCTCTTTTGTTCGTTACAGTAAATGACCAGATATGATTCTGGCATTTGGTTCTGCCACTGACAACTGTAAATACTAGGGCTGGATGGTAAAGTTTTGAGGTTCATTGTTATTTAAATTTTGTGGATGTGTATTTAGCTTGTGCCGTTCTGGGTCATCCATTTTGTCCATGCTGTCAGGTGCAGGTTGCTCAGGGTAGATTCCAGCTGATAATAACCAACTCATAATTTGCACAATATTTAACTAGAAGTCTTTGGTTGCAACTTGAGGTTATTTCTGCCTTGACTGCTTCATTTTGCTTTGACCAGAACACTCGCCAAACCTTTGCTTTCATATGGTAAATACGTAGGCATGCTGCATATGAGACTATTCAGCATGAAGATTTTAATGAAATACACCTGTAAATATGCTTGCTTCTCCCTTGTTATAGTTATTTTAAGTGTATGTTTAACTTGTTGATTTCACACACCGCTGTGCAGCTGTTTGTTATATATTAACTTAAGACTCAGTTCTGCAAGGTACTGCCTGCTTCTGCATCATGCTGAGTCCCTAGACCTCCCAGTGGTGTTTAAGGGCTTACACAGTGCTCAGCACCTCACAGGACTGAGCCCTGAATTTGGGCAACAACAGGCTCTTTCAGAAACGAAACAGGTTTTCTGGAACAAGGTTCATACTATAACTGGGCAATATTTTGTGCAATGGATTTTCATACATTTAGATTAAATCTTATTCAGAACAACAGATCTCATAGTTAATGGCTACTGGAAGACCTAAACATTTAGGTATGTATGGAGGTAATTAATTAGATTTTACAGTTATGGCTTTATTAGTTGTTCTAGTTAAGTGCAAAACCATGACTGAGACTAATATTTAATCATTTGTGTGTTAGCTGCAGTGTGCTTTGCCCCTCTGTTAAAGTGTATGTGGTTTTAGAGTTGCAGATAGTCTGTACAGCCCAGCTAGCAAAGCCATCTGGGCATTATTCATTTCTGCACTTACGCACTGTAAAACGGGGCACCTTGTGCGCTGTGACTTCACGGGGATCCCATTGGCAGTGGCATGAGGGGATAGATTCCCTGGCACGACCCCAGCTCTCTGAAGCCCCCTTGGGCAGAAGCCCACCCAGCCACAGAGCCGAACCACTGGCAGCTCCTGCATCAGCGCGTTGTCACTGATGGCAGCAGGCTGGAGTGCTGTCCTCCACTGTGAGTTGGGCATTTTGAAAGGTAGGCTTCACTTCACTGGAGAGTACTAAGTTGATGTGCTCACATTTTGGAAAGCCAGGATTATTATTTAGTGGCCAAATGTATCTTAATGAGACCAAGATGTGGTGTAGCCTGGGCAAACTCCAGTATTAATTATTAGTCTTTCTCTTAAACTTGTTTTGGGAGAAGAGTGTGTCATTAGTCTGTGTTGTAAATTCAGATATATTTGGCACAGGAAAAGTGCTGTAACACACCGTAAAAAGTTACTCTTCCTGTTTCATATGCAGATGAAGACCATAATCTTCCATTGTTTGCAAGGAAAAAAACAGGACCTGAAACCTTGAAGCAATGAGGTTTAATTCCATCTACAAGCAAGGAAAATTACTTCCAAAAAAGGCAGCCCCTGCCTTTCCTGTTCAACACCCTGCCATGCTAGGCAGGCAAGGAGATGCTCTTTGATTTTGGTCCTGGTACCACCTGCAAATGGTAGTAATTAGGAACTAAATCTGAATTTTGCTTGCAGGTTTATACTTAAGGTTGGCCAGAAAGCAAGACACAGTTCTGTTCTAGGGATTGTTGGAGGAATCTCACTTTAATTCAAATACACCTGTGTGTTAATAACCGTATCTTTTCAAAACAAGCAGTCACACTGTTGGCCTTTGCCCTGACTCCTACAAGTTAACTCTCTATCTGTTGCGCACGCATTTGTGTGGATTATCTCTTAAGATTAGTGTGTTTTTAAGCATACAATAACAAAGAATCACATATGTAAAATGTTTGCAAGATCACAGCTCTGGCAATATACTCTAACAGAAATTGGGGTATGAAATCAGTTTGTAAAGTAGACTGAGGATTAAGCAACTTGCTGACTGCCACTTTTCTTGGACTAATAGCTGTCAAGTTGTCTGCTGTGATATAAGAAAAAAAGCCCAAACAAAATCGAGGTTTTAGGAGTCTTTAGTAAGCTAGAGAGTATTCTGTGTAACTTTAAGCACAGTTAGCTAAGGTAGCAACACTAAGGATGTAAGAGTTGTTTACTCATTAAAGGAAAGTGAGAAAATAGGTAGAAGTTTATGGGAACCAAAGTGGACTGCTGATGTCAGTGAAGTACTTTCCAAAACTTTCAGCATAGGATGAAGGCACCACATGATCCCATGTAAGAATATTGCAGCAGAAAGTAGTCACAAGTACTCAATATCCTTCCTGGGAAAACAGCTCCTGGTTTAGGGGAAATGAGGCTGGAATTGATTGTATGCTAATTCCCTCTCATTACTATGTGTTAGCAAAACTGTTTAATACTTGCTGAAGCCTGGATTTCACTCTCTCATTTAATACCAGGTTAAATCTGAAATAATAAGGTCTCAAAAGTTCAGAGGTTCCAGTAAAATGAGATTTGGCTAAAAATTACATGTTGGTTTCTGTTAGTAACCCTGTTGTATCTTTGGTGTCCTAAGGAATGAGAGAAGCAAGACAAAAGAGAAAAGAGAATATGCTTCATTAGGATATTGAATGATTTAGTAGAGGTTTCTATGTCTTACTGCAAATTTTAGGATTTCTTTCTCTGGAGAGCCTGAACTCCCTCCATCCCCCTTTTCTAAGACTTCAGAACAATGAAAAATGTTATAGTCAATTTTGACACATTTCCAAGTGTTTGTATGATGTATTTGGCTTAAGTGTTGGAAAATGAAGACGTAGAATATTATGCATGGAGCAGGACGGCTGTTATTTCAGTGTTTCTCAGGCAACAATATCTGTGACTCTTGACAGCTGAACACAGAATGGGATCTGTTTATCAGCCTAACGGTAGTGGGATTTCTGATAAATTAAGCACCTTCTCTTGGTCTGGTACAGTCAAGCATAAAAGATGATACTACAGTCAGCTGAAATTGGCTTGTTATAAAGGTGAACCTCTGACTCTTTGGTTAAAAAAACGATTCTGGAATGCATTTGACTGTGAGTCTTCAGGACTTTCAGAGTTAAAGCTTTCATGTAAATCTTGTCCCTGCTCGGAAAATTACCAGATGCTGACAGGGGGTGTCACCAGTGGCTCAGCTGAACATATGCTGCATATGGCTTGTCTGCAAGCACAGCACAGGGAGGCCTTGTTCCCTGCTGTTGTGGAGGCTGGCGAAAACAGGTTGTAAACCAGCTGATTTCAACATAATACTAAAGGTTAGTGTCTACACAGTGTTTGTCCTACCGATGAGAGTGAATAACTAACTAATCTAATATAGATTGGCCTGCCAAAATTTTCGATGCATCAAAGAAGAGCTAGATGGCATCTTTACAGAGCTCTTTTACAAATGACATTTTTTGAGGTATAGAGCAATCACAATGTCCTTGCACTGGGACTATATTGCATTATTTTTGTAGAAAAGATGGAATTTAAACTGAATCAGAGATTGAAGGAAGAGCACACTAAAATCTCTATTTACCTTTGTTGCATTTAGGGTAAGAGATAAATTTGTTAAGAGACAAATTTGGTGAGAGATTGCATTCTAGCTGGTCCCCAGAGATCAGAGGGGCTAGGGGCAGCTGGACTTATCCCTTAATAAGTATGCCAGTTAGGACCATGACTATAAGTCTGACCCAGCCCAAGCAGGCACTCAGAAGAAACAGATTCATGAATAGTGCTGTTTATTTTCGTGCAACATTTAGAGATTCTTTAAGATTGCCTACAATAAATGCACAAACTGGAGGTTGGCTATATAGCACTACACAAAAGAGAAACAACAAAACAACTGCAATCGTACACACTAAATTTGACCTGTCAGTCTGACCTCAGTGCCAGGGAAGGTCATGGAGCAGGTCATCTCAGGAGCCATTAAAAGTCATATAATGGACAACCAGGGGATCAGGCCCAGTCAGCATGGGTTTATGAAAGGCAGGTCCTGCCTGACAAACCTGATCTCCTTCTATGACAGAATGACTTGACTATTGGGCGAGGGAAAAGCTGTTGATATTATTTACCTAGATTTTCAAAAAGCATTTGACATAGTTCCCCACAGAATTCTCATAGAAAAACTGGCTGCCCATGGCCTGGATGAGTGTACGCTCTGCTGGGTCAAGCACTGGCTGGATGGACGGTCCCAGAGAGTGGTGGTCAATGGAGCTAAATCCAGCTGGTGGCCAGTCACAAGTGGTGTTCTTAGGGCTCAGTGTTGGGACCATTTCTACTCAACATCTTTATCGATGATCTTGTTAAGGACATAGAGTGTATCATCAGTAAATTTGCAGATGACACCAAGTTAAGTGGGAGTGTCGATCTGCATGAGGATAAGGAAGCTCTACAGAGAGACTTGGATAGATTGGATCAGTGGGTCAATGTTAATGGCATGAGCTTCAACAAGGCCAAGTGCCAGGTCCTGCACTTGGGCCACAACAACGCCATGCATCACTACAGGCTTGGGGAGGTGTGGCTGGAGAGCTGTGTGGAAGAGAAGGATCTGGGGGTTCTAACTGACAAGCAGCTGAATATGAGCCACCACCGTGCCCAGGTGCCCAAGAAAGCCAACGGCATCCTGGCTTGTATCAGAAATAGTGTGACCAGCAGAAGTAGGGAGGTGACAGTCCCCCTGTGCTCTGCACTGGTGAGGCCACACCTGGAGTATTGTGTCCAGTTTTGGGCACCTCAATATGAGAGAGATCTCGAGGTGCTGGAGTGAGTGCAGAGGAGGGCAACAAAGCTGGTGAAGGGCCTGGAGAACAAATCCTGTGAGGAGAGATTGAGGGAGCTGGGACTGTTCAGTCTGAGGAAGAGAAGGCTGAGGGGAGACCTCATCACTCTCTACAGCTGCCTGAAAGGACATTGTAGAGAGGTTGGTGCTGGTCTCTTCTCACAGGTCATTAGTGACAGAACAAGAGGGAATGGCTTTAAACTGCAACAGGGGAGGTTCAGATTGGACATTATAAAAAATTTTTCACTGAAAGAGTGGTCAGAGAGTGGAATAGGCTGCCCAGGGAGGTGGTGGAGTCACCATCCCTGGGTGTGTTTAAGGGTCGTTTGGATGAGATGCTGGGGGATATGGTGTAGGGGAGAACTTTGTGGAGTAGGGCTGATGGTTGGACTCGATGATCCCAAGGGTCTTTTCCAACCTGAATGATTCTGTGATTCTATTCTATTCTAAATTCCCGGGGATACACTCAGCGTAGCCAAGGGAGTCTTACCAAAAGGCGTCTCTTCTGAGGGGGGTGAGAGCACAAACCCATTGATTGATGTCAGATTATTGTCCCTACAAGTTAGGTACAGACTTGGGGTACTATTTATCGTAGTAGGTATGGTGAGTGGGTGGCACTGTAGTCAAATAATTATTCTGTCGGTAATGACATAATTAATTTCATGGTGCCAAGGGGTACAGCTGGTTTTTGTGGGAAAAAGAGGGAGGACGGGAAGCAAGGTTGACTTGGTACGACGGGTGCAGCTGGGTTGTGTGGGAAAGAAGGGCGGATGAGGAACAGAGTAGGAGAGTTGCTGCAAAAAATCATATTTTGAGGGAACCAAGCAGAACAGGAGATAAAACTGTCCTTGAAGTGAAAGAATGGGACCGCATGGCCTGCACCCTGCTTCGCATTCCTCCTTGGTGCCACATAAAACACAAATCACTGGACCTCCATCCCGTCCTGTGTTTATTCTGGGCACTCGATGTCAAGGAAAATGTATGCTTTGCAAATTTCTCACTGCTCTTTTGCCTTCCTCACGCTTCCAATACCCAATTTCCAATACCTAATTTTCAATACCTAATAACCTTAATGATTGATTTTTAGTCTGAATTTGACACAACGGCATTTCATAAGAAATTAACCATTTTCTGGAGAAGGTATTTTGCTTTGCAGAGAACATACTTTAAAATATTTCCTGTTTGGGATGTTGCCATGGAATTTTGAGTTTCTTTGTGTCTCTTTTGCAAACTGTCTACAGAGACCCACCCAGCACCACCACCTGCACACCCATCTCACATCTGCACACCCCGGCACCGTATGGCTTTGAAACACAACACATGGGGAATAAGATGAGGGCACTTCCACTTTCTGCCAGCCCTTTCCAATTCACAGCACTCCTGGGCAGTTCCTGGGACAAATTTCAAGTCTGGAGCCATTTCAGGAGTCCCATTGCTTGTGGAAGGAGTTTCCATTCGCCTTCCTGTGTTTTCCTGCCTTCCCTTGGATGCTTACTTCCACCTCCTGCCCTGCAACAGCTTGGGTTCGGCCAGGGATGCTGGTTCAACTCTCAGCCTGGCAGGAAAAAGCAGAAGGGAGGTCCAGCTTCACTCTAGGTTGGCTCAAACCATCACTTCCACCTTCATCCATAGAGACCAGGTATATCAAAGGAGATGATGTGAACAGAGCTGGTGGTATGTGGGGAGTGACAGTATCTCTGGGTCAGCATGTGGTAACAGGAGAGAGCAAAGCAGCCGTTCCAGTCCTGGCACAGAAACAAAATTTTCTGAATTATGTCATGAAAACTGAGAAGTGGGAAGAGATCTGACTCAGGTATTTAGTATTTCTTAGACAAAAGACAATCCTAAAACAGAATTGGTGCAAACTGCCTCCTTTTCATGCTGGAAACATGGTTTACATCTCCAGTTTAGTATTTTAATTATGTATCCCAGTGTGTTGAGGGAAAGGCTGTTAAGGTTTGTCTTGTTAGATTTTCTTAACCTGAAGTTTAACAAGGTCTTTTTAAAAAGGAGAGTGTGACTGACAGAAACTGAAGTGTCCATTTTGCTGTCTGCAATGTTTAGGCGAAGACAGCTCACCAATATAAATTAATTTTTATAGTAAGGAAATGTATAATTTTTCAGGTTCAGAGCAACCCTGTACTCTTATAAGACATAAATTATTAGTCAGATCTGCAAACTCCTATTTAGAAGATTAATGGGGCATCATCAAAATAGGCAACTGAGTCTTGAAATGGGCACTTTAGTCTGAATTCCTTCAAAAAACTGGAATTAAGGGTTTGTCCTCTGTATGGGTAGATAATGGATTATTGTCTCCATGTGTACAATTTTTATAGCTCTCATCACCATAAGCATCAAAGCGTCAGAGGAGCACTGATGGATTTGTCCTTGCAGGTCCACAGGTTATAAGGTACTACTCCTATCATCACTTATTTTACACATATGGCACTTAAGCTGAGAAAAGTATGCTGAACTGCCAAGGTCAGAGAGAAACAAAATCCAGAATCTCTCTTTCCCAGCCTCTAAAAACATGATGGGGGTTTAATTTTTTCAAATAATTTACCTTCACTTTTGGGGCTGGCAAAATGAAGGGTCATATACTCATAGGGATATGGGTGTCTGAGCCAATGGCCATAAAGGTCTCTCAGGGCACTGGTCCCAGTACCCCCCAGTTTCAGATGTTTATGCCATTTGGTACTTTAGATATACATAACTAACTACATCCCCAGCTACTAAAGTTAGGTTTTCATCCACACTATTCTAATAGGAAGAGAGTTGCATGATTTGGATGTTCTGATCTTAAAAAAATTTTCTTCTGGTTTCCCACCAAAATCTGACTAACTTGTGCATCTGCAGTATCTTATAGAGGTAGTCAATATGCATTATTTATATTGTTTTTTAGAAGCAATTATAATATTACAAATAGCATCAGGCTGCAAGTGATTACCTTGACTATCCTGCTGATAAAAGATCATTTTAATGTGAATGGTTGTTTTTAACAGAGCCAGTAGGCTACCCAAAAAATTATAAATTTGTGTCTGATTCCACGTCCAGAGAAATTAAGTTTTCGAGTGAGCAGTACTGTGTGTTTTCTGCATCTTTAAAATCATGTAACTTCTCTTCCTGCCATAATAGTTTATTTAAATTTGATTATCCATGTTTAAAAAAAAAAAAACCCTCTTGATTTTAGTATTAATAATGAAGAAGATAATTAGTTACTACAACACCAGAGAAACAGAGGGATAACTATTAGTTAAAGGCTTATCATTGCTTTGAAGTTTTCAGGCAGGCTAAATTCAGAGCACAAATTTTATTGAAAAGGCCTAGCACGTAGGTGTTGTAGCACTTCGTTGTTTTCCACTTTGTTCAAATGAGTTTCTTCTAGCTTTTCAATTCCACAAGATTCTTGATAGAGTAAATTCAAGCAAAAAATAGAATTGACAAACCAGAGGTAGAATTATTGACAAACCAGAGGTAGAATTATTGACAAACCAGAGGTAGAATTAGCAAGAAGATTTCTTCTTTTTTTGCCTGTGTGAAAAAGAAAGTGAAACATGGTGGAGATGGTAATTCAATCTCCTGGCACAAGAAATGTGCCCATGAATGTTAATTTACTTCAGACTGTAACAAAGACAGCAAGTTTGTCATTGTAAAAAGAGACTAAACAAAGAAAAGTACTGATACCAATTGAAAAAAACCTACCTGTGTGGTTCTTGAAGCACATGAATCAAAATCGCCTAGAAGCCTCCTAACAACAACAAGCCCCAGTGATTCCCCTCCAGAAGCTACCTGTTTCTTTTCTTAATCTTACTGAGATATTCGCTGTTCTACCTCACAAACACATCAAAAGGTGCAATTGTTGTGCAATTGTTCAGGGCTTTTTGCCCTGGCCAGCACGGAGTTAACTAAAGTGCGCAGCTGCACTATCACCAGTTGGGTGTTTTTGTTGCATCACACTAGGCCAATTATTCTACTGAGACCTGTTATTTTATTACAATAAGCATGAGAAGCAAGATGATCTTATATAACTTTGCATAATTTCTATCGATATGGCATAATTCCTACTGAAGTCCACTATCTGGTTCACTTTTAAAGTATTTCCATTTTTACTAATAGCTGATGGAGCGTGTACCTCTGTGGTGTTGATGTATCCCTGTTCCCTTCAGCACAGCTGAATTATTTAAGCAAGGTCTGGGTGCTGCTTGTGGTTCCTCCCTGAGCCCAGGGAGAAACACCATCACTCAGAAATCAAATAAACCCACGCACAGCCCCTCGCTATGGCTCACACGTGTAAATGAATGAAGTGCACCAGATCCTCCTCACTGTCACTCCAGTCCCTGTCCTGAGCTGTGTAAACACCCGCTGCAGGTGGTCCTCTGACCTCAAAATCCTCAAGGCCCTTTCTCCATGCATTTGTCCACTGATTTATTTTGGCCTCCTGGTTGCATAACAAGGCACCTTCTTATCCTCAGGTAATTTTGGAAGGACAGTTTTGAATAGAGAGGATGGGGTGGCAGGGTAGTTAAGTGGGTGGGGAGGAAGGTTGATAAAGAGCTCTTAATAATCACTTTTACATACTATTATTTCAAGCAGGGAGAATAAATACAGAATGGCTGTAGGGCCATCAGATGCTGCAGGGATGGGTGTGACATCGGAAGAGACAGGGAAAGAGGCATGGAAAGACGAGAAAGCAAATGACTGCAGAGTGGGACAATTCCAACTCTGAGATCATACCCTTTCCTCCCAACTAGTCAATATCACTTTAATGTACATCCACCTAACAGATAGAATCTAACCTTTTTCAAGACAAAAAGAAAAAAAATATAGATGGCACAGAAAAAAATTTTGACTAATCTCTTTTCCTGCCTATTTTTGTCTGCTTTACATCTCCACGGGTTTTTTCCTTCCTATGTCTTACACTTTGTGAGACACAAAATAAAGGTGGAATTCAGCCTTCCTAATTGGTAACTGGAAGTCTTCTTTATGTTTAAACACAATGATCTGTTTATTGGAAACCGCTCTTCTGTAGTACCAGCCATCTCTTCATGTCATGCTGCCTGAATAATGCCTCTTGAGGATGGGGAGAAAGAATAGGATCTCAGTCAGACTCCGTGGGGTTATAAATAGCATTCTAGCAGCCTGAAAGGCTGAAGCCATCATTAAGTTGCATGCAGCTGTAGTGGTGTAGGTGGGTGAGTAAGAGAAACTCGGAGATGGGATAATGGTAACCTGGTACCCAAGGGTCATTTTTCATTGATGGCGTCACTCCATTGGGCTATTGTGTTCTCCCTAAATTAGGTCTCTGTTTAACAGAGCTGAGCAAGCTCAGTGAAACAACCTCAGCAAAGCACATTTAAAAGAGGATTAGAGGGAAAAACAGTTTGTTGTTTGTTGTGATTTAGACCCAGTTGTGATAAACTTTTCTCACTTTGGTCAATAATTGCCTTTATTAGCAGCAACATAAATGCATCAGGAACTGGCATTTTGATAGTAATATGCCAGCTTCCTGCATAGGGGCAGTGATGACTTTCACTGGACAAATTAAGAAGTTAATACAGCAATTTAGCGCAAGCTGTCCTTTGAGTGTTTTCCTTAGCAACCTGAGTCATTTTCTGGAATCGACTTTTTCAGTGCCAAGATGACAAAGGTCTTGAATCTGGAAAATCCCCTTCAATTTATTATTACTAATTTTGTTGCAGATACACACAAATGGAAAAGTCCTACATTAATTTCACAGTTTATCTATAAAACAGATGAAAACAATTAGCAGCCTATGTTAGTTTGAGCTTGCATACACAAATGTATTTCTAAACTGAACAAACTGAGATCTTTATTCTGCTCCCAGTGAATTCTGTGGGGGAGTTGTCTTTAGCTTCCGTAGATACACAACTCAGTTTAATTCCCCCTGTGGGACCTATCAATGTGTAAAGATTCCTTGGAGGTTAATTGCTTGCAGGAGAGTCTTTGCCTGGGATGTAAAAGGAAGGTGCAAATTGTGGAACTGGAGCATTAGCTATGTACTGCAGCCTGGAAAAGACACTGTTGCTTAAAGTAAAGGGATCTCTCATTTCAGTAATCCTGAATTTTAGTAATTAAATTTGTTCACATTAATTTGGAGTATGTCTTAAAGAGTAATTTCCTTTGCCATTTGCACAATAGCTGTTGAATTAGGAAAATCCTTTTATGTTTTCCTGAAATTATTTCTTTTGGCTCTTTTATTGTACTCTCTTTTAAAAGTACTTAAAAAAAAAGCCCACTACTTTAAAATAGACTTTTAGATAGTAATGAAAGAAATAATAGAGTTGTGGGAGTGGAACAGAGGATTTCTAAACTAAATAGAAAGAAACCTTCTTGTTTAGACTTTTCAGACGTGAGTGACTTAATACATAAATGTTCCTTTTGCTATTCTGAGAAAGATGTATCACTACCTATTAAAAGTTGGGGGGGGAGTGTTCCTTCATCATTAAAACTCCATATTCTTTCTCCCATGTCACATTTTTTGTAATCCTTTCCCACCTGTATTACACTTGGAATAATCCTTCTCATTCCTTGTCACATGTGCATTAAACCTCTTTTAAACTGCAGACTTAGAACTTCTATAACAAGCATTTCATTTTTGTTGCGATAAGTGTGATGTGCATTATAAAATCACTGTTAAAAATCTCATGCATATACCAATATGGAATTTATTCTCAGAGTTCTTATCTTCATAAATTACTGTACTTGGTCAACCATAACATGTAATGCTGGCACTGCCTCTCAGTTCACTGCCACCTCTGTTACTCATCTGGAGTCAAGCTATTAGCCTGTAAATAACCCAGTATATAGCTCGGTTTTTCAGAAATACCTATGAAAATGCTATGAATTTGTTCTTATTTATATCTTTTCAAGCATTCTTAGTGGCAAATAGTATTAATCCTCTCAAGAAACAAAAAAGCTGGAAAACCAGCCAGGAACGCCACCTCAAAAGCACCTTTTTTTAATCAGAAATTTGGATGACATTTTGCTTTTTTAGGATTGTAAAAACCCCTTTATATAGGAAGGACCAATCTACTGAAACTTTGTTGTGTAACTCTGATGAAACACTATGGCTTGTTTTTCTTCAAGTATTGTAAGAAACTGCAAAGTGTTCAACTTTACAGTCAGAAAAGTGATCTCCCTTTTTTCTCATGGAAGTTCTGTTGATAAATTTTGCTTTGCATCATTTTATTAAAACATTGGTGTGATGGCACCTGAATACTATATACACTTTCCAGTCTTTAAAAAAAAAAAAAAAAAAGTTCAGATTAAGAAAAGATTTGGGTAATTACTGGTCTCCAGTACAGGAAGTTAATCCTGTTCTCAGACATACTCTCCAGTGTGCTGCATCTGTGCTTTGCTAAATATACGTTCATGTGGAAGGACAGACTCTGACTCAGTGAAGCTGCACGAGTTAGAAGAGGGTTGAAGCACACTACCAGTAGAATATCTATGACAAACAAGTCTGGAAGATTAAAACTATAGTATTTACTTTTAGAAACTTGACACGTGTCTTATTGACTAAATACTGTTATCTCTGTAATTGTGATTTTCTAGTTATTTTCTTTATTAAATGTAGTGACATTTGAAGAATACAACATAAAATATATTCTTATCTAATTATCTGAAGTGAACTTTTAAGCATGGCTTTTTAAGGAAGTTAAGTTCTTGTGAGCATGTTAGTACCCTGTCAATACCTTCTCATGTAATTTCTGTCTCCTCAAGTAGTTTTCAACCTGCTGCTGAGCTTCAAATATATTTAAAAGAAGTGTTCAGATCTCAAAGTTATCAGAATTTCTTCAGTTTCAGAAACACTGTCGGATGGATAAAAGAGAGAACCAAACTAGTGGCTCAGTTCAGCTCAATAGTTTTTTCTGCTTTGTCTTTTTGTCCAGCTGGTAGATAGTAGACATAGGAGGAACTGGAGGTTCCCTTCTCTGAGGGGACTTGTAGATTAAACAGTATATTAAAAATGAATGTGATGGATATGTCTAGGATGTTTATTGAAAGGAATATGCAGGAACATAGGAACATAAATACACTGAAATTCAGGTTTAAATAGAAGTTTTTAAGCAACCGGCAGAAACCCCTAGAGATACCAGGGAGGTTGTGAGGTAAGTTTACAAGACCTGTTGAAGGTGTTTTTAAAGTGAACTTCTGCTACACTTCTTGTCTCATATAAATGAAATAACGATGTTCCTTAATAATGCTGCTAAAGTCATTCTCTTGGGCATATCAGCACCTTCACTGACTCCTCCTTCAGAGACTTCCTCTTCCCATGGTCTGAAGCAGTTAATTTTTGTCAGCACTTGAGAACTTCCCCCAGGTAGTCCCAAGCTAACATAGATCACCAGCCATGGTCCATATGGACCCTTCCTGTACTGTGTCAGTGTTTCCAGTCCTCATCTCCATTTCCTCTTTGCTTCCCATGCCCAGTACTGTAGAGCAACCACTTTACTGCCTCATTTGAGTCATTCTTCAAAACTCACTCCTTCCATAGGGCATACCATAAAGCTGAGGCCAGCAAGACCTGGCCAGGTGGCAGGCTGTGCCGGCTGCTGCTGACTGCCAGAGAATCCTGTGGTCACTCCCAGAGTTATTTGCTACCTCTTTTGACCTACATCCCTTCAGTCCATTTGTTTGCCTCATCCCCTAACTACACCTTGCCTCTGAGAGTATGTCTATACTGCTTCCAGAGAAGTAATTACAGCATGTATAGTCACACCAGTCTCAGAGGAGAGGCAGCAGGGCTGATGGCCTTTCTTTACTTCTTTAGAGTGTCTGTTCTGCCATGCACTCTGTGTTGTTGTACTTTGAATTTGCCTCTTACCTGAGCTACATTAAAAGTTTTAATTATATCTACAGCTCCAGTCTAAGTGTAGAAATATTTTTGGACAATAAACTGTTTAAGCAAGGACTACCAGTTGTCATGGGTCTTTGTCAGGAGTCATAGCATGGGACTGTAAGACAGTGTCTCACAAAATTTTCTTTGTAGTTTATGAACGCGGTTCAGATTGTGCATAAAATGTTCTACTTGCCGTTAACAGAACAGTGGCAAACCAAAAAGTTGTCCAGGTTTGGGACAGAGAGACAGCCTGCGAACCAAGCGTGAGTATTTGAGTGAGCTTGCTGATTGGCAAATACTTACTTTCCAGCATTTGTGTCTTTAAGCTTAATAAAGCAAACCGCGCTTAGGAAAATATATTGATTTGTCCTCTACTAAGAAATTACTGTTCGGCATGACAAGCACAGTGGGGCCTCAAACCAATTTAAATATTAAATAAAAATGTATGTTACAGATTGTTTTATTATAAAATAAGCAACTAGCCGCTAAACATACTTTGCTGGTGTGAGAAAGAGTGTCGGATGATGTGAGGCTTTTTCCAAATACTTGGGGCTTACTAGGAGGATCAGTTATACCGAGTGAGGGACGATTTAACCCGCAGGTGCCAGCTGGGAAGAGAGAGACTGGTGTTCGAGAGGGGCGAGCGGCGGGTCCCGCGCTGGCCAGCGGCCGTGCCGCAGGGCAGCGGCCAGCAGCAGGGGCGAGCAGAGCACCCCCACCCCGGAATGCACACGACGGCGCAGGGGCCCTTCCGAAGGTTCTGACGGTGGCCCCCCGTGTGTGCCCGGCTGCCCCCCCGGGCACGGCCGGGGCGCACGGCGGAGCGAAG